>NC_043703.1:19865945-19947655 GCF_006229205.1 Suricata suricatta
CATCTGCTTGTTATATTTTTAAAAGACTGATTCTACAATTGAAGTAACCTTTTTCTATGTGGCTAAGAACATCTGTTATAAGGGCCTAAGGGATTTAGAAAGGGAGTTGGTTAAAGAGTTAAAGGCATATCAAGAACTTAAAAGGGTCTTAGTTTTTTGCTCTACTTATCAACCAACAAATTAGCTTACAAGTTTCATGGCTATTGGCAGGAGATATGTGACTCCTGGATCAGAGACAAAGGACAAATTATTACAGCAATAGCAGTGACCAGATTCTCAGCATTTGTGCCTATTTCCTGAGTCCCAATTCCAACAGAATGATCCAAAGAAGTCCATGTGACACATTTACATATGACAGATTGTGTTATAACACCGAGTTTATGTAACTTGAATCATTTTTAATGTAAAGTAAGCATGACTATTATTTGCTTCTGAGAGACATTATCCTTCTTATACTGCAGAGTAAACAAACCTGTCATTTGTTCCAAGGTAAGGAACACTGTCTACCTTTCAAGGCTGCTACCTATACAAGTATCCTTGAAAAGACGGCTGGAGATAAGGCCATCACTAGTACCTCTGTTCACAAGAGGTCCTCCTTATGGTTTTAAAATAAGGAGCAAGATCTCCTGTAAACAGCAAACCTTGGGGTAAGACATATGGCTGGCAAGCAGAACTTATTGGTTACTTGCCAGCAGTCTTGAGGGTCTTTAAGTGCCTGATCACTGGAATTAACACTCTTTTACTCCAAGTTTTCCTTATTTCATACCGATGGCTACCTCAGAGAATATAGTCGAGGATTTAGAAGAGTAAATTCTCAGTTGATATTTCTTCTGACCAATGTAAGCATTTTCACTGCTGCCAATATACAGAAATAAGAAAGAGAACATAAAATTATGTGGATATATCATATTTCTTATGAACACCAGGGCAGGGGTCTCAGAAATCAAAGGTGGAAACTGAAATACATGTTACTTAAAATACATGGAAAAATATGTTGTAAGTTTTAACTTAATTAGTTAAATCAATGCATCCTAAAATTGAATATGAGAGAGGGTTAATCAGGGAGTCCACTAGACCAGCAATGGGAATGAGAGTTTTCAGAAGACACAGATTCAAATTATGCATTATTCCCACCTCATATAGTTCTATTCTGTCTGTTCTAGTGGTATTCAAGTTGGCTTTAAATTTGCATATATCCAAGAAAGATGACATTTGTCTAGAATAGTTATAGGTCCTATTTTATTCTACTTAACTAACAACTTTACCAGCTAGAGTTTTACGGATGCTGGAAGAAGCCATGAGATTCCTAAGTCTTCAATGAAGAACAGTTTGCTTCTCATAGTGCAAACAGCCTTTAGAATATCAACATTATCTTGGGACAATTGTCTCAGGTCTTCTGTCCACAGGGGGACATAAAGAAAGCAGATGAGAATTACACCCACAGTGGTTAAATTATAGGAGATGAATCCCAAGTTACGGAAAATCCAACTTTGGGGAGTAGCAAGCAAACCTAAGTAATTTTTCCCTGGTGAAGATAATTTCTTTATTATACAGTAGAACAAACAAACTCACCCATGACTTCCTAGGGAGGCCATGTTTCTGATTTTAATGTCCATTTGCTATGAAAACTATCTCAGGTATTTGGCCCAGAATAAATAGCTGTTAATGCCTCTGTGCCCATGAGTTGCAGAGGGGTGCCTGGGTGGCTCAGTTGAGGTCACACATAATTTTATCACACAATAACTGAATCAGGACTGATCATGATTGTGGCTCCATTCAAATTGGCAGGGACTGTCCTGTGACCTTTTTTTTTTTTTTTTTTTTTTACCTTTCAAATTCTGGGAGCAAACATTAACTCTGCTGAGTTGGAAGTGCTGACTATGGAGAGAAAGTTGTATGGGGGTCAAACTAGTAATAAGTGCAAACAAGTAAGAGCATAGCAGAAAGATAGCAAAGGTGATTTTAAGTGAATTTGAGTTTCAAAGTGGGGCCTAATTATTTTCACAAAAGTGATTTAAAGCAAGAGAATGAAACTCTAAGCCACCCATCTGAGGTCTAGCATTGATTAATGGTCAGTATCTGAAGACATTTTGACTTGGGTCTCTGAGGACAGACTTTACACTTACTGCTTTGCAAGCTCTTTCTATCTAAAGAGTTCTTGTGGATAATCTGATGGGAAAAATAGTGACAAAACATTCTTAGATGACTCAATTTATAGGTAGTCAACTACAGTGATCATTTAGTATGCAGTTTGTAAGCTGTTTTCCATTCCACTGATTTTTCATATGTTCAGAAAGAATTATTACCAATTAATAAGAAAAGGCATCAAAATGCTAAATTACAAGCTTCTACACCCATTGCCAACATAAATTAAGATGACATTTGCAAAGAAAGCATCCTGTGTGTGAAATAAATCAGATAAGCCATAAGGCTATCTGCTCAGTTATATCATAGCTTTATACACTTCTTTGTAAAATGAGAATGTGAAAGGAACTCATTTAAGGAAATGAGATATAGAATCCAGTCATCCATGAGTGGATTTCACTGCAAAATGGTGGCCTGAATATTGCAGATTACTCACTTGTGGAAGGACACAAAGGACATTAATGTAAAATCAAAGGCAAATGAAGACAGAGGTGCATTTAAGGGTATAATATATTAAATGTACAATCATATCAAATGGATATTTCTGGGTACAGCACATTTCTCCAATGGCATGGTTTTCATGAATATTTAATGGCAATAACATATATGGTGGCTATCAGCACTATCTCAAGTTGCCAAGTGTTTTGGGGGGAAGTTAAAAGCTGGTTTTGGAGTACTGAGTCAGGCAAAATAATGGTCCAAGAGGCTTGATATCACAACCAAAAAAGATTTGCTAAAAGGGGAAAAAAGGAAACTCTCTTTTAGGATAGAGACTGTATCTGGAAATAGGCATGAAGAGAAAACACAACTCTAATTGAATAATTAATTGAATATTAACTTTCTAAAAGCACCATCCAATGAACATGTTGGAAATAGATTTTCATTCAATAATGACTATTGAAAATTGGAATCAGTTTAGAATCTCCTATCATTAAAGAAAAAGGACTACATGTGGTCAAGAACAAAAACCACAAAACTGAGTTTATGGAAAAAAAGGTAAATAATTAGGATTTTACTAGAAAACTATTTTTATTGTTGTTTTCTAATGTCTCAGTTACTACAGATAAAAGAGAGAATTTTTTTCTCCTTGCTATGCAGCCAGTTGAGATTCAAGTGAAGGAACATCACTGTGTCATCCATAATTGCGCAGAGGTAGATAGGCAGTGGTAAAGAATGACAACTGGAAGCCTGTGGATGTAACAACTTGTACTATGTATCTAGAAAATGATTATGTTCACAAACCAGACAGAATGTCTGGAAATGGCTGAGCAATGACTCTGGTCACAGCTCGGGTCATTTGTGATTTGCAGTACATGGAAAAAGTTTATTTTTGTTAGAAGGGAATGGGAAGTGAAACTAATTTTAACAGATTTATAATTTTTCAAACAAATTTAAACTCTCTGACACAGCTACATGGTATAACATAAGGTTGCCCCTTTATTGATGCAATTAAGGGAAAAGAATGTTATATAATGATGATTCCACAGAATAAGAAAGTGTTTTAAAAGTTAAGATGAAGCCAGATTTGAAGTATTAACTATAGATACCAACTGGACATGAAAAGAAGTTTGTTTAGTCTGATAAATTTAACCATGTTAAATACATATAACATGGTTTAAAATAACCGTGTATAATACAGGAAAAGATCTATAATACAGGAAAGGTATTTCAAAAGACCTATCAAGGGATAGGGTTATGATTCATATACTTTGTAGTGGCACTTGCTTCTCACCATTTTATAATTCAAATCCCAGTGACCAGTAGAGTCTAAGAGATATCTAAGAAATATGTGTAAAGAAGACATTGACCAAAGTCTATGTATGAACTAGACAAGAAGGTGTTAAACTCATGACATGAAAAAATGCTAACTGATGCTAGGATTCACTACTTTCAAGTCAGGTTCAGATGTGGTGTATACATACCACGGAATATTACTTTACTGTAAAAAGGAATGAACCCTTGCTATTTGCAATGACGAGGATGGAGCTGGAGAGGATTATGCCAAGTGAAAGAACTCAGTCAGAGAAAGACACGTACCAAAGAACAGACTCTTAACTATACAGAACAAACTGGTGGTTACCATAAGGGATGTGGGGGGGGAGGTGGGAGGGTTAAATAAGTGATAAGGATTAAGGAGTGCACTTGTGATGAGCACCAGCTGTTGCACAGGAAGTGTTGAATCACTGTGTTGCATACCTGCTACTAATATTACACTGTATGTTAACCAAAATTTAAATAAAAACTTAAAATAAAAACATGTTCACTGTTTCTGGTGGCCTATTCTGGGGATAACCAAATCAAGCTGAAGTTGGTTGTCATTGATCAATTAAATATGTTTTAAATCTGTTTTTTTTTTCTAATTGTTACCATTGCCATAGAAGAATCTATACAGTCTTTTCCTAGAAATGTGAAAATGTTTAATTCTCAGAATCAATTCCAGCCCCTGCCTGAAGCAAATACCCATCCTCATATATATACTCATTGCAAAAATTGGTTATGATTCTATTCCCCCACTCCAAATCTTTTCACCAATACTGTGCTCAGTCAAGGACATTTTCTATGAGATTTGGACCAGGGTTTCTATATTGAGGCTCATCAGTTTCATCATACCTTAGGGAGCCTGTGTTTATTCAAAAACGAGGATCTGGAAAGATGTAGGAATATTTTTTGCTAAGGCTGCAGAGTTATGACTTCCTTATTACTACCTGGTGCTAATTGTTAAGTGTAAGGATGCAAGTATCATTTCAGTTCCAAAGTGATCCTCATGTTCTGTGAGTAACTAGAAAATCTTGCAGGGGGATAATAACACACAGTTACATTATTAAAGTGGCAAGGCATCTGTGCTGCTGAGACTTGTGACTCTCAAAATTAGGCCAAACATACTGGGGATTCTGTGATATAAAAGTATTCTATAAGAATAGAACAAAATATATGTAGTGAGTCTCTAGGACATGTAATTATAGCCTTTGATGGCAGGCTACCAAGGAGTCATGAAATATATGGTAGTTGACCACAGGGGCTCTAAGTAGTCATAGTTCTGATAGGACAATCATGATCTCCTCTGTATGTTTATATAAATTAGCTGCCTCAAGAATCATGGATTATCCAGATTCGAACAACTTGTTGATCTAACTCTTTACCTCCTTATACTTTGTTTTGTTTTGTTTTGTTTTGTTTTTAAGTTTTTGAATGCAAAATAAAAGGTTCATTAGGGAGGAGACATGTGAGTACTTTACTTTTGAGAGAATTTCTAGGGTTGTTTCCCTCATGTTTTATGTGCAGTGGATTTTAATTTTTTTAGTGTTTCTTTATATTTGAGAGAGAGAGAGAGAGAGAGAAAGAGAGGAGAGAGAGAACTTTATCAGGGAAGAGGCAGAGAGACAGAGACAGAATCTGAAGCAGGATCCAGGCTCAGAGCTGTGCTGTTAGCACAGAGCCTACTCTGAGTTCAAACTCATGAACCGTAGTCGGACACTTAACAGACTGAGCCACCCAGCGCCCCTATAAGCAGCGGATTCTAATAACTAAATGTCACATGAATTTGAATGAATAATGCTACAGACTGGAGTGCTCAGATCATAAACTGATACTGGCAAATGAAGACATGATTGAGCTACTATTTTGTAAAAATCTCTCTCCAAATCGTAATTGTTGACCTATACTAGTGTGAGAAACGTAACATTAAATCAACTGCTCTTGATATTGAGAGCTAATGTAATGAAACTTTAATGACAATTACATGAAAGCACCTGACAATTAAGTTCAGAAATTCTTGTGAGTTAATTTCAAAGTTAACAGTACCTATATCCATATGAAAACCAAAAATAAGCTCTGCGGTTTCCACATAAGTTATGTAAATATTTAGAAATCAAGTTTAGGAAGTCTTCAGCATGAATGGAGACTGAATGTTTCATTCACCTGAGAGCCCCAGGTTTTCTAGTTAACTTAGAAACAAAAATACCTTGGGGCGCCTGGGCGGCTCAGTCAGTTAAGCGTCTGACTTTGGTTCAGGTCATGATCTCATGGTTGGTGAATTTGAGCCCTATGTTGGCCTCTGTGCTGACAGCTCAGAGCCTGGAGCCTGCTTTGGATTCTGTGTCTCCCTCTCTCTCTCTGTTCCTCCCCTGCTTGCACTCTTTCTCTCCCTCAAAAGTAAATAAAGATTCAAAAAATTTAAAAAAAGAGGGATAAAAATACCTGAGTGAAAATAAGACACATTATAAATATGGTGAACAGTATTTATATATGATTGTGTGAAATATCCATGTGTATATTAATGTACCTATTAATTTCAAGAAATTTATAAAAAATGCAAAACAATACTTCCACATCCATTTAAGAGAAAGAGAAAAATCATACAGTTCACTCAGATTACAAAAGGTCAGGCTTAGAGTTATAACTTAATTAGTCACTGCATATAAACAACTTCATAAACTATTTCACAGGATATTAGTTTGAAAAAGAATTAACATAGAGAATATCAGTAGTACAGAGTCTCAATTAATATTATTGTATTGTGGTAAAAAAATAGTTGACAATATGTGTCATTACTTTAAAACATGGAACCTAGAATAATAGTTGACCAAAATTTATTGACTGAGTATTTTCATTCATAAATACGTTATGCAAACATTTGTAATGCATTAGTAATATGTGTAAAAATACACCAAGTGAGGAAGTTTAACCATAAAAAACACAATTCATTTATGCAAAATGCAACTTCAAGTTTCCAGATACATCTCAGTCTCTGAGGTATGAGAATTCATTTTCTAGGGACCGAAATATCTTTCTCCAGCTGCATCCACAAGCCGCATCACACAAGCACGCCTCAGAGAGGTGATAAAGAAAGCCGGTGTCATGCCATCAGAAATCTTCAATATGTTTTGTAACATCAGTAATAAATAGCACTTGTTCCTAGCAGATATTTTATACCTTTCTCTCTTGGGTCCCTTAGATTCCTTGGAACTTGGGAATTATAGCATATTTGTATTTATACATACTACCGGAAATAATGTGTTTGATTTAAAAATGTCAACAGAAAAAAATGTCAATAGATACAAGTAAAGGATAAAAGATGTAGGCACAAAACTCATGATAAAAAAGAACACAAAGGGTACTCAGAGGTGGAAAGACAGTGTTTTGGCTTTGTCAATTTCCTTATTACTTTAGATAGCTGGAGGTAACATACAATGAGATTTGACAGACCAGTAGAAGCACACTTTTGGCCAATCAGTGCTCACTTTGCTTATCATATAGAAATTTCTCAGCTTCCACCAACTCTTTCTGGAAATCTGGTGATTAGGTAGTAGGTACAAACAACCCTGAGTGAATTAAAGCTCAGTTCCTAGATGTCTTTGAATTCTTACTAGAATTATCCCAGGGATCTGGATTCCTGTTCCTTAAGTTTAGTACGTTCCATGACTGAGTTTTGTCCACAGTTCTCAAACATAAATCCTTCTCCTTTAAGTCTTACACCAATGTATTGAAGACATTATGATGACAGTACAAATTATCCCTAAGTTAGTTTCCTGGGTAAATCCCTTCTTCAAAACTTAAATGTGGTGAAAGTAAGATATTTTCTGACCCTGGCTATGACTCAACACCAAAATTTTAGGTTGTGTATCTAGAAAAACTCTAATAATCCTGTGTGATATATAAACTTAATATATTCTGTAATAATTTACCTAACTTTTCATTTTCACTTATTCCCTCCTTTCTGACCTCTTATTTATTGATGCCAACATCATATTATATAATTAATGCTTCTAAAACATTAATTAATTCTCTCTGAATTCATTTGAAACCTGACATATCTTTGTATTCAGTGTATCTACCACCTTGACGGAATTTGTTGTGTATTTGAATGCATGAAAAAACAAATGTACAAAATGAAACTTCAGTTTTCCGTTTTTAAAATGTTTTTAATGTTTATTTATATTTGAGAGAGAGAGAGTGGGGGGGGAATGCACAAGTGAGGGAGGGGCAGGGGGAGGTGTAGACAGAATCTGAAGCTGGCTTCAGGTTCTGAGCTGTCTACACAGAGCCTGACTCAGGGCTCAAACTCACAAGCCATTTCATTTACTAAATATCCTCTCAGCCTCCTTATTACATTTAAAAATTTTTTAAATGTTTTATTTATTTTTGATACAGAGAGAGACAGAGCATGAGAGGGGGAGGGGCAGAGAGAGAAGGAGACACAGAACCGGAAGCAGGCTCCAGGCTCTGAGCTAGCTGACAGCACAGAGCCCGCCGCGGGGCTTGAACCCACGAGCGTGAGATCTGACCTGAGCCGAAGTCGGAGGCCTAACCGACTGAGCCACCCAGGCGCCCCTCCTTATTACATTTTAAACTGACTTTCATAAAACAGATATCCTCTGGTGTCATTTATAATGATACTCGGCCTCAAATGGGTAATGTTTCAATACTTCCAGGAGATATAACAAAGTTTAAAATTTTAATCCAAAAAACCCTCTTTATATTAGCAACATCCTGTATTTGGGATGTTTCTAGCTTTTCACCAACTAAACACCCTACGGATGCATTGTTCACCTTTCAAATTCTTTATACTCCTCATTTATCAGATAAGTGCCATCAACTACCTATACTTTGCTAATTTACTTTTTTACTTATCTTGTAAGAATTCTTTGTTGTTCCTTGTGTTTTATAAGATAGTTCAGTTTACTAATGCTTACATTGTTTCACTGTTGTGATATATTTGTAGCGCTCATGTGGTCATCTTATGGCTGTGATGTTTAGAAGATGAATTAAGGAGTGAGATGAATTCATGGAAATCTTGCCAACTCTTAATCATGTGACCTTCAGAATGGTAATACCCCTGCTTCAGTGCTCACATCTGGAAATTATGCACAATAACTTCTTTATGCTACGATTCACAAGGATTTAATAATTGAACATTAGTAAAGTGAAATTCTTTTTTTCTAAAATTATTAATTTATTTTGCAAGAGAGGAAGAGAGCGCATATCAGAGCACATGGGAGGGCAGAGGAGAGAGAGCGCTAATCCCAAGCAGCCCCTGCACTGTCAGCAGGGAGCCCAACATGGGGCTCAAACTCATGAATTTTGAGATCATGAGCTGAGCAAAAATCAAGAGTCCAAGGCTTAACTGACTGAGCCACCAAGGTGCCCCGTGAAGTTCTTTTAAGCCAGAATTACTTTGCCTATTTTCCCTGTCTGGTGCCTAGCACAGAGCTTGAACTGAATAAATGTTTGCTGAATAAGCAATTCGCTGAGAAAAATGGCTGTTGTGCACTCAAATGTTAAAAATGATTATCTCTATAACTATAATATGTTACTTAAAAGGAGATTCATTGTGTCTGAGAGGTATGTATCACACACACACACACACACACACACACATACACACGTGGGTTTGTAAGGTGTCTGAATGTCCTTCATGACAAGCCTCATACCCTACCATCCTTGATTCTAACCAGATTTCTCCTATAATTCCTTCGTATAGAGAAATCTGAGGTCATCTCTGTTAATCACCTGTTACAAAATCAGTGTTTCTTGAGTAATGGGGCACAATAATAAGGAAAAAATAAAAGAGAAAATAAAAATATACAAACAAGATAAGACAAAAAATATAGTCTTACAGAAGGGAACCTTTAGTTCAAGTCATGTTGTTGCTGTCTGAAATAACTTCGTAGATCTCATTTAAGCACATTTACCACCTTAATTGGTTCAAGCATATGACTAAATGCCATGAAATATCACTTACATAACAACATTTAATGACAAAGGAAAGTTTTTCTAAAATATTGTATACTAAAAATAAATATTATGATCATTTATAAGAAACATTGAAAATCTCTCTGAGCTATTAGAGAAGTGTGGGGCTTTCTATATTTTATAAAATCATTTCCCAGAGTTACGCATGGGATTTATTTATTTAGTCAAGTTTGAAGTTCTGACAGTAAAATTATGGCATATACTATTTTGGTTTTCCCACATATCTTTTAAATTCCTTTATACAAAAGTAAATTTAAAATACAAAAATATTTGACAGGAGAAATTTGTATTCAAGAATGCTAATGGAATCTCAAACAGTTATATAGAATTTTTACTTTAATCAACTTAGGTATCTAATTTTCAGATGAAAAGGCCTGCCTTCAAGACATAACTTCATGTTAGGTAAGAATTGGTGTTTATTACATCCTCCAAATGCATAAGACATATATTTTTACCCTTCTAAATTAAACCCAATTGCTCTTATGATATATCTACACTTAATGATACTCAATTTGGTCATTAGTTAATATTTATATAATCCACAATCATTGCTTTCTAGATTCAAAATGTGCAGTAATATAAAGAATTACCAAATAATTTTCCCAAAACTAACCATATGAAATTAGCCTTTTTGGAAGTGAAATTCTTAGTAAATATATGTTTATTTTCAGATATATGTTTTAAGATGCTGTGACAATTTAGTTATTGAAAAATTAGAATAAATTTTGATTCAGATATTTGGAAAATTTATTATCAGAATATATTCTAATAATATACACTATCAATTCTAGTGTGTAGGTAACAATCTTATTGTTTTACCCTTTTTTTGTATGTGGTGAACTGAATATCATTATCTCTCCAAAATTTGACTGCATTTTAAGTAATTTATATGCCTTTCTCTTATGTGAACTCTGACATTGTACATTATCTTTTTGGTTATCAGTACTTAACCCTTGTTGTATATGAGATGATTATTGTTAATATGTTATTAATGTGTCTTTTGTGTTAGTTACAACAATTTTTGCAAAATATTTTGTTTATTACTTTTTTAAATCATTCTTTAGTTAAAAGGATGTTTTTAAAAAAATGTATACACATAAAGATTTGCTGTATATTGACCTATATTCACTTATAATATGAAGTTCCTTTTTGACATTTAAGTCCTTGTTTCACCTAAAATATAATATGATGTGTGTCGTGTGGGGAAAAAAAAGTGTAATTTCATTGGTGTCCCTCAAATACCTCATCGTTTAGCCCAATATCAGAAGATAATATATTTTATTACTTCATAAGTTTATGCTACTAACTTTATCATTTAATTATAATAAAATGTGTAAAAAATGATGTGTCTATATATTTATCTCCCTAAACATAGATATGGGCAACAGATTTTAATTACTTCCATTTCATGATGCATTTTAATATGTGTGTGTACAAAATTTTGTCTCCCTGTTTAAATCCCCTGGCTAGTCTACTCATTAATATTTTTTCTCATTGGATTACTTATGTCAAATTAAATATAGATCAGATTTATTTTATAGTGATTACATTAACTATGTTAATTATAAAGTATTATTTATAGTATTTTATATTTCTATTTATGATTTTACCACATCAGTATTTATATATTATGTAAAATTACACTTACATATTTTAAATATTTGTTTTATTCCTAGTACGAATGGAATAGTGTTCTAAAAATATTAGAATACCTCTATAACTGTTATTGACGTTCTAGTATTTGGTCTTGCTTTGTCTTTAGCTTTTCTCCATCAAACCATTACTTATTTCAAAGCTGTCATTATTTCATGGATCCTATTATCATAAAAGTACAAACTACTTATTCCCACTAAAACTAAAACATTATTATTTTTATGTTTTGCTGTCCAGAGAATGCAGTACATTTCCCTTTCATCCTAGGTTAAATGTGTGATTTTTTATTCTTATTTTCTTTTATTTGTCATAACTCATTCATCTTGCATTTGGCTCACTGTCTTTCTTTCACCTTTGACAATTATTATTTTTTTATGTGATTCTTTTTTTTTTCCAAGTTTCTATTTAAATTCCACCTAGTTAACAAATAAAGCAATATTGGTTTCAGGTGTAGAGTATGGTGATTCATCACTTACATACAATACCCAGTGCACATCACAGTAAGTGCCCCCTTTATCCCATTACCATATAATCCACCTCTCCAACATAAGTCAAAGAAAGACGGATACCATGTGATTTCAGTTATATGTGGAAGAGATTTAAGGGAAAAAAGCAATGAAACAGAGGAAAAAGAAGAAAGAGAGGCAAACCAAGAAACAGACTCTTAACTATACAGAGAACAAATAGTTACTAAACTTTTCAAACATGGTATTTTACCTGGGACCACTGGAATAGTCTCCTAAGTGACTGCTTTACCTCAAACCAAGCTCAGAAGTTTTCTCACCTAGTATGAGTTCCAGAAGTACCATAATTAAGGATCTGGCTCCTCCTACCGCTCTCCACTCAGTTTCACCTTGTAAACCTGCGGTCCTGAACTTCATACACACCAGGTATTCCTGGCTCATGTCCTCCTTTGTAGTAAGACATGTCACCTTCCCAACAGTAAACACGTTCTGTTCATCCTCATCCCTCAAGACAAAGACTAGTGAGTCAGGAAATCTTGGAGAGTCTACAACAATGTTAATACATATGGGAATTCCAGGATCAAATGTATGCAGAGTTTCCCTGGAAAAGCATAGGCTAAGAACATTGTTGACTGGGACTCATCATTATGAGGTTAGGATAGTTATCTAGGAGGGTTAAAAAAAAAAGAAAGTAGATAAAAGAAATATGAAGCCAGGTATGAGGATCGATATTACCTCGCACATCTAGTAATAGAAGATAATGGCAGCGAAGAGTCAGTCTCCAAAAATATGATGAAATATCAACTTAAAATGTGTCTGCTTAATGTAAAGTTCCAAACCACATGCAAACTGGCATTGTTTTTATTTTTTATCCTTTAAGCATTTGATTCTTTTCCATTTAATTAAATCGTGTTATCTTTACTGTCAGTTGTCTGGACCTTCTCTCCTCAAAGGATCTATGGTGTTTGTTCTTTTGTTTGTTTGTTTTTCCCCAGCAATGTTTCCAAACATCTAGTAGAATGCATGGCACATAATGAGTTTCAATTACTGAGCCTTGCTGAATAAACTTTTGGGAGAATTGTTAATCCATCTAGTAAAATGCATACAGATTCTGGTCCCTAAAAAGTAAGAAGCTAGTAAGAACAAAGTAGAAAATATGGACCTGGTACTAAAATCCCTCAAGTTGGGTGAAGAAACTTCTGGCAACCACATGAATGTAGTCAGAAGTGCCAAACAGCTTATTTAGCTTATCTAGGAATTGAGGGAATTACTTTTTTTTGACATATTTATGGACTTGATAGTGATTTACAGAGTAACATATTTTCATAATAACACTATTGATAGGCCAGTGTGTGTCCCACGGATTAAATGGCATTCTCAAAACCCCTTGGAGAGGGGTAGCCTGGAGATTGGTCAGTGCTTGTGATGGTAAGCTGTGGGTAGCTGGCTTGTAGGAAAATGCTGACTGAGGACATCCATGTTCAGTCACAATGGAAAAAGATGAGGAGAGAGTAAACAACGTTCCAAACAGAAACAAGAAATGATCAATTTTATAATAAGATTCCAACTTTAGCTACAACTCTTTTGCAGTAAGTTCAGCAGTGCTAGCTAAAAACTATCTGCTGTATTGGGGATTAAAAGTGAGGTGGGGGAAAAGAAAGAGCCTTGTGAGAAGACTACTTTTTGTTCCTTTTCCTGATTTCTATTCTTGCCAGGACCTGCACCCCTGGCCTGCAAGTGCTTACAGATACTGTATGTCCTCCTTGTAAGGGTTAAGGAGTAAATGATTTCCTTGGAGTCTACCAGCACAACGGATGCCATCTAAGGAGTGACCAGGCAAGGTTGTCATGAACATTTTCCAAAACCCCTGGGTCTTCTAGGGCATAAATAATTTATGGGGTCACCTACAAAGTCATCTCTGTTTCTGGATGCCTGAGAGAAGAGGTGCTCCTGACCAAATCCTCACACCTCCTGGGTGGCTCAGTCAGTTAGGTGTCTGACTTCTGCTCAGGTCATGATCTCGAGGTTCGTGAGTTTGAGCCCTGTGTAGGGCTCTGTGCTGACAGCTCAGAGCATGAAGCCTGCTTCGGATTGTGTGTCTTCCTTTCTCTCTGCCCCTCCCTCTCTCACACTCTGTCTTTCTCTCTTTAAAAAATAAATGAACATAAAAAAAAAAAGACCCCAAGCAAAGATGAGACACATGTTTTTCCTTTCTGAGTCCCCTATAGATACTATGCTGGTATCTACACTTTCTCTATCTCTTTGATAAACTCTGCTTCCACTTGCTCCTGGCTCCTATTTTATTTCTATCCTATGCTAAGCCCCCTGGTCATTGAATCTAGTCAGCCAGCAATGCAAATCTTTTATTAAGTTAAATGTGCATCTAAAAAACTTTAATTTGGTGCCATCTTAATGTAATATTAGCATGTATTAATGAATGACATTTTAGTAGATACCAAATATGAATAAAATTAATGGCCATTAGGAAGAAAAACTGTGAGTTATTTTTTTCCAGACCAAAATTCTCTAATCTTCAGCATCTGTGTCCCTGAAAAAATGCCACTTTGACATGACTATGTGTAGACAGGTTAAAAAATAAATAGGTAAATAGATAATTCATAGATAGATATTTCAGATGTTGTTTTGTTTTGCTGTTTAAAGTTTCCAGATATAATTTCCCCTTTCTCTTTTTTTAAAGTACCCAGATTTCACTATGTGACAATTGTCCCTAGGAGAAAGTATCTTTCTTCTGTTATCATCTCTACCCAGGAACTCACAAGACAAAAAATAAATACTGAAGCTTATGCTGACTACTCATAGTTCTTTCTGACTTACGTAATTTAAAGTTTTAGTAGTGGTAAATATCCTTAAATATTCTTTTCTTTTTCCCAATCCTAATTGGCTATCTCATTTCTAAAATTCAGATTGCTTACTATTATTTTCAGAGACTTCAGTTCTTCTTCTTGCTGTCTCTTTTTTTTTTTTATTCTCGGAAGATTCCTGTCAAATTCTAGATTCATCTCCCAATTCAAATCACCTATGGCCATGAGTATATAAGGCCCATGGACCCTTGTTATCCCCATAGTTTTATACAAAATTGTTTTTGTTGCTACAAAATAGGAATGAAAATGTAAGCTCTGTCATTTTGGTAAGCTAAACACTGAAAGATAAGATTACAGTGCTTGAGGAGATTTTTGTCTTGTAACTAGTCACTGTCAAAATGAACTCACAGTGTGTTGCCTCGAGAAAATAAAAATTCTGTCTTAGGAAATAGACACTTCGGTATATGCAATGATATGGAGCCCTGCTTTGGGCAAGGTGCCAGTGGTACAGATATAAGGGTATACAAGTTAATGAAATATGCTTTAATCCCAACTTGGGTCCTAGAAAATAGCCAGGAAAAGCTGAATAGGAATTCTGGACAGAGTTCTGAAGCTAGTTCAGTCATGTGGGGAACTGGCCTCATCCCACTCCAGGGACCACGGGGATAGACAGTGTCCATAGATCTATAGATACGCCTGATTATGAGGGTCATGTGTAATGTGGAGCAGGTTATAGGCAGACATGTCTGTATCCTGCAAACATGAAATTTCTGTCTATATACAAGGATCATTATTTTTTAAATTTCAAAATATAGCATAAGGTACTTTTGAATATCACATGGAGGAGGGACAAATGCTTAAGATCTGTTGGTAAAATTCAGTGTGATATATGTTATACATTAAAAAAACCATAATTACATGAAGGCAGAAGGGAGGTCCACTACCTAAGGTCAACAAAACCTGGATAGTCTTTGTGAAAGCTTTGCAAAACATAAAGCCTTCCGTCCTCCCACTAAGGATCCAAAGGGTTTGTGAAGGGACAAGAATATTTATGCCATTGAAAATAAGCTAGATTTCATCACATCAGTAAGAGAAAGGTTAAGAACCATATGATCATTTCAACAGAGGCAGAAAAAGCATTGGATGAAGTATGACATTCATTCATGATAAAAAACCCTCAACAAAGTACATTTAGAGGAAATATACCTCAACATAAGAAAGGCTATATATGAAAAACCCAAAGTTAACATCATCCTTAATTGGGAACAACTGAAAACTTTTCTCCTAAGGTCAAGAACAACATACATGTGTCCACTTTCACCACTTTTATTTAACATAGCACTGGAAGTCCTAGCCACAGCAATCAGACAACAACGACAATAACAAAAAATAAAAGGCATCCAGATTGGTAAGGAAGAAGTAAAACTTTCACTGTTTGCAGATGGCATGATAAGGTATATAGAAAACTCTAAAGACTCCGCCCAAAAAACTCCCAGACCTGAAAAACAAATTCAGTGAAGCTATAGGATACAAACTCATTGTGCAGAAACCTGTTGCATTTCTAAACCCAAAAAAGAAGCAGCAGAAAAAGAAATGAAGAAAACAACCCAATTTACAGGACACCTGGGTAGCTCAGTCGATTGAACATCCAACTTTGCTCAGGTCATGATATTGCAGTCCATGAGTTCAAGTCCCACATAGGGCTCTGTGCTGACAGCTCAGAATCTGAGGCCTGCTTCTGATTCTGTGTCTCCATCTCTCTCTGCCCCCCCACTTGACTCTGTCTCTCTCTCAAAAATAAACATTTAAAAAATATAAAAAAAGAAAACAGCCCCATTTATAGCTGCATCCAAAATAATAAGGTGTCTAGGAATATAAACCTAACCAAAGAGGCAAAAGACCTCTACTCTGAAAACCATAAAACATTAATGAAAGAAATTAAAGATAACATAAAGAAATATAAAGGTATTTCATGCTCATGGATTGGAAGAATAAATATAATTAAATGTATATACTACCCAAAATAATCTATAGATTGATGAAATCCCACTCAAAATAGCAACAGCATTTTTTACAGAGCTAGAACTAACAATCCTAAAATTTTTATGGAACAACAAAAGACCCAAAATAGCCAAACCATTCTCAAAAAAGAAAAGCAAAGCTGGTGGTATCACAATGCAGAATTTCAAGCTGTAGTGATCCAAACAGTATGGTACTGGCACAAAAACAGACACGTAGATTAATGGAATAGAATAGAAAATCCAGAAATAAACCCATCACTCTATGGTCATTTAAACAGTATGGTCTTGAACGTCTCTTCTGCAAATGGTGTTAGGAAAACTGAGCAGCAACATGCAAAATAATAAAACTGGACCACTTTTCTTACACCAAGAATAAAAATAAATGGAGAGCTAACACCATAAAAATCCTAAAATGAAACACAGTGACTAACTTCTCTGACATTGGTGATAGCAATTTATTTCTGGATATGTCTCCCGAGGAAAGGAAAACAAAAGCAAAAATTAACCATTGGGACTATGTCAAAATAAGAAGCTTCTGCACAGCAAAGAAAACAATCAACAAAATTAAAGGCAACCTGTGTAATGGGAAAAGATATTTGCAAATAACACATCCAATAAGGGGCTAATATCCAAAATACATAAAGAACTTCTAAAACTCAGCATCCAAAAAACCAAATAATCCAATTAAAAATGGGCAGAAGACATGAACAGATTTTTCTCCAAAGAAGACGTTGAGCTAGATAGGAGACACATGAAAAGATGCTCATTATTACTTATCACCTGGGAAATGAAAAGCAAAACTATAATTAGATATCACCTCACAATATCAGAATGGCTAAAATCAATACTATAAGGAAAAGCAGGTGTTGGTGAGATGTGAAGAAAGGGGCTCACTCTTACACTGTTGGTGGGAATGCAAACTGGTGCAGCCACTGTGGACAATGGAATGGAGTTTCCTCAAAAAGTAAACAATAGAACTACCTTATGATCTAGAAATCACACAATGGGCTATTTACCCCAAGATAAAACAACACTAATTCAAAGGTATACATGCACCCCTTTGTTTATAGTATTATTGGAAGTAGCCCAAGTGTCCATGGTTTGATGAATGGATAAAGAAAAAGTTAAATATACTTGAATATTACTCAGCCATTAAAAAAGAATGAAATCCTGCTATTTCCAGTAACATGAATGGATGGATGGAGCTAGGGAGTATGATGCTAAGTGAAATAAGCCAATAAGAGAAAGACACATACAATATGATTTTACTCATATATAGAATTTAGAAAACAAAACAGACAAGCAAAAAGGAAAAAATAAGAAATAGATATAGACAGACAGAGAGATAAAACAAGAAAGAGACTCTTAATTATAGAGAACAAACTGATGGTTTCCAGAGAAGCAGGGGTATGGGCGAAACAGGTGATGGGGTTAAGGAGTGCACTTGCGGTGATGAGCACTGGGTGATGTGTGGAAGTGTTGAATTACTATACTGTATACCTGAAACTAATCTAACACTGTATGTCAACTAACAGGAATTAAATTAAAACTAAAAACTAAAAACTAAAAAAAAACTTGGATGTGATATATTCTTTGTGGTCTATAATTAGCATAATTAGCATCTTGCTGCTAAAGAAAGAACAAATATTTCTATCATTTCTTGTATATATGTCCCATTGCTGCCATAGCAGATAACCACACTCCTAGTTGCTCAAAACAACAGAAATTTATTTTCTTACAATTCTGGAGGTCAGATGTTCAACATGGGTCTCACTGGGCTAACATCAAAGTATTGGCAGGATTATGTTCTTTTTTGAAGGTTCTAAGTGAGTATGACTTTCATAGTTTTTTTCTAGTGGTTATCTGTATTTGGTTTATCACCTCACCTTTCATATTCAAAGCCAGCAATGCTGCATGTTTCTGACCTTTTTCCCATACCTAGATTTCTCGGTCACTGACCCTAGCAGGAAATGACATTTTTGCTTTTACTCACTCTTACAGAGTTTAATCTAGATAATCCCCAATTATCTCTCCATCTCAAAATCCATAGTTTCAATCATGTGCAAAGTCCCTTTTGCCACATAAAATGACATTTTAACAGGTTCTAGGGATCAAGAAATGGGTATCTTGGAGAAGGGAGTAAGCATCCTTCTGTGTACCACACCTCTCTGTAATATTCACCACAGTGATGGGTTTTAGATTACTTTAAACACTTCTAGAATTACATGAAATATTTTAGTAATATTTTTCTGCATGTTCACTACCATCATTTTAATTAAAATATATTAAAATTTGTTATATAACATAGATACCCTATGTATTTCCTAACAGACATAACTAGGTTATGATTCTAGTTAAGAAATAAAGAGCGTATCACCAGAAATCATTGTTCCCATGCTAATAATGATGACAAATTGAATAAGCTATAAATATTAGTGTTTTTAAATCTATAGAGACCTCAAGGTGAAAAGAAACTTAAGCTAAGGTCCAAAAAAGGAAGAGCCTCAGGAATGAAGAGATCTTTCACTGTATCACCTCTAGTCCCACAGAAGGTAGAGGTATGAATTTTCTATGGAAGGGGTAAGTAGAAGGCAGTCAAAGTTTCATAGCTTTGATAGGCTGGCTAGCTTGAAGGATTAGAATTTCAAAAAACTCTAGGCTCAAAGCAGTCCCCCTTCACTGTGATGTAAGACCTACAATTATGGTTCATGTTATGCACTGCCTTGACATATGGTAAAATCAGAAAGGGCATGAGTGATCTAACTATACATTCTCCTCCCTATTCTGCTTCCACAGATTCCATCTCCTAGCTAAGTAGTCCTCCTTATCAATAGGCCAAATGCAGTTCTTGTTTATTCTAGAGCACTGGTCTTCAGATCCTGGACAACTGAGGAGTTATTCAAACTTAAGTCAATCAATCCCTCTATGGGAACCTAGGGTCACCTCATCCTCCTGACACCACAAAGCCGGCTTCTCACAGTCTCTGGTTGTTCGTTCTGTTCCTGAGTGCAGCTCCAGAGTGCTCTTGAATGACAGGTGAGGTTGTTCTCCTCTGAGTGAGTATATATGACTAATAAACTACTTTCAATTTCATCGGTCCATTGTTGTGTGTTGTATGTGCAGCCATCCCCATAACACCAGAGAAGGAATCCCTTTGTCATGAAGGATAAAGAGGAGGTGACTCTTAACCACCAATTTTGCCCCATAGGGACCTCATAAATATATTACCAACGAGGCAATGTCACCCATAAAGAGGTAAAAATTGGTTCTTGGGAGGGTGAAAAAGACGTACTCTTTTTATGGATAAAACACAGAAGCACACACAATATGTAAACAGATGTACGACTTCTCTGTGGCATTAAAATCTTATTGGGGGTTATTAGGAAAAAAGTCCAAAAAACTGAGAAATCTTAATATAGTGTCTGACGGCGATCTAGTGTTTGCCAGAATGTCTAAGAGAAATCCCTTTATGAGACTCAAAAACCTCTCCTGGAATGTGTCCCAAGTCATAGTCTTTGGAAATGGCAGAAAAGCTGTAACAGATCTAAGATGAATGGGCCCTTTCTGAAATGCATCATAGTGGCTATTAGAAGACTAAAGGCAGAGCAGGAAAGCTGACAGATACCACCTGGACATCTCTGAGTGTGCAGCCATGACAGCCTGGGGAAGGCTGTGGCAGGATAGAAACATTAGAAGAATTAGAAGAAATGGCCCTGAGGCGTACCAGTTACACCAATTAAAAGGCAGTGGCAAAATCACTGTGCGAATTACCCCAAGGTATGCAGAGTCTTAGACAAAGCAAAGCCAAAAAGGTAGAAAGAAGTTGTAGAGTTGTAGAAAGCCAGAGGCAGAGCTTGGGAGCAAAGTGATCTCTGCAACAAACTAAAAGGTGGTGGTGAACTGCAAAGTAGCGATAGATCTACAGTTGCAAAGTAGAGAGAGATCTACAGGTCTGGTGTTTGAGTTGAAAAAGTCCTGGTCCCAGTCTCAAAACATGTAAGCCATGGTGAAATAAACTAAAGTTGCAAAAAGCGCCATGCATTTGTTTTTCAATCACTGTGTAACACATCATCATAATTCCACAGTTTCAGGGGACACAGTTTTACTATCTCTACATATTTCTGGGTCCGGAGTCCGGAGGCAGGTTAGGTGAGTCCTCACAGGCTGCAATCAAGGCTGTTGGCCAGGGCTGTGCTTCCATTTAAAGCTTAGACCTCTGTTTCAAGCTCACAGAGTTTTTGGCAGAATCCAGTTCCTTGGGGTTGCAAGACAGAGATCCCTGTTTTCTTGCCTGCTGTCTTGCCTGCTCTCAGCAACCAGAAGCGTCCTGAAGTGCCACAAAATTGCAGGCCACATCATCAAAGGGAGCAGAAAATTCTCTCTCTCTTTGAATCTTTGACCCTTTTGAAGGGTTCCCATCTGAATGAATCGGATTGCCTCAGGATAATCTCTCCTTTGATTATTTCAAAATCAACTCTTTTTTCACCTTAATGACATCTACAAAATCCTTTCCTTTGCCACATAATACAAGTTAACCCCAGGAGAGACCCCCATGTACTTACAGGCCCCGACACACACAAGGGGAGAAGAAGAAGCAGGGCGCCAAGGGCAGGGAATCATGGCAACCATCTTGGAATTCTATCTGCTAGATCCCATGATAAACTCTTGTCCATATGTTTCATTATTTCCCTCCCCATCTTGTACAGTCTCTTCTTAATTCTTCTCAGGAGATAAAACTTAATTGCATTAGCCTCTACTCTTGTTTTATACAGAATGTCTAGCATACAAAAAGAAAGCAAAACAAATAAAAAAGATGAGAGCAACCAATAATCAATGGACAAAAACAAACAAAACAAAAAGAAGGTCCGTAAAAGGGACACATAATTGAGATGCTAAGATGAGCAGATCATGACTTAAAATAACACTGTTGACTATGTTAGAGGAGCTAATCGGGGAAAAGTGGATAATGTATAAGAACAGATGCAGGATTTCAGAAGAGAAATGGAAAATATAGAAAAAAACCATACAATACCCAAATACGGTTTCTTCTGCTTGTCAATGTGAATTTAACATTTACCTAAATGCCTAGACTTGGCCTGGGAAGGTAGTCATGTTACTTTCCATCTTGGCCCGCCCCATCCTCTCTTCTTTTTGCAGAAATTAAGTAAAACATTTGAAAACATGCTATCACATGTTTTCAGTACAGGGGAGCTGCTGTCAATACGTTCTAAGTGTCTGTGGAACACATTCCTAAAACTACTCCCATTGTCAAGAAGCCATTATTCTTTTTCTCCATCTCAAATTATACTCCTTTTCCTCCTCTTTTGTTTATCCAAGCTCCCCAGACAGGGTTATAAAATGGGTTCCATTTAATAGCAAATATTCTTTTGGCAATAATTTAATATGTCACAACACTCGTGATGGAAACTATTTGCCATGTACAGAGAGATTTCCTGAATATTTTGCTACCATAGGAAATAAAATCAGTTCTCTCACTTTCATTTTATAAATAAAATCTAGTTGTTATATTATCTCCCCTTTCCTATGTCGTATCCAAACCAGAATTGTGTGTAGCTGAGTAGCTGGGGGATTGATAAAAGTCTGTCATATTGTCCTACAATGCCTTTTACTGGCTTCCTAAAAAGTCCCAGAGTGGAAGTTTTCAATGCAGTGGCTCTCTCAAGTATCTCACTTTCCAAAATTGCAATACAGCACAGAATATATTAAACTATTACATCATGAGCCCCTCATCTATAAAATTTACAAAGCATGAGAAAAAGTCAGAACTAAATATAACTTTTTTTGCAGTTTACACCCTAAATATAAATTCCTTACACATTACTATTTCAAGTGAAAATGAGGATTCACAAACTCAGAACTGGGGCTCTTGGGTGGCTCCGTCAGTTGAGCGTCTGACTTCAGCTCAGGTCATGATCTCGTAGTTCTGTGAGTTCAGGCCCCATATCAGCCTGGCTCCTGACAGTGCAGAGCTCCTGACATTTCAGATCCTCTGTCCCTCTTCCTCTGTCCCTCTCTTGCTCACACTCTTTCCATGTGCTCTCTCTCTCTGTCTCAAAAATAAATAAACCTTAACCAAAAATTAAAACCACCCAGAATTCATCACAGAATTTTTCAATACTTTTGTTGCCAACTGACTTTTAATATTCTCCAGGGAAGAAATGTAAATTAAAAAAGAAAAGAAAGAAAAAGAGAAAACACCTTTGTTTTCGTTCACTGAGTTGTGAGTTAATTCACACCAGTTTTCAGGGTCTAATGCTTGCGGTATTATTTAGGAGGAAATTTTTCCCATTAAGAGGTTAATATTCCTACCTTGTGATTATCTGTAAATAAAAAATAATCATAATAGTAAGAAAATTCAAGACACCATAGCCTAATAAGGCTGCTGGCTCCTGTACTGTGCTCTCTGTGGAAAGCTGTAAGATAGCCATCATGATAACAGGTGCGATGAGGAAGGTATGTAACTAAATAGTTTATGCACATTGTATCCGGAAAACGGAGTTAAAGTGTGAGATAAGATGTCAGGTGCAGAAAATGGGGAATGAAGATGTCAAGCAATACTTCCAAGATCATAGGATTAGAAATTGAAGCCAAGATCCTCTGTGGTTTTTGAGGTGCACTTCCAACCACCCATTCTATTTCCCTCTCACCATAGTCCCCTCTTTTGTGGTGCAGTGACAGGAAGGTGCTTGACTCTGTCTCATCTCTGCAGAGATGGGAAGGGGTCACCAAACATTTTCCCAGCCAAATGGGAGCTCTATGTTTACAAAATGATTTATTCTATTTGAAAAGTATTTATGAAGTGGCTACTATGTTCCAGGCACTGTTTTAGGTGTTGGTAATATATTAGTAAACAAAACAAACGAAAAGCCCTGTCCTTCCTGAGGAAATAATTTAGAAGAGAGACTGACAAGTGAGCAAATTATATAATGTGTTATGCAGTATGACAGCATAGTGTAAAAAGAGGGAAAGGAAAAGGGGATCCAGAGTTGAAGGAACTATTTGGATTGTAATGTATGTGTGCGTGTGGTAGTGAAGAAGAGAGGGTCTGACCAGGTCTCATGGATGTGGAAATACATGACCAAAAACTTCCATTATGTCTCTAATATCTTGACCCCTCACTGGCTTGGAGCTGGCATAGCTTATTTTTATCAGCAACCACAACAAAACCTGCCGGTTGGAATATACCTAGAGGGGAGGAATAGAGAATAGAATTTTACTTCATCATATTCTGCCTACCTATTCTACTAGCATTCTTACTGTGAAAAAATAATATCTGAAATCAGCCAGAGAACTTCTCTGTAGGCCGTCTAGGAGTAAAAGGGTTCGTCATCACAGCTTGAGTCTGTGACAAGTCAAAAGAATGTGAGAGTCCCCATGTTCTGCTCTCAGTACAGAGAACTAATAATTTATAGAAATACCATCAGGAAGCAAGAGGTGCATGCTTTCCATAGCACTCTCCAAAGTAAATACGTTTTCTCCTTATCGCCACCTCAAGCTGAGGCATTGATGGCACCTCCCCATGCATTATATCTTTTTCTCTACTCTCCAGGCTCTGCCACCACTTCTTGAACTGAGCATTTTTATCAATGTAAAAACAGAAAATAGGCAATTATTTTCAACGTACACATTTAAAAATCTTTACCTACCCCTGTATCCAGAGCCTAGTTGTACATATCTCTAAATAAAAGTTACTGAACGTAATGTACTGTATAGTGCTATCTAGATAACAGGTGCGGGGTGTTTAGATTACACATTACAGATGAGTGGAAATAGGATCCAACCAATCTTTATTTGTTATACAGAAACCTACACCCAGCTGTAACACTGAATGTTAATAATAGTGGTATCCATAGAAACACTTCCCGTGTTTTAACGTACAAGTGTGATTGTTTCGCTAACCATAATGACATGGACTAGATTAGTTCTTAAACTGGGATTAGATAATTGAACATTGGGGGTGAGTTCACCAGGTTCAATTCGAATGACCAACCGAGAAGTGTTTTTGTTATCCAAATGCAAAACAAAGATAGACAAGATGATCTTGATCCTGAGATAGTAAAATTTCAGCATGCCAGTGAAATATCTCTGCAGGTAGCATGGAGTTTCAATTCATCTGAAGCCACAGGGAGGTTTAGAAATTCAAAGCAAATCATGGCTGAAGTGATGGCAAAGGGACTTAGCATAATAGCCCACCAGCCCTCTCGTAGACTTTAATTGAACACATATATTGGAAAACCAACTGGGTAAAAGTGTTTGTTCCTTGGACTATGGTAGATTATATTACTTTTGTTCTAAAGAGTATACATTTTAAGAGGATAAATTTTAACAGGGAAAACCATGAGAATATAATACAATACAACAATCAAGAATAAAGTAATTCTCTGGCTCTGGCTCTCTCTCTACATCGTGTTTGTGTGGGGGGATGAGTGGGGCAAGAAATCATTACAAACCAGTTTTTTCTCATTTTGTCACTTATTGGGGTTGTGAACACCAGATGTCTTATAAACACGAGGAGAAATTGCCAGTATTTTTATTTAATCATATGGAAGGAAAATCATGGATCAGGATACCCCATATATTTATCGTCCATATCTCACGACTTCATGTTCATATAGAAGTCTATATCTCTTTAGTGCTGCAATCAATGACATCTAGCAGAACATTCTACATTTCGCTGACCAGAATACACAGGATGCTCCCACATCAGACGTAAACTACACTCCCAGAGAACAGAGAACTGTCTTACCTTTCAAGCATACACAGAATATTTAACACATTAGATAGTTTTCTTCAAGGAGCTAAATTAAACAAATCTGCCACTGAATATAGACTTACAGTATCTTTTTTGAATGGATGTAAAAGAGGATATCAGTAACACTTTTAGATAGATAACATATTGTAATGGTATTCATTCCACTTTATCCAAGACAGAGTTTTATAGCTCTCCAATTATTTTGCTGGAAAAAAGGTATTTTCAAATATCATAATTGTAAGAATTTTCAATGTTAAACACGTAGATAAAATATCTGTTAAATGCTTTATTTTAGTCCACATATATAAGAGTTTAATTATGAGCTTTCAAATCATTTAAAAATTAGATATAATTTAACATCTTAAAATATGCTAATATTTCTTGAAGTCTTAAAAAGTAAAACTAAATAGGGCACCAGGGTGGCTCAGTTGTTTAAACATCCGACTTCAGCTCAGGTCATAATCTCTGGTTCTTGGTTTGAGCCCTGTATGGGGGTCTGTGCTAACAGCTCAGAGCCTGGAGCCTGCCTCAGATTCTTTGTCTCCGTCTCTCTCTCTGTCCCTCTCCCACTTACTCTCTGTCTCTTTATCTCTGAAAAATAACTATTAGAAATCAAAACATAAATTAAATTAACAGAGGAATTAATATTCCTATGTAATGATTAATAGGATTAGAAACTGGAATAACTTTTTGGCAGACTTGACAAATGTGATAATATGTATGTGCCTAATACAATGAGTAATTAGAGTTTCATGAATTTATACTGTAAATAATTTTCATAAGTATGCATATATATACATTGTAGGACATTATGATATTTATTTTTATGAAAATGGCAAAACCTATTTTTCTACATGGTATTAGTTAAGTATGTTATTTTATATCCAAAAAAGAGGACTATACTGACATCAAAAGTATTAAATATGTACGTATGTATATGCATATTTAAATGTATATACATTTAAACTTACATGAGGATTAAAAAAATATTCTCCTCAGAGTTGACTTTTCCACTCACTCCTTCCACTCTTGGAACCTGGCTTCCAGCCCCACTTCTTTAAAGAAACAGCTGTTCCAGGTTACGTGTTGACGGAAGTACTGCACATGGCTTTGGGTTTGAATAAACCAGAGCAAATTTAATTTATTTTAATTAACTGCATAGTAGGCGGGGGGAAAAACTAATCCAAGAATTCTCAGCTTTTCATTTTCATAACGTATTTTTAGAGAGTGGGTCTGATTAACAGTTTATTAGCAGCTTTTATGAGTAAACCCCACACACATTTAAAGTTAACGAAAAGAAGGCTATGATGGAATATTCTAGATTAGTTTTATGTTTCTCCTCAAGCAACAAAATCTGTAAAAAAAATATAAAAAGAATACTTTTTAGACAATGTTCAATAGGTAACACATGATTATGATCTCAGTTTAAAAATGTTTGATTTAAAAAAAGTCCTACCTTTAACATATTTAAATTATTTTGCAATTTAATACATTTTACAAAATACTGTTATTTGACAGCAGTCAAATGACTTAAAGACTAAATGAAGATATGTTTCAGAATTTATTATTATAAAGTCTAAGTAATTTGTCATGTTCAAAAGCAACATTCTTTCTTTTAAAAAAAAATTTTAGGGGTGCCTGGGTGGCTCAGTCGGTTAAGCCTCCAACTTCGGCTCAGGTCAGATCTCACGTTCGTGGGTTCGAGCCCCGTGTCAGGCTCTGTGCTGACAGCTAGGTCAGAGCCTGGAGCCTGCTTCCAGTTCTGTGTCTCCTTCTGTCTCTGCCCTTCCCCCTCTAATTCACTGTCTCTCTCTGTATCAAAAATAAATAAAATATTAAAAAATTTTTAATGTTTATTTTTGAGAGAGAGAGACAGAGTGTAAGTGGGGAAGGGGCAGAGAGAGAGGAAGACGCATAGACTCTGAAGCAGGCTGCCGGCTCTGATCTGCCAGCACAGAGCCCAACATGGGGTTCGAACTCACATACTGCAAGATCATGACCTGAACTGAAGTCGAACACTTAATGACTGAGTGACCCAGGCACCGCAAAAGTAATGTTCTTTCTAAATTCAGCACAATATTATACATTCTTATATATTACTAAAAGTAATAATTTATATAATGTATTAATAAATAGAATGATCTGACTTTTTTGAAAATGAAATTGCTACCATTCTCCTGGAAAAAATTAAACTTAATCCTCTCTGTGTCTCTCGACACTGGTTACAATCTGTTAACTGTTTAACATTCTGTCTTGCAAGATTTCTGCTGTATGTTGTGTACAGTGTCTAAGAAGTTACATAGCTATGACGAAGCTAACATGGAGACTAATGAAAGTCAACTTCCACAGAAGTTTCCATTTTCCCTGCAATAAACTTAAAATGCCAATATCTGTTCACTGTGCTATGGGAGTATCCAGAAGCAACTCAAACTGTGATGATTCTCAACATTTTAAAATGACTCTCAGTTGTGGTTAAAATATTGATAAATAGTGAACTTTATGTATAGCTCAATAGTAACTTAAAAATTAAAACAAAATGATTTGGACTTTGCCTATTGCTAAGGTTTTTTCATTTTAAGTGGTATAGATTCATGTAGCATAATTATATGTCTTATTTTCTCACTAACAAACTCAACACCAGCAGTTTGCTTATATAACGTTGTGTGCTCTGTGATACAGAATCGCTATCCAAGACCATCTTGACTTGCTGTGTTCCAGACTGTAGAATGTAGCTATTTTTAATCTCCTCTGAAACTAAATAAATGACAAGAGTATGGCTCATGTGTAAAAAATCTAATCATATTAATTTTCTGTGTGGGCATTACTTTATATCTCAGGATTCAATGTCAGTGCTTCTCTTGCTAGCTATACGGAGAAATACAAGCACTATAATTAACAATGAGTTTATTTTCTCGCATACTAGGCAGAAATGTAGCCCCCCATAGGAAGATAAAAATGGAAAAGCAAATTAAAATGGATTTGAGCCAGTACATGCTAGATCAATATCTGGCACTCATAGACCTGCTTAGCCAAGGGTCTATAGCTATTCAGAAATCTTATTACTTCTACCAATCGACCAAATGCTACCTATGCATATTTACTGAGAAGGCAAGAATAAAACCAGAAAGGACAAAGGCTAAGAGCAACTCTCAGAAATTGTTACTATAAACATAACAAGAAACAACCATGCTGTCAACCAGAATTATAATGAAATATTTTCCTAAATCATGAGGTTTCTAATTAGAAGAACTTTTCAGGATTTTTTTTATTTGTATATCTTCAATGGATAATTTTCACATTCTGAAAACTCATTCCTCCCCTACTGAAAATCTAGGTGAGAATGATCATGTCCTCAGCACTAAGGGTAGCCCTTGATTGGTTGTAAAAATTATGTCATCTCATCCCATTTCACAGTGATTAGCTATGGACTACACATCCAATTAAAATCTCCAGTGCACAGAATCCCCCTGTCTACAGAGAAAGGTTCAAGAGTATGTGTATAAAGTGTAACCTATTTCTTTATTAAATGTTTAATGAAACGAAATCCCTCTTCACACCTTATGGAAATGGTAACATCATTGAATGACTGGATAAAGCCTTGAATGCAGCCTTCTCCACTTCTGAACTTTTCAATTATGTGAGCAAATAACTTCCTTTTTTTCTTTTAGCCAGTTGGTTGGAGTGACGTAACACATACAGTTGAAAAATATATCTTCCCTGTACTGGTTGAGTCATATTCAATGTAAGAAAATCATTCTGGAAATCTAATAAATATTTGGAAGCATCATGATGTTTTTAAGGACTTGTGAAATACCGAAAATGGTGAAGAAAGTTCTAGAAGCTACAATGCTTCATACTGAATTATCTCACTTATAGTAGTTGTTTATTATGTCTGTTTACAATTTTTTAAGCATCTAGATATTGCCTTTAAGCCTCAGAGCTACAAACTTCTGAGATGTTTCTACATGTGTCACAGATAGAAATTCTCCTAGTTGCTGGATTGGGGGAGGTGCAATTCTGCAGCCCTCTACCCCATGAGATTTAATAAGCTGCTCTCCTCTTGTTCAGGGTGGCAAACCTTTTCATACTCATCTGTTGTTCATGTGTGGTCACAGTTGTAGATTGTTGTAAAACATTTAAGCTATTGTAAGATTGTAAATTCTTTGACTTTTTGCCAATCTTAGTTTCTACTGCTCTATATTTATGCTAATTACCTAGATGGGATTTGACATTGAACTTTAATAAGAGTGCCTTGGCATAGTTGTCTCAAAAGGAGAGAGAATGTGACATATGATTTGAGAAATTCTAAATGCAGTGTCAGTTTTTCAGAACTTTACATAAATCTACTGGCTTCCTTCATTTGAGCTTCAAGCAATGAGTTCTGATGTTGTCTATAGGGAGGTATCATAGTGGAAGCCAAGAAAAATGATTGGCAATTATTATACTTTAATTTTTATGTCACTGAGCTGGTTATAAGAAAAGAACATTGTTAAAAGAATTACAATTAAATTCCTGTCTATATTTCAGAGACTTTATTCATGTTTCTTTTAAAAATTTTTTTTAATGTTTTATTTACTTTTGCAACAGAGAGAGACAGAGGATGAGCGGGGAGGGGCAGAGTAAGAGGGAGACACAGAATCAGAAGCAGGCTCCAGGCTCTGAGCTGTCAGCACAGAGCCCGACACAGGGCTCGAACCCACGAATGTGAGATCATGACCTGAGCTGAAGTTGAGGCTTAACAGTCTGGGCCACACAGGCACCCCTATATTCATGTTTCTAAAGTTAGGGAAAGTAGGCTGGAGAAGAGGAAATTGTAGAGCAGACATGATATTTAGGCATCAGAGAAGGCCCTTGAAGGGAAGGTTTCCCATTCAGGAGAACATGTGTGGTGTGTGTGTATGTGTGTGTGTGTGTGTGCATGTGCGTGCATGTGTGTGAAACTGAAAGAGAGACAGAGACGGAGTTTCGAGAACAGAGAGAGAAAAGAGTAAGAGAGATACAGGGAGAAACAGAGAATCTACAATAATATATTTCTTAGCCCAAGGGAGAAGTTGGAGTAAGGGCATACATTTTCTAGACATAATACAGTAGAATGAGCCCCTACATTTTCCCCTCATGCCAAATACATAGAAGAGCACCTGAGAAAGGGGTACAAAAGATGTAGTTGATGGCCTATGAATACAAAAAGCATCTTTTCAGCAGTGAGAGTACATACCAGTCACCATATAAAAAAAATTTTCATCAAATTTTCTGAGTCTCTGGGTCTTGCTACCCTTCCATGATAATATTCTTAAGCTGGGGTGTGTGTGTGTGTGTGTGTGTGTGTGTGTGTGTGTGTGTGTCTTTCTCTCTGTATATATAAATATATATAACCAGCACTCACACTGAACCACATATGCAAAGGATGGAAATTTTAAAAAAAGAGAAAAGACAAAATCCATGTTTATAAATTTAAAAAATGATGTCTAAAATTTTCATAATTATAATATTATGACTAAAGAACACAGACATTTTTGCTCATGTTGAAATGAGCTAAGGGAGATATGTATGGTTTTCAGTGGTACCAATGATTTCTGATCCAAAAACAGTAATAACATGGATGACCTGATTGTAACCAAGTGCCTCTGTGTCCACATCTTCCTCTAAATGGGAACAGGTTGGGGGAGGTCCGATAAGGTAGAATAAACTAAGTGTTTGATATTTGTTTCATTAAAGAGTAAAAGAGCTGCAGAAAATCCCAGAGCTGGTGCAAATCTCCAAATGTCTTACAATGTTTTCCTTGAAAATATCCCAAGACTTGAACTAGCCTAAAGAGAAGAGCTCGTCTGCTTCACCAAGCACGGATTCCGATGGAGTCCTGGGAAAGTATAAGGTTCACAGAAACTTTCTGGAAGACATTAGAGAAATGGGAAAGTGAGCAAAGGATAGACAATAAGAGAGCTGGGAAGACAATAGAGAAGAAAAGCAGTTACAAAGAAAAACACTCAGGCTTCTGAGTTACAATTCTTACTGGTTATGTGACTGAGCGATTTACTGTTACACTCCTTTTTGATTTTTTACTTGGATAAAGATAATAACTGCCTCTTCAGTTGTTTTTAATAAATAGTGAGCTAGCCATGGGAAGTGCTTAAGTGCTAGTTGGCAGGTAAAAGTGAGCAAAGGTATTTACATTAATATAATAGAAGTAAAGATCAGATAAATGTTTATTTTTTACTTTGCAATTTACAAGTAATATACACCTAGAAGAATTAATGTAAACTTTCTAATCCCACTTTCCCAGTTTGTAAAGTCTAAGTAATTATCTGGCCAATAATATAATGGATCTCCTCAATTTCCCATGCCTAAATTGCAAATGGTGTAAGAAGTGAAAATTGCATAAAATCAGAATATCCTGAAAAACATGTTTCTCTTGAAGTTCTCTATACATGCATCCACGAATTCAAAATATATTTCCCCGTTCAGTGTTAAGTTGAGTGCTTTAAAAAATATGTTTAAATATAGGGTGCCTGGGAGGCTCAGTCAGTTAAGCATCCAACTTCTACTCAGGTCATGATCTCATGGTTAGTGAGTTCAAGCCCCATGTGAGGCTCTCTGCTGACAGCTGGGAGCCTGGAGCCCACTTCAGATTCTGTGTCTCCTTCTCTTTTTGCCCCTCACCTGCTGGGTCATGCTCTCTCTTTCAAAAATAAACATTAAAAATAAATTAATAAAAATATTTTAAAGTATTATATCATTGGCTGAAGTATTTTATTGCATGGGTTCATGCTATCTACATACAACAACAAAAACATTTAAAAACACTACAGTTACATATGGTCCTGAGAATCTACAAACGAATTTCTGATCATTTAAGTATGAGAATGATGGTAACCTATTTCCTAAGTATACTGACATATCTATCTTGGGGGCAAGATTGAGCAGCAAACAAAACCTAGAAGTCTTCTATTTGTTGAGTTTGAGGCAGTGCTTGACTTACAGTAAGAACTCAAGTGAATGTAGGAAAAAATAATGAAGGAAAAAATACAGAGATAGGGTAGAAATTATCTTTAATCTGCAATTATTGAAAATACTTCAAAAAGAGATAAGAGTCATAGATTGATCACTTTTTGAGAATTAATAATCTCATCAAAAACAATTAATTAGCATAGAAATAAAAAGAGTTCATTTCCCATCATGTTTGAACTACTATTTTTTGGATTAAACACATTTCTGGCAAAATAAGATGTAGAAATTGTCTTATGATACTTTCGAACTAGAATGTCAAGAATGGATTTTTCTTTAGCATATTAATATTTAACTATACTAGAGATATGTTATAGCTGTTTAAAACTATTGCTTATATCCATACCCGATAATATTATTTAGAAAATTATTGAAGAATGGCTTTTATAATTTTATGATGAATATTCTCTTCTATGTTGTTAGAATGTGAAATTATCACCTATTATTTAATAAAGACCTATTAATGGTAAGTTTGCCATTATATATAGCATATGTTAAGTTATTCAATATTATAAATCAATTCTGATGTATACTGAGGGTTTACATGAATATACTTCCAAGAGTGGACATGTATTACATGATAAAAAAATTTTCAATTATTGACTCATGCCATTTCAATATACCAACCTTCCTCTTGATCTCATTTCTATCATCTAGTAAAATGCAGTTTGCTGCAGCTTGTTTATTAACAAACTTGACACTTACCTAACAGTCTTCTTTTCCATTTCACAACCTGTCACTATCTTGAGTAATTTTAATATGTGGGTACGTGATCCTCTCAATTTTCTACACTCTCAATTCCTTGTTCTCATCTCTAATAAATTATTTTTCCATTTGCCCAAGTCATGATTTCTTGGGCCTATCACCAACTATATTTATTCTATTTCCAAAATTATTAATTCCAGATAGTATGAGAATCCTATTTTGAAGACCTTGAATTTCACTAGAAATTTCTGTGCATTGAGTCTTTTACTTTTTCTCAGTACATCAATAGTCCATTTCTCTCTCATAGAATTGACTTCACTCTGTCAACTGGCTTATTTAAAACATGCTCAGCATATATTGTGGTCTCTGCTTTTTAAAAATAAAAACTTCATAAAAATCATGTTATTATACCTTTCCACATCCCATTTACAAACTATATACCCTAACATAGTCTGTATTCTCATTACCCCACCAAGAAAAATTCTACCGATGCACTTCTTCATGCTATGTTCAGTCAGCGTTTTTAAACAACTCAATCTTATGAGACACTTCAACAGAGCCAAATACTCTCTCCTTGGTTTTTATGACACAACACCACTGAGGCTTACTTCTAGCTCCCTGGAAATATTGTTCTTAACTCTTTCTTGTGGACTAATGCAGATCATTAAGTATTAGAGTTTTTTAATGCTAAAACTATATCATATATCTATGGGTTTTACCACATTGCATTCACCTCATCCAATCTGTGCCATTCCCATTGGATTTAGATCCAATGTGAATAGGAGGTTCATGCTGCCTACTGCACCACAGTTAATCCAGTTCCTTGCTTCTGACCCAGGAATCTTCTGTTACCTGCCACAATCTATGAAAAGTGTGGCATCTCCGATACTAATAAGAAATATTATTCTTCCAGCACAGATCTCCTAAGACCCTTGAGATTTCTTAAGTGACAAATACCATGAAGGTGTCTTTTGTTATTTATAACAAGTCCTTTCAACCACACCTGAGTTTCTGTTACTAAGGTGACTTTTGGAAGCCCCTAAGGGTGGAGCTGGGTACCAGGGGAACCAATCACATGATTAGAAGATTGGGAGAGGGGATATTCAATCAATTACCAATGGTCAGTGATTTGATCAATCATGCCTGTCTCATGAAGCTTCCATAGAAAACCAGAAGGATGGGGTTTGGAGAGCTTCCAGGGTGGTAAGCCTGTGCAGATGCTTGGTGAGAGGCTCTGAGAGTATGGACGCTCCACCCCTCTTCCCCCATGGTCTGCTCTCTGCAACTCTCCCATCTAGCTGTTCCTGAGTTATACCCTTTTATAATAACCAGGAATCTACTAAACAAACTGTTTTCCTGAATTTTGCTAGCTGCTCTAGTCACTAATCTAACCTAAGGAGATGGTGATGGGACACTGATTTATAGTCAGTACATCAAAAGCACAGGTCACAACCTATACTTGTTATTGGCATCTGAAATGGAGGGAGGGGGCAGTCTTGTGTGACTGAGCCCCTAACCTGTGGGGTCTGACACTAACTCCAGATAGTGTCATAATTGAATTGAATTGTAGGAATCAGCTGGTACCACAAAGTTGCTTGGTGGGGGAAACTGTCACACATTTGGTGACCAGAAGTTCACGAGTGAAGCAGTGATGTAGCAGTATTGAGTGCTGAGAAGGCACACGAGGTGTGTTTTTCTAAATGAAAAACATATTAATTTGCAATAATGTGTAGTTTGTACAACCTAACATATCTATTTGCAAGTAGGTTAAAATGTCAGAAACCTCAGAGACTGTTGATAAGTATACAAGAAACTATTAAAGTGATCTTCTGCAATATAGGACTGGAAAGTTTGAGCTATCTGTAATTGTTTTATTATTCTTCATATCTATGTGAGGAAACATACACAAACACACATACAGCCATATTAGAACAACAAAATATTACTAGACTTTGAAAGTAGAGAAGCATAGGAATAGTTAGAAACAGCTTTCTTTATTCATTAGAAATATTCTTGGGGCTTTAAAAACCAAACTATAAATAGGAAGTGAGTTATATTACAAGATACAGTGTATATATACTCATATATTCTTAATTTGCAAAGAATGCTTGCTTTAAACGTTGTCCTGAAACAAAAAGTAATTGCTTAAAAAGATTTGTAATTAAACAGTGTTACTTCCAGAAAACGCAGATAAATTTATATAATAATCAGAGAAAACCTTTTCTTTTTCTAACTTGTAAAGGCTGATTTGGCAGAGGATGCATATTATGAACATTAATAAAAGAATTTTATACAATGGGCAATGTAATGTTCAATGTAATGGTATTACTTTATGGAGTAGAAAAAAATTTAAATTAATATCTGCTAGTATGATATAGGTTTACAAGAATCTTTATTTGCCAAGCATGTTTGAATTTCTTGATTGGTAGTTAGGTTGGACCTTTATTTATGTGCATATCTAATCATCTATTTGTAGGCACATTAGGTGGCAGCACACATAGGTATTTAAGGTCTTCATTTTTTAAAAAATTAATTCTTTAGCCTGTCCTACTGTTGTGCATGTTCTATCAATAAAACAAAACATGTTTGTTTAAACTTACATTGATTTTTAAATCAACACTGATTTTGAACAGAGCTATCCTCTCCAGCTTCAACTTAATTTATATTGATTTTTTTTGACTTTGTGATGTACAGCAAACTGTATCTTTCCTGTTATAGACCAAAAGCAAAATGTATTCAATATAATAATATAATTTGCAATTTCATTATAAACAATTTTTGATTTCCCAAATTAATTCCTACCGTTTACGTAAAATTATATTTTAACCAATTTCAAAATATACATAAATATTTCTATTCTATTATGGGCCTTGAACTTCTTCAGGAAGGGAGTCTGGCAGTCCAGCATTTAAAAGAAATATTGGACTAAACAGAAACCCTATAAAGTTAGGGCTTTCAATTAATCTTCATCCAAGGAATACATTTTTGGAAATATTTTTTTCTTTTCTCATAGGTGCAACTCATAACAGGCAATTTATAAAAAAAATAGCATTGAAAATGCATCCTATCACACATTTGACAAACTCAAATCATGTTATAAATAGTATTTCAACTTTATTGCTTAATATGTCTAAAATGACTAATAAGTATAAATAGCTGGGATCAAGAAACCATTTCAAGTAAAATAACTTATTTAATTATTTTTATAACTCGTTTAACATTGTCCATTATTTTTACATTTAAAAATATCTTCTTTATGTGAGATAATTTGTTCAGAATATAATAATTAGTTAAATTAAAATAGTACTTATCTTCTTGAAGTTTGTAGTTTAGTGGTAGAGATTAATATAAAACCATATTTAATTTTGTTAAATGAAACAAAGCTATGAAATAGTAAGTCTGAAGAGCTGAGGATAAAAAGGTAAATATCACATAACTAATTTGGTTCAGGTAATGGATTTAAACCCAAATAATCAAACTCCAGAACACAAACTAGTGCCAAATAGTGGAATTATATTATCTGAAGCCTTATTAGAGAAGAAACCTATATATATATATATGTATATATATATATATAAATAGGATGGCGAGGATGTTACCAGAGTGGAAGGAGGGAAATCAGGAGCACACGCAGTGTTAGGGAAGACCAGGGAGAGAATGTCGCCAGAAGAAAGGGAGAACTCATGTCAAACTTAGGACATTAGGGTTTTGTTGTTGAGTTGCAGGAGCTCCCTACATATTTTGGATGCACTTCATCAGACACAGTAGTCCATTCTTACTGTAGTTTTACTTTCTGCAGTTTCATCACCTGTAGCCAGCTTTGGGCTGGAAGCGGATGACCCTGCTCCTGACGAAATGTCAGGTCAACAGTAGCCTAGCACCATGTCACATGCCAACGTCACTCACTTCACCGCACCTCATCACATAGGCATCCTGTCCTCTCACAGGAAGAAGAGTGAGTCAAGTACAACGAGATATTTTGATGAAAGGGAAAAATCACATTCACATACTTTTTTATAGTATATTGTTATAATCGTTTTATTAGTTATTGTTCTGAACTTCCTACTGTGCCTTCTTTATACATTAAGGTTTACTGTAGCTTATAAATGAACATACATATACATATATATATTATGTGTATAGTTTGATGCTATCCAAGGTTATATTGTTATAATTGTTTTATTAGTTATTGTTCTGAATTTCTTACTGTGTCTACTTTATATATTAAGGTTTACTGTAGCTTATATATATAATGTGTAGGGTTTGATACTATCCAAGGTTTCAGGAACCCATTACAGATCTTGGAACATATCCTTGTAGATATGGGAAGGGCTACTGTCTATGGTTTGCAAATACTTTCTCCCATCCAGTTGGTTGTTTTTTTTAATGCTGTTATTTCCTTAGCTACACATAATATTTTTAGTCTGATATAGTCCTGCTTGTTTGATTTTGCTTTTGTTGCCTGTGCTTTAGTGACATACCCAAGACATCATTGCTAAGAGAATGTCAAACTAAGAAACTAACAAACTGCATATTTAAAAAAATATTTTGATCAATAAAGCATCTTCTGTTTCTAAATTTTTTAATATTTTTTTATTTTTGAAAGAGAGAGACGCAGAGTATGAATAGGGGGGCTGCAGAGAGAGAGGGAGACCCAGAATTGAAGTAGCTTCCAGGCTCTGAGGTGTCAGCACAGAGCCCATTGAGGGGTTTGAACCCATGAGCTGTGAGATGATGACCTGAGCTGAAGTCAGACACTTAACCAACTGAGCCACCCAGGCATCCCACAGCTTCTATTTCTAATAGGGAAATGTAATTGAGAAAAGTAAAGGTGATACCCCCTTTGTTTTCATTTTTATATGTTTTACAGTTGCAAATATTAAAATATAGATTCATCAGACATTTAAAAGTTCATGCTAAGTGGACCAAAACTTTTTGATATCTTCCTGGAAATTGTTATTAATCCAAAGCTTTTCCACCCTTAACCAAGGTGGGAGCTATCTTTAATCTTCTGCAAAAAGCTTCATTTGTGTGACATTCAGTCAGTTAAGTGTCTGACTTGATTTCAGCTCAGGTCATGATCTAAGGGTTTGTGAGATCAAGCCCCAGGTCAGTCTCTTTGCTGACATTGTGGAGTCTGCTTACGGTTCTGTCTCTCCCTTTTCCTCTGCACCCTTCCTTCATGTTTACACCCTCTCAATAGATAGATAGATATATATATAGATAGATAGATAGATAAATGAAATTTTTAGAAAAGGTTTGTTTGAGGTTAATAGAAATTCTGCTCTGTGAAGACAGGGATTATGAATCATTCAGATATCACAGAGTTTCTCCCCTATTTTTAGTCTTTGTAACCTTGGATATCCTCAGTACAATTATCTGCCCTTCCACACTGGAGTGCCCCAAAGTCTTCAAAATAATGTAGCAGATAATGAGGATTTCATTCCTATAATCACCTGAGCCAACATCAAGAGTCAGTAGCTCAACCCACTGAGCCACCCAGGTGCCCCACATTAGCTGGTATCAATCAGAATTCATAAAAAAATGAGATAAGTCAAAAAAAAAAAAGGAAGGGTTTCAGTGTTGGAAAATTCTCTTAGATCACAATGAAGAGAAAATAAGTTCAAAATTAAAACAAAACAGAAAAACAAACGAAAAAGTCTTGAGTCACAAGGACTTAATATGACAACCCTGGTGCAAACATAAGCTGTTTCCATTTTAATTGTTTCCATTTTAATTTCTCAAGTGAATCCATTAAGATAGAATACACCTTATCCATGCAGATAGAATACACCTTATCCATGCAGAAAAATAAATTTGATGAAAATCAAGTCTGGATGTCTTAGAAGCTCATTCCCTTCTTCCCATTAGTGGCTTAACAGAGACTGAGTCAGTTTTCAGAAAAGCAAAGGTATTTTGCCAATGTTAGCATTCACTGCTGGCAAAGTGGTACCCAGGGCCACTACTGTGCAGACCTCAGTACTTGGAGAAACTGTATGCTCTAGGTTTGTTCTGTCCTATTTTAGAATAATATATGCATTAGTCTAAAATAAACAGTGAGTGGCTCAGTCGGTTAAGCGGCCAACTCTTGGTTTTGGCTCAGGTCATGCATGATCTCATGGTTTGTGAGATTTGTCCACTGTTGAGCTCCATGCCACTGACAGCATGGAGCCTGCTTGGGATTCTCTCTCTATCCTCTCTCTCTGACCTCCCCCTCTGCTCACTCTCTTTGTCAAAAATAATTTTAAAAAACTTAAAAAATAAAATATACAGTATACATATAGCCACATATGTATGGAGTGCGATGTGGGAAAGGGGTTTGCTGTCTCTCTTGGATGCTCCTGGGAGCAAGTCCGGCTGCTAGCGGAGGAGGTGCCCTTTACTGGGAACTTCAACAAGGTGCACACAGATTAGCTAGGCACAGGCTGTCTTGTGGAATAATGAGAGTTTGGGCCCTCATGGGTCTTCTTAACTCTGTTGCTTATAATCATTTCCCCAATATTTGTATTCTATGGGGCTAGTGGTGTACATCCATGACCTACTGCACAATGGGACAAACAATTCCTCGGTTCTTTACAAATGAAATAATCACTCCTTACATCCTTCTTCATGACATAGTCCCTTTTTATTCTATTAATGTCTCTGTAGCCTCCTTCAGCTGGCCTCTGTGCATACTGTAAGCTCAGCAGCTGTATGAATAAAGAAGAGGTTGGTAAGTTCTCTTAATGTAGTTTTATGAATTCCCTAACAATGAACTAAGTTAATATACAAATAAACACACACATTGCAGTGTACTTACATATCCTTATGTGATTTAATACTACATGGATGGTTTGTTATCTAGGTCATCGCACTTACTGTGTGTAAACTTTGTGTAACTAGCTCATATATCTTTCATTTTTATATTGGCTTCAGGGATTCCTTTTACTGGATCAATAACCACAGCTGGTATGTGTTCAAAATTCTAGTAATTATAGTCAATATTAGAATTTATAGGTTATCAGACACTAGAAGGCACTATTTGCCATTCTTTATAATTTAGAGCTATAATGATGTCTACAGTAGAATGAACACAAGTAAAATTAATAAGTGAATAAATAAAATATTAACTTTAAAATGTATTTCCTTTCAAGACAAACAAACAAATTGAAATATAGGTTAACAGAGGACTAAGCAGATTCAATGTAATATTAACTATTTTAAGCTTAGCACATTTTATGAATCTGAAAATATGTCCAAATGACATAATATCAAAACTTTCATTTAAGGAATAACATTGTATAGAAGAGAGAAGAAAAAAATAATCACTGGCATCTTACTTGGTTCTAAGCTTTAAATTTTGAGTGACTTAAAATAGCATTGGTTGAGAAAGTTTCAAAGAAATAAATAAGCATTTCATCAACCAAGCAGCATAAACTGTATATGAACTTAGAATATGGAGTAGAGAAACCTGAATTCAAGTATTTTTTCCGTCACTTATTCATGTGTATGACCTTGGGCAAATTGTTTAATCTCATGAGGAATCAATTCTCCCATTTGTAATAAAGAGATTTCAATATGCAAGCCCTTTCTCATAACATTATTGAGAAGATTTAAATCATGCATGTTGAACTGCTAGGACATTGCATTGTAGATAGGTTAATGAATGTCAGTTATGATTATTTTTATTAAACTATATAAGAATAACATTCTCTGATATACATATTAACAGATAACATCACTGAACCCCCCAAAATGCTCTGAAAAGATAATTTTTAAAAGTAATTGTGAATTTTTACTTTTACTTTTCTGAAAAACTAATGGTGATATATACATCTCTTACGTTATGTGCTTTAGAAAAATTGAATTGAAAACTTATTGAAGAAAGCAATTTACAGATTACAAAATCAACTCTGTACACAGAAAGTACTGAAGAATTGAACATGGACTTGGTACACAGAAGATTACCTAAAGGATTAAATAATCAGTCCCCAAAAATGAGAGGAAATATTTTTAAATGAATAAAATATGACAGTTTCTTAAAACTTATGAATTACAATGGAAAAGTTAAATATAAAAATAATATATAATATAATTCACCAAAATCTACTTGCTACCCATAGACACAGACACGCACACGCACACGCAACCACCTCCTCTGATATTTTTGGACATTTTATAATAATTATAAAAAGACTATGTATAAAATGTATCAAGGGAGAAAAACTATACTTGACTGTTCATTTTTACTTAGTATTTATTTTCTCTTGATTTTTATCTTTTCATATTTAAAAGGCTGTTGGTTTGCAAGTTGATTAATTATAGACACCATAATATAAAGACATTACTAATATAATGTGAAAATTACTATAAATATTTGTATGCCTGTAGATTTGATTCATGCATCAGAAATTCATCGACTGTGCTTACAAAAACTATAAATATCTCTCTCACTAGGCAGTTCTATGAAAAGCAATAAATTAATTTCCACTGTTCACCAACAAATCAATAAAAATGCTCGTGAATGGAAAGATAAGTGCAGTTTATCTTTATAAAATAATGCTTGTGTGAGAGACCCTGAAATGTGATGTTCTTCCAGTGCCAGTCAACTTCTCTGTTGAAGTTGACTACATTCAACATTATTTCAGCTTTCAAAATAAAAAATTATTTTCCTTAAGTTCAGGAATCATTTGTGCATTCTGAAACTGCATTATGTAAGCTGTAACAAAAAATTGGTACATAAAAATTTTTCAGAAGGTCCTCTAATACAGGATTTTACATATAGTGTATATTTAATTGCATAGAAATTAGCTTTTGCTATGGACTGGACAGGGAAACAGGTATTGAAATGACCCAGGATGCTACAGAAATCACATATTACAAATTTAAATCAGAGAAGGTTTTAATATAGATGACACCCAACCTCAGCTGGCAAAATGAAAATGAGCATGTCTGATTGATCCTATTCGCCAGAAATTGTTTTTTCATCACTATGACACATTTATATTCACAGACCAATTCCTGAATTTTTGACATGCTTACTTTGTGTTTTTGTTATTTGTTTATTTTTGCTTTGATTTCCTCCCTTTGGAGATTGACATCTGTGCAAGCATTGCAAAGCTCGGTTTAAACAATTCCAGGTGAATAAATAGGTGAATAAATAAATAGGCCTCAAAAGGTATATAAAATTTTAAATAATGCAAATCAGCAGAAAAATGATTAAGATATTTGTTATGCATAATACACTTAGGTATTTAACAAAATGTGCAGCTGGAGTACATGAAATTAGGTATCATGCTCAAAAAATAAAAATGTAAAAATTGTTATAATGGTGATACTGTCATAGAGCATTAAAAAAATGATGGAAAGTTCAATGAATACATTATGGTCAAAATGATAAAAGAGGAATGGACCAAATGTTAGCTTAACTGATGGTGGTGTTTCAAAGGCAGAATAAATATGGAAGATCATGACAAGCAAGAGAAACAATGCATAAACGCATCATTTATGTGAGAGACTGACATCTTCAAAAACAGAGATTCAGTTAAATACATTGAGTTAAGCCTAAAAATGTAATGCCATTCTGGCGAACAAAAATAGTTTATTCTTATTGTTTAATATGGAAGTATGTTTATAAATTTTAATTGATCGTATGCTCTGGGAGAAACTAACTACATAAGAGTATGTTTAAAGGAGATAGTATTATGGAGCTCCAAAATTCCCAGCAAGATAGACTAAATTTTCTCCCTATGACATCAGACATTGGCAGGGAAGCTTAAAAAGAGTCACAGATCATAATCGTAAACACTATGAATTATAAACTTACTGGATATAATAGGAGAACTTTTAGCAACAGAGGAGAAGTTGGAATTCACAATTTTATCTTACTAGGCACGGTTAATAAGCTTTCTTGCGCTACACTCCACAGCAGTGGCCTGAGAAGGCAAACGTCTAGTTGGATGTGTAGCTCACTGGTTGTACTCACAAGGGCCAACTGACCATTGACCAAGGTATCTTTAACCCTCCCCTTAGCTTCACTAAATTTTAGACACATTTCTTTCCGAAGCCAGGCTGTTGACCTCCTTTTCATAGGGCTTTTGTTTTCGAAAACTTAGCAATTGCAAATTCTTTCTCTGACCCTTTGAGATGTAAATCTTCTCCCAGCCTCTTTTCCAGGGACCTGGGATCCATCCTTTGAAATGTAATCATCAAGAAAGATAGCACCTCTACCTCCCAGTCTCTGTGGGAGGGTAGAAGCAAGACTTCATTAAGCACCAATTAGCAAAAACAGCCTGCTCTAATCACACTGACCAATCTCCCTTTTAAGTCCTCTAGGGTCCAGATTCCGGGAGCTCACCCCAGCACTTAAAACCTCCCTTGCCTTTTGTTTTGCTGAACTTCTGTATGGTCTTGCTTCCCCATAGAATAGTCCTTTTTATCCACAGCTTTATTGAGGTAAGATTGACAAAAATTGCATGCAATTAGGCTGTACAATGTGATTCTTTGGTTAGTTCCTGTTTAATTCCATCAGGTGCACTTTTTCTTTGATTATCATGCATGCTGTAAAGGATTAAGGGACGCTGCTACTCAGAATGAGTAATACATTTTTTCACATCTCTGGCTCATTTTTTATGTTTAGGCATTTGTTGTATTTAGAATTAATCTTGCTGTACATGGTGTGGTGCTCTTTGAACCAAACTTATTTACAGATGGCTCCTTCATTGTCCATAAATCATTCACTGTCTGTTCTATTTTATGATCTGTGACACCACCAATTTCATATATTTATTTCACCCATGTGTTTGGATCTATTTTTGGACATTATATTTGTTCTGCTGCTAACTATGCATTATGGACTAGAGTGACATGGTTTAGTTATTGGTATTTTATCACACATTCAATATCTGGAAAAGCATTTCCCTTTTCATTGTATTTCGTGGTTAGTTTTCCTGGATATACATATTTGTTAAACTGATCACACAAATTTTAGATCCATATTTTTAGTTCAAGGGAAAATTAGCATGATTATATATCGACCATAGTCATGTAAGAGTTAAATTAAACTTAAGGTAACTTGATAATTTTATGATTTTTAGTCTTCCTGACCATCTGTCTTTACATTGCTCAAGTCATGTTTCAATGTGCTAATTCTTTAGGAATGTTTGAAAATTTGCTTCATATAAGTTACTGCAATGCTCTTGTATAATTTGTTCATAGATAATTTGTTCTTCCTTACTGCCAAAGCAAATTAATTCTTTATTTGATTCTTTAAAAGATTTTTTTTTATATATGTCAGATACTGTGATTGTTGTAACAAAATTTTTGTAGACTCTGGGTTCCTGAGCTCCATCATCTGTGTGGATTTCTTTTTTCTTTTCAGTTTATTTTCCTGGGTTTTCTATGTGTCAGCAATTACAATTTTTCCTTCAGAAAATACTGATTAATTTGTTAATATGTGTTAGATGTTTGCAGCATGTCACTAAAAAAATTCAATAAGATTCCACTCATCCTAGATCATATTCCAGTAATACAATTTCTATATATTTTAGATAAACACAAATATGTATTAACTATGAAAACACATGCCTGAGAATAAAAAATAAGAGTAGTGGTTATTCTCGGGAAAGAAAGGAGGATGTGGGAGAAAGGGAAACTATGCAGATGTATTTATTTGTATTTGTAATGTTTTATTTCTTGCAATATTGGTATTTGGATATTATTTTTTCTGTAGACTCAAAGTGCAACCTCTTTGCCACAGTGCCCAAGCATTTGAAAGATTGGCATCAGAATAAAGAATTAAGTGATATTATACAATAGTATTTTAGAATAAGAATTAATTATACGATAGACCATTTATAATAACTAATGAAAAAGTTTTTCAGGACTTCGCGATATATTGGGTGAACTTATCTTTTTACATTAAAACTATTAATTAGTATCATTAACTCCCTGTTCATTCTAATTTAAAATGAGTGGAAGACTACATACAAATTTTGACCTTCAAATGGAAAATGAATTCATATATATTTATACATATATGATACCTGTTAACTTTTATTCCTATCTTTACTGGCTTGAAAAAGGAAATGGACTATCCTGGTTAATTAATGATTTGTCCAAATACCACCTCATTATTTTTAAATATTGAGGGAGCTTCCACAAAGATTGTGTTTTGGAAGGCATGCAAATAAAAGTTGGTCAATTATTCTTCCTTTCATTCAACAAATCCCCATTAAGCTTTAAAGCTAATAAACTTTTGAACTTAAGAAGTAATTGGTTGTATATATGTATATATAACATTTCTAACATATTATTTTAATTTTTACATTCCTTTCATTCCAAATAGGTATAAAGAAAAATGGTTTAATTATCTTCTAAGCATCTGATATAAAAACATTGAGCACCTGAGTGGCTCAGTTAGTTAAGCATCTGACTCATGATTTCAGCTCAAGTCATGATCTCACAATTGTGGGATCGATCCAGCCCCCAAGTCAGTCTCTGTGTTTGGTGTGGAGCCTGCTTAAGAGTGTCTCTCTCTCTCTCTCTCTCTCTCTCTCTCTCTCTCTTTCTCCCTCTGCTCCTCCCTGACTCTCTCTCTCAAAATGAACAAATTAACAAACAAAAAAAAAAACAAGGAAAAAACAAAATACTGAAAAAAGAAGTTCTTTTTTTTAATGAATAAAAGTGAACCTACACATTAAAATACAATTACTACATATTTATTAAAATTTGAACTTAATGCAATTATCATAATATAAGCATATTTGAATTATGAGAAATATATTTTGTTTGCATATTACATTTCTATATAGTTTTAACAGCTTTTGGATAATTTAGCTTATTAGAAAAATATAAATGTTTTCAATTCATTTTTAATTGAAAATATTAAATGTATTTTATTGGTATAGGACAAATAATTTGATAGCCAAATATTTTCATTCCCTATGTCTGTAGCTTTTTCCACAAAAAATGCAAATCCTTTATCCAGTAGTATATTTTTGAAATATATAATTTACTGCCTCATCACAAACAGAAGGAAGAATATTATACTAATAAGCACTCCCCCTTGTAAAGTAAAATCCCCACACAGAATTTAAGACAGAATGGGATATAAAACAGGTATTTGATGAGCAAGTCAGCATCCCAGGGTCCTAGTTTATTTATCCAGCCACATGCTGCAGCGGAGACTTGGATGTTCATACGCAGTGTGTGTACTCCATGCCGTAAGGCCTGGGGTCGGCTGGGACACGTGATAGCCGTACAGTCCTTTTGATGAGTATACAACTGATACAAAGCGTGCACTTAGAGAAGGGCACGTGGTCTATTTAGTGGCTCTCCTCTGCGCCCAGATTGCACTCTCTGCTTTCTAGTTGTTAATTCTTTCATCAAGAAGACAAGCAAGATGAGATCATAGAAGAGAAACACTAATGATGGAAAAAGAGAACATTTTTCGTGACATACATATGTTAGTGTGTTCCTCCTACCATACGCCTCCTTCCCAATGACGTTTCCTAGTTATATCACTGGAAACCCATTCCTCTTTTTAGAAGGACAGAGCCAATGATGATGGTGGTGCCTCCCCTTCAAAGACAACTTGAATCTTCCAGCCTTTAAGCCAATGGATTATTTATATTTATTTTCCTAACTCCTATCACTTCATTTAGGAATAATAAAGTGGAAATTCAACTATACAGAGCTGTTTTATTAATTACATCCCCAGAGATTTTGAAATGAGTGAAACTGTTCCCTTTATTCATTTGACAGGTGTCAAAAAGTCATCCACGTTCTCCAACCAAAATGACTATAGAGTTGTATATTACCAGGTATGAGTATAACCAAAAATCATTATGTTACTTGACAAAATTCAAATATTTGCTTCTATTTTAAGAGTTTTGGTAACATGAGCTTAATTTTTTTTAATCCTTGATCCTATGCAGAAAGTACATAATAAATAGCATTGGGCATAGGAAGAAGCTGAGCTGGGAGGCAGATTCAGTGTAGCCTCGGCCATTCTTGCCAGCAGTTCTCAAGTTGGTATTGCGCATCACACCTATTCTACACTTGGCCTAAATTGCTCAGCTCTACACCTGTATCTTATTCAGTCACCATGTGTCTGTTGCCCTAGGAAGGATGTGTCATAGAGCAAGAGACTCCACACTGAAGTGCATTCTCATGACTGAAGGGCTGGAGGCTGCCTGCTGAGTGTAATACCTTCCGTGGGCACAACATTCTCCCTTGTAGAGATATAAGTCAGAAAAACTGTCTGTCCCCTCTGTCACCTTCCCTTACTTCCCATATATTTTGAGTATCTTCAGTAAGCCTTTCAGAATTCCCTGGACACACTTAGAACTCCCTTGAACACACACTTAGAAGTGGGAGACTAATGGTACCACTAAACTGCCAAACATCTCAATGACGATGGATATTCATCTCTCCTCCTCCACTATCTATCTTCCATCCTCCTAGCCTCTGCTCATTTTGGTGGATTATCTAGTGGTATGACCCAAACATATACACAAACAGCCTGAACGTCTGGTACCTGTGCCCTTCTAAGGCTGGGTTTGCTGCACATTTCCTTTCACAAGTCACAATTGGTCAAGCAAGTACAAGGATCAATTCCAGTAGATCCCTTGGGTGCCACAAGGTTTCCTCCTTGTCCCCAGTATGCAACAGCAGCCTTGCCATCTACAGATAATCAGGGCAAATTACTCCTTCCAATGCAGCCATACTTCTTCCTTCCTGCAGGTCTCTGGACTCAAAGCCATAAGTGCCCAGGGATCAGTTGTAGCTTACAATTCAGTAAGACTCAAAGTTTCTCTCCTAGCACAAGAGCCTATAACCTTGCAGATACTATAGTTGTGCAAACAGAAAACAGAAAACGCCTGGGTGTAAGTGTACCCATTCCTGCTTCTGTCCCTTGGTTCCCAGAACCATACATCCTTCCTGTTTGGGACACATTGTATAGCAATCTTTGGTTTAATACATAGACTGTGTCCTGGAGAATGAAAGCATATCCTACCTGAGTACTGGCTCTGAGCTGGAATTCATCTGTGCTTTTCAGAGCCAGTCCAGCACTCTAAGAATCTTTCAGCTTCTAGATGGTGTGGATGTTGTTCATTCAGTAGGTTTCCGATTACTGTGCAGTGGATCTACTAATCTGATTATGTGGTACCCCATGCTAATAGGTTAATAAGCACTAATTCCTGATACATTGGTGTTTGTTGAGGTTCTCTAGTGAGGAAAGGCCAACTGATACCCATAATATATGTGTTCCTGTGACAACAAATTTGTGGCCCTTTCACAGTACAAGATGACCAATGTAGTCAATTTGCCATTAAGTGGCTATGTTACCATATCATGGACATTGTTCTTTGTTGCTGTTAGATTAGAAAATGAGCAATAATAGTAGATATATCACTGAGTCCATGCTGTTTTTAAAATGAGTAGTTTCCATCTCTGTCACAATGACTTCTTTGTTCATGTGTTTATCATGCCAGCATTGAAGTAGCCCATGATAGAGACTGATTAATGTCAACAAATCAGGTTACTTTGTCTATGTAGGTGTTTAGTACTTCCTCCATGATATATTCTCTGTAGCATCTGGTGGATGTTAATAAGTAGTACAAATGTTTTATTTTATGCACTTCCCACATTTTCTTCTGTAAGCTTCTATCCTAGACTCCTTGTCCAATATTCCACTCATTCATCTTAAAGAATACTGAGACCATTTAGAATACTAGACAATTATCCACTGGTCATTAATCTATATGTATTCTAACCTCAGGACCCATTTCTTCCATAAAAAAAATGGATTGGGGCACCTGGGTGGTTCAGTCAGTTAAGCATCTGACTTCGGCTCAGGTCATGATCTTGTGGTCCATGAGTTCAAGCCCCACATTGGGCTCTGTATTGACATCTCAGATCTTAGAGCCTGCTTCAGATTCTGTGTCTCCCTCCTTTTCTGCCCCTCCCCTGCACATTCTCTCTCTCTCTCTCTCTCAAAAATAAACAAAATATTTAAAAAATCCTAAAATATAGATGAAAGGTACCCTGACTAAAATTTGTTCCCTGGGTAGCCTTTTCACTCACTACTTTCAAGGTCACCCTTTAGTTTTGCCTTTACCCACATGCTGAGATGACCCATAAATAACTGAAGATTTTCCCTACTCCTTCATTTAGCTGTGTACAATGCCCAACACAGAAAGAGTCATGATTTGAGAGAGGACTACTAAGGGGATAAAAGGGAATCTGAACTACATCCTCCTGCAGGATTATTATGCCTTTCGGTCTTTTCTCGTGCAGATTCTGATTATGCAGAACTTCCCTATTAAATGGGTACTTCCTGTGCCAGTCCAGCGTTATGACTTGGTAGATCCGATAAAGTTCAGCTCCTCATTGTTCCAGCCACACAGCCCCTTATCATCTAATGGTCACTGCCCAGGAGTGGATCAGGAGTTATCTTTCAAAAGACTTATAATTCTTTGTTGGTGACAAGTCCTCACTATGTAACTAGTGGGACATTGTTGTGAATTCTAACTAGGACTTGCTACCAGCACATGGCACCTTCCCCCCACCCCCTCACTGGTAACTTCAATAGTATAAGGTCTGCCGGGTTGAATGACTCCAGTGGCACAATCATTTGCCTCACAGCCTGTACCTGTTCAAGAGTCATTTCAGCCTCATAGTGCCATTCAAGGCTGGGAGGTTAAATGTGTTTGTGGTCTGGAGTGCTATTCCTAGATGTGTAATATGCAGCCCCCAAACCTGAAGAGGCACACAGTGCATAGGGTAAGTGTGGTAAGATGAAATAATTTATGTTTCACTTTGGAAAGGAAGTCATAGCTAAAACTATACTCTTGATGCCTAAAAAATAAAGAAAAAAAAACCTTCACAGACTTTGTCTATTATCATCCAGAACATCTGTGATATATGAAGACCTCCGAATGCTAGCCACCACTTGCTTATTTGACCCAATCAACATAATGTCATAGATATAACAGCTTAATATTATATTCTGTGATATACCCAAATTGCATTAATATAAATGAAGGGTCAACGAATATTTTCTGTAAATGATTAGCTAAAATGACATTTCAGTTTATGCAGGCTACATACATACATATGCAGGCTACTATGTCATTTCCTCTTCACTGATTGTTTCTCCTCCACTTCCTCCTTCTCTAACCTTTAAAGTTGCAAAATATTTATAGCTCTGAGTCCCTACAAAAAAGGCCACCGGTCAAATTGGACCTTCTGACCATAGCTTGACAAATCCTAATATTAACATACATATATATTATTGTCAGTTCCATGTGAGCCTGAATTGTTTCAGATTGGGATAGAATATAATATTTCCACCAGATTGATGATTGCATACCATTTACCCGAGGCCGCATTAATTTGCTCTACTAAAAATGCAACATGTGGCATGGGGGCTACCATAAAGGCTACTTTATATTTATAGTAACTTATAGTCATCTTCCAGCATCCATTCATTTCCCCAGGTGTCAGAATGGTGGATTATTTAGAAATATGATGTGGATCACCACTCTTGTGTCCTTTATATCCTTCAGGATGGCACTCTCCTCAATATCCCCTCTGAAGTAACGTGCTATTATTTTTGATTTAGTATCTTGGCTCATGGGAAGGTGGTTTCACAGGCTTCTACTTGACCTTCCCCACTGATGCTGCTCCTTACCCTACACACCAAGACTGAATGTGGAGGTAGCATCAACTGTCAAGTACTGCATTTCCTTATGATTGGCACATGTAAGACCTGAGTGAGGGCTCTACAACCTGGCTTCTAATTGTTCACACTCATAGATGATGGAATGCAAGTCTCTCTCTGTTACGGTGGGAGGTTACAGATAGACCGGAAGGATGCATTAGAACTGGAGACATCAATATGCATGCAGCTTTTGCTTAATATAAAGATGGATATAAAAATATCTATAGCTATGTGTATTGTGACTGGTTAGTGCACACACGCATGCACACACACATATACACACACACATACTTGTCAAAGGGGCATAGCAACTACATGAATAAGCTCTCAGTAGCTGAATCTGGAAAAAATTTCAGCAACAAACTAAATAAAGTCCTATTGGATTATAATTCAATTTAAGATGTAAATATCCCCAAGTGATAGTTATATAAATACAACATTTAATAAAGAAGTGAAGAGAACAGACATGTTCCAAATGCAGAAGATTCTACTTAATTTATATAAATCCTTGAGGTTGGTAAGTATTATTCCCCATTTCTTAAGTGTGGGATGCGCATATTGACTTCTTTTTAAAGAGTATGAAAAGGGGAGAAAACAAGTACATTTACTGCAGAGACACCTAAAAAAATAATACTACCAGGTGATGAAGCTTAACATCAATAGTGATAATCACATTGATAATCTGGACTCCATGGTAAAATGTGACAAAAATGGCACTTTATCTCTGGGATATTCTTCCTAAATGCTCATAACCTCAGTCTAATCTGGAGAGGAAACAGCAGCAGACAAGCCTCAGTTGTGGTACATTCTACAAAATGCCTCACCAATATTCCTCCAGACTGTCAAAAGAGTCAACTGTCAAACTGTCAAGAGTCTGAGAAACTCAAGGCCAAGAGTAGTCTAAGGAGATGTGATACTAAAATGTATTGTGATAAATTGAGTGGGATCCTAGAAGAGTAAAAGGACATTAGGTGAAAACTAAGGAAATTTGAAGGAAGTGCGGACTTAGCAAATGATGTATCAATATTAGTTCATTAATTCTGACATATGGGCCATCCTAATGTAATATATTAACAATATGGGAAACGGAACGTGGGGTATATGGGAAATCTCTCTATATATATGTAATATTTTTGTAAGCTTAAACTTATTCTAATTTTTTTAAGTTTATAAAATCTTAGTACCCTTTGAGTGCTTACTCTGGGTCAGACACTTATAAATTCAGTTCTATAAAATGTGCATTATAAAATCTACCTAATGAAGTTATTGTGAACTGATGTTACTGTGAGTTAATGACTAATGTACATGAGGAGCCTAGTCCAGACCCTGGGATATGGAAGGAACCCAATAAAAAATGGATAGATTTTCACTAATCATGTCACTGAAATGTCACAAGGAGGTTTGCTAATATTTTATATCATTTACTGACCATCAAAGAGAAAATAATTGCCCAAGGATTCACTAAGATAATATATTAAGGCTGGGAAAGATAGAATCAATTTATAACACTCCCCTTGCATAGTTTTCTGACCCTTAGAAAAATTAAAATATTATGTTCACTTAACACGATGACCACTGAGTAATATACAGAATTGTTGAATCACTATATTCGACACCCAAAACTAATATAACACTGTGTGTTCACTATACTTGAATTAAAATTAAAAACTTAATATACTTTAAAATAAATAAACAAATATTGGGAAGAGACCAGGCATTTCCATTTCCATGGGAACGGTAACTTCCAACTGTCCTGACTTTGAATCCCAAAGATCAGTATTCCTTTAAGTCTCTCTTCCTTTAGGTAGTGCAGATTTCTGAAGCAAGGAATTTCCTGATCTTGTAAAAGGGGTATGTAAATTTGACTACCATGAATAAGGAACAAAATATTGGAGGGAATTTGGGGCTTCAGCCTTGAGTAAACTGTCTCTTGATGCCAAGTTTTCGGTAATCTCACTGTCATCCTCAGCTGCACCTGGTAACTCCCTAAATTAGATGAACTACTGGACATTGGAAAAGTAAGTGCAATTCCATATACTGAGTTCCCCTTAATTTACTGTAGACCTGCCTTTAGCCAGAGCTTAGATAATAAAGAAATTTATTTTTTTTATTTAGAATTTCTGTAAGTCTTCTTATTTTCAGTGACAAAAGTGAACCCAGATTTAGAAAGATTGATGACTTCAAGCTTTTAGATTTTTTCTAGAATATTTTAATAGCAGTGGGTCTGATATCTATTTGTTTTCCACCCTACTGCAGATATTTGAATTTCAGCTTTCTTTTTTTTCCTGTTAATTCAGGAAAACAACTTCTTTATCCACTCCTTGTTTAACAAATATTTTCTTTGTCATCTCTCTCTCTCTCTCATTTCATGTGTCTTTTTCATTGCTTTACTGTCACTTTAGGTGGGTTTGGAAATGAGGACTAATAAACATTTATTTAACGAATCCTCTTTGACAACAAGAAAAAAGTAGGTGCTCAAAGTTTCACATTGTTAGTGAAAGACTTTCTTTTCAATATTAACCAAAATTGTTCCCAACCTCTCAGCACAGAGAACCAAAACATTCACGGTGTTGTAGAACACATGTTGTATTCAAAGGATACCAACTAAAATTTTATAGTAAGTCTTTTTAATTTCCAAAGTAACGTGGTTTGCTATAATGAAATGTATATTAATTCTTACTTTATATAATTTTTTCTTTTAGATGTTTGCCGTTGTTCAACACTGGTCATTATTTCAATTCAATAACCTCCTATTCTACTCTAGTAGTTTTATTTCTACATAATTTTTTTATCATACTTTATTATGGATGAGTATTATAAACGTGATGTTCCTGTAATTGTAAAGCTTGATTATCTACATGATGGATATTTTTAGGACAATGTTTGACCTTTACAAAAACAAGATTATATGACTATAAACATTGCTAAATTAAAATTTATTTTAAAGTTTTTTAAAATTTACTTATTTTGAGAGAGTCAGAGACAGTGCAAGTGGGGGAGGGGAAGAGAGCGAGAAAGAGAGAGAATCCTAAGCAGGCTCCACAATGCCAGCACAAAAGATGTGGGGCTCAAACTCATGAAACTGTGAGATCATGACCTGAGCTGAAACCAAGAGTCAGATGCTCCACCAACTGAGCCACCCAGGAGCCCCAGTCAAATATTCATATTAAAAAGAAATGTAGTAACTGGCCATAAACACTGAGAAATGACATTGTCTTCATCATTTAGTTGAAGAATTATCTTTATTTCAAACACATCATAGCTTTATTTCATAGATTTGGTTTTTTCTCTCTCACTTTTATAAAAAGTTAAATTTACATTACTGCTATTATTATTGAATGATAAAACAGTTAATTGAAAGACTACTGATCTTAAATAAACTTGCTATATATCTCCTATTAATAATTTAATTAATTAATGTGCTACTTGTGTTCAATATCTTTTCTTTGTTTCCTTTATTTATTTTTTATGGGCCAAGATTCTATTATGAGAAGTAATATATCCATAGTTCCCAATATTTACATATCATAAATATAATATTTATATTTAATATATTATGTATCACTTAATGGTATATTATCTTTAATATATTTAATGTTTTATATAAATAAATATAATATGGTTTTATATTATAACATATAGTTATATGTTATATATTTATTAGTTATTAATGTTAGATATTACACTATATGTAAAATATATACAAATATATTTGTTACTAAATATATATGAACATATTTAGCATATGATATATTCATCATATGCAATATTATTAAATATATTAAGTTATATATAACTAAATATATTATATATTTAACACATTTATACTAATATATCATCATATATAATATTAAATATATTAAGTTATATATAATTAAATATATTATATATTTAACCCATTTATACTAATATCTAAATATGAAATATGTAAATCACTGTAATATAGTCTACATAATATAATTTGTCTTATTATGTTATGATATGAATGATATCACACATTGTGTTCTTTAATATCCTTCATTGGTTTTCAACTGTAATATTTTCCCATGGCTTCAAAGAAATATTATTAGCCTAAATTTTCAAGTAATCATATGTCATCTTCTCCATTCTTGGCCAATAGAATTATTTTTTTTCAATCCATTACTCCTTCAATTCTATATTAAAAAAATACTTCAATACTCCAATGTTGAGTTTGTAGTTGCTGCTTCAGAAAATCGACCAATGCACCCTCATTATGAAGAGTCTCATCTCGCTGATCTTCTGTCACTGCTTAGAGAACTCCTGATTGTTTCTCATCATTAGGCCATTGTCCTTGCGTCTGCCTTTGCCTGTTTCAGCTTTCATATTCTGTAGGTCTCAGAATAAAACTTCTACATCATAGTACCATGTTCATTCACTTCAAATACTAACAATATTTGGCAAGTTAAATATATTTACTTATTATTATATTTTCTGTTACTAAAAGCAAATGATCTCATTGCTTGCCTTTGAGGCCTCATGTGTAGGAGACACTTAAGGGGCATATGTTGAAAAAATGGATACCAATCTATGTATTCCCCACTTCTCAGACGGGCTCTAGTGGACATATAATAAATCTGGTAGTACTTCCGATGGACCAGATGACTTCCTTTCTTTCTGCCATTGATTAGGAGGTACAAATTTCTCCCATAACTTTATGAATTGTCCTGAATTCAGCAGTTTGAGCTTTCTCTATTTCATTTAACAAGAGTCCATATTCCCTTGGACTCACTAAACACTTAGAATTCCTGGGAAATCACCATCCACTCATGAATCCCAGTTACAAAATCATAGCTGTGACGCTGTGAGCCTTCTCCACTGTGCCCCTCCTCTCTTCCACCAAGTCCCTTCCTGAATGACACAGCCTCTTTTCCATCACTGATCTCTAATGCTCTTTGTTCTTGAATACTGATAAATCACCTTCCACATTCTGATAATCTGCCCCTTCAGACAAAGTTCAACATCAGAGTTACAAATGCTGATGGTTAGACAACTTGTTCCGTTATGGAACTGTCTTTATCCCTATGGATTACAGCATCTTTACAGAGAGTATGGGATGGAGTGGTTTCCACGGCCAGTTCCACACAATGAGGAAACTACTCCCTCTGACAGGCAAACCTGGCCCAACTTTCATCAGAGCTGCTCGTAGGACCACGGACTTGGCAGTTCACGTCGGCACTCCAGTTGTTGATATATTTCTATTTATTTTTACATAGGTTTTTCAGGTCTCATACACATCACTTGAAATGAAGTGGATCCGTACCCATTTGCTATATTCCTTAACTTGTTTAGCAGTTGACAAATTTCTTCAGACCTTAACATGCAGGATCCTTGTCTACTGGGAATATTCGGGAAACCTCTAGGGGGCAGTGTTGCCTAACACCACTCAGCCTGAACAGTGCCTCAGTTCTGACCCAAGCAGGATGCCTTGCTATAGAGTAAACTGTCTTATGAATAGGCTATATTTAGTCAGTTCAAAAATGTTTAAATGCCAACGACTTCAAATACTGAATTAAGATTCTCTGATTAGAGCATATTTTACTCTTGTATCTGAAACTGCATGATCATTAATTCAGAGAAATGTGAATATAAATTCCTCATTATTTAATTCTTCTAATTTCTCAATTTCCAATACATAGCTATTAAACTTATAACTGACTTTGACTTAGGGTATATGATCTCAAATAATATATTTCTATAATATCTTGTTTTCTGCAAATTGTTTAATTTTTTATATTTTTGAAAATTTTGTATATCTTATATAAAATTTTTGTTTTTCAAAAAAATTCCAATTTCAAAATGTTTTAGTCTTTAATAAAGCCTATGGTATAAAATTATACATTCTTGCAAAAACCAAAAAAAACCCCCCAAAAAACTAAAGAGGGTATTTGAATGTACTTAATAAATAAAATATTCCTTTTAATAAATGGACAAAACTAATAGTTTATATCTCCAATAATAAGGTCTGTTATATATAAAATGTGTAATGAATTCACACCATTGTGCTATTAATTCTAATTTTAATTCTAATTTTAAAGAAAATTACATGCTTTCTAGGGAGCCAGTTTTTCAGGATAATGAAAATAAATTAAAATATATAATTATATACATGACTAAGCAATCCAAGGACAGAAAAACATTGATTCCAACCTTCTCATGTCAGATAGGATTATACTCCTTCTACCTGTACAGGCTGAATTCATTTATTTTACTGTTGTCTATTCCAGAGACAAACAAAACAAAATAAAACAAATCACTGATTCCCTCATTCTTTCCTAGTGCTGTTCCTGAAAGTACTCTATTAGTGTTCGTGCAAGCCATAGTCTGTCACAGAGCCTGCTTCTTAGAAAACCTGACCTGAAACAGTGGATGTCACTTGGAACACCTACGTATAAACTAAGGGAAGGAAAAAGCACTAAAGCAAAGAAGTTCCTAAATATTAAATCAAGAATAAATAAATAAATAAATAAATAAATAAATAAATAACTGATTTCTATGAAGCTTCATGAATGAAGGACTCTCAAATTTTATCATATTTGAGACTGTATTGACAGTATAAAAAAGTAGTAGATTCACAATAAACATAGATTAAATTATTTTTGTATTTATATTTCAAATAATATTAATGTATATAATATAATACATTATTAATGTATATAATATAATACATGGTCAAAAGAAACATATTCAAGAGTAAAACAGGGGTGCCTGAGTGGCTCAGTCAGTTGAGCATCCAACTCTGGATTTCAGCTCAGGTCATGATCCTGGGGTCGTGGGATTAAGCCCTGCAGTGGGCTCTGTGCTGAGCATGGTGCACGCTTCAGATTCTCTCTCTTTCTCCCTCCCTCTCCCCTGCTCACGCTCTCTCTCTCTCTCTCTCTCTCTCAAAAAAAAAAAAGAGTGAAAACAATATACATTCATTTTGAACATGTTTTTTCAACTGCCCTTCTTTAACAATAAACACAATTTAAGGGCACTTGGATGGTTCAGTCTGGTATGCGTCTGACTTTGGCTCAGATCATAATTGCCCATGGTTCATGGGTTCAAACCCTGCATTGGGCTCTGTGCCAACAGTTCAGAGCCTGAAGCCTGCTTCAGATTCTCTGTCTCCCTCTACCTCAGCCCTTCCCCTCCTTGTATTCTGCCTCTCTCTGCCTCTCAAAAATAAATAAACATAACAAAAATAATTTTTTAAGTAACAAACACAATTTAAACACTGCCATTTCACACTTATCCACATTCGTAAATTTAACAGAAAATATGCTCTTCTTCTTTTTCTCTTTTACCTTTTCAATCCTGTTGAGAATGGTTAGGATGTGTTCACTGGGCTATGGTGATATTTCCTTAGATAAAGTTTGGTAAGACATTTTATGATTGTTCATAGCATTTTCTAACTAATAGCAAAGGGAAAACATCTGCAGATACTCTTTGATTTGAATGTTAGGAGATCCTTTGTGACATAGGGGCTTCATATTCTTTGAGCATTAATAGATTATATAACAAATGAATTTGATTGATGTAGTCTGATATTTCCAAAGCTTGGATGGCAATCAGAATTATATGAAGAACTTTCTAACACCCACTCTTAGGCCCAAATAGAGATATTCTTTTTTAGGACTGGAATTCAATTAATATTGGTTAAAGAATACATTTTCTTCAAAATCTCCATTATGATTCAAATGTTCAACCACGTTTGGCAGTGGCTAGTTGTAAATATGAAAACCCTGCTCCCATGAGGCTGATAGGAATCATGATCAATCAAAAATATCCAAGTAGTTAAGAGACACTTATTCTAGGTTCTCAGGATTTTTCGGCTCTTAATTGCAGTGAGAAAATCCTGTTTTCTGGTTTAGATTAAGCTCTTTGACAAGTGAAGATAAGAATATGACATCAATTTCAAAATTAAATATATTGTAAGCATAAAGTTATCTTATGTGGGAAAATAAAAATATATGCATGATTATCTCTGAATTCATTTAATTACCCTCCTATTTCACAGTATTGAAACAGCCATCTGTTTATTTGATGCAGAAGGGAAGAGAATGTTTATTCTAGCAACTTACATACTATAATAATAAAAAGAGCAGGAAAGACTTTGTAAATACCTACAAATTAAATTATGTAGGTTCAAACTGGGAACAGGATAATATGAAGACATGGCAGATACAAGTAAGAGGTTCAATTCGAAGGAAATGCCATGTTATACAAATCTGTGTTGATGTTAGTTAAGGAACGGACAGAATGGGGAAGGTGATGGTGGTTTATAGAGTTCATAAATATTCACAGAGTTCATAGATATTCTCATAGTGTGGTCCATGCTGTGATGTATATATTCCATGCTGTGATAGAACTCTTAGCTGCCAGACTAAACTACTGTTGCCCTAGGCACCAGAACTGTTGGCTGCCAATGACTCATAGCTTCATCTCTTTCTGGATATTTCTTCCATCCGTACCCAGTGGCAGCAGGTTCAAAGGGCAGCCCCAATTGTCTATATCCATGTAATTACTGTGTTTCAAGACATTCTCATAGAGCTCTAACATTCCTGCACATCTTTCAAGTACAGTCACTAAGTAGGCATGCAGAGTAAACTCACTTGGGAAACGGATATGCAGCACCTCTCCGGAAAGATGGAAAGTTTGCCCAACACCATAGAAGACAGATACAGATAGTATCTCTCTCAGTAGCATCTACAGCATCTATACTGACATTATAGAAGATTAGACTTCCTGAAGTTTAAGGTTTCTCTTCTACCACAAGCCACTGAGTACACAGCCATTCACCTTTACCCACTGTGTTGTCCGTAGCAGGGTTTGGTGGCGAGGGGAACTGACACAGATATGCTGATGCTCATTGCTGCTCTCAGTGAATAATGGAGTCCCTTTTCTCTGGCCCAGGAATCGTGGGGCTTCTGTCAGCATCCATAAAACTAGAGGAGGCTAACTTGTAAGCTAGCAAGTAGGGTAAAATCTTAGACTCTTCAACCAGCTGCCGATCTCCTGGGATAAACTGAGGCCTCTGTTGCAATCTGAATCCAGATACACTTTTTCTTCTGCCCAAGAGTCCCTCATTTGCTTGCTGTGATATGTTTGAAAGCACTCTTCGATAAAATTCCTACAAGCAATTGTCTGTCTTAGAGTCTATTTCTTAGAAAATCTGATTTGAGTCAGTAGATGCTATGAGTTGTACAATAATGCAGATCCTACAATGATATTTGAGGACAAGATATCTTCTAATGCTGGAATGCAAGGTAGGGCCTCATCACTAACAGCCTTTGGCATTCTGTAGTGATGATGCTGTTAAAAGTTTTATTGTGATAAGCTGGAAGGAAATAATGCACTGGTGAGCACTTTATCAGTCAAGATTTAATCCAAGAAGAACAACTAGAAGTTACATGTAAGGAATGTGCTACAGGGATTTGATCTTATACAATTGTTTCCAAAAGCTGTTGTGTTTATATTGTACATGGAGTTTGGTGTCCATGGGGCGGCACTTAAGAAGAGGTATGTGAGCTGAAACTGCAGAGAAGAAACTAGCAGATCTGATCTCATGCTGGTTATCTGTACCTCTACTCCTGTTGAAGTGAGTTTTCCACGGAAGAAGCGGGCATCATTTGTCATAGAACTAAACATACATCTGTCCAGGAGTCACAAAAGCTGAAGGAGGATCCAGGGTAGGGTGGGGCATTTACAGGAATAAATGTCCCATGTCAATAAGGTAAGCAAACAGCTAAGTGACATGTGTGAGTTACAAAGGCAACTTCAATGAACTTCTCAAAGAAAATGAGACAACAAATAGGACTTCTGTTTCATTTCAGCCCTTCAAATTTCACACAAATTTAAAGCCTCAACAGGTGAAATATGCAACGCAATGGAACGTTCAAGGAAGTGTTATTTATAAACACAAAGAGATGTGATGCCTATTGTTGAGTGTTTTTGAGAATTATTGATGCTCCAGAAAAGATAATATATGGCGGAAACATGATTAATTACCAGAATAAAACCAATTAGGAGAGTCAAAGAGTTGACACATGAAATAGAATTTTCATCTTGATTAGCCAGAGGGCAATGCAAATAAACTCAGTTTAAGACCTAGGAATTCAATGGATAGGAAAGTGTAAGTGTAGTACGAATATTTAGTAGTTCATGGTCCTCCTGGTTGGGGAGGAATGGAACCCAAGATCTCCCTGTATTATTTGGGCATGCAGAAATGGGCCCTGTGTCTCTAATTTGATAAAATTTCTCCCCTGCTAGGAGAGAAAAGAGGTGATATATGTTGATGGTAATGGTATAGGATCTAGCCAATCAGTGTCAGGAGAGTGTCAGGATTCTGAGGATCCAAATAAATCCAATGAAATGGAGAATTATGTTTGAAGGTAGAGCTTTTTGAAATGAGGCCACTGGCTTGTGATATATGAAGTAGACCTTGGAAAAGACTAATGTACTATTCCTCTTTGGTCCTTGGAAGCAATACAAATGAAAATGAAATAAAAATGCTTGACCTTTCATTTGTGACTCTCATGGCAGTTGGCAAAAGGAGAAACCAACAGGTTTAGAGAAGTAGGCATGGGACACTGAAATTGCCACATCTGGCCTGATCTCACACTATCTTCAGGAGAAAGACCTGCAGAATCTGCAGAACATACTGTTTACTAAGTGACAAGGAACACACTTGTGGGAGTGGCATAAACATTATTGAGAATCTCCAAGGAGTCTGTCATCTGTAGGCTAGGGCTGGGAAAGGAGACACTACCATATCCAGGGCATATCAGAGCTGTGGTGATAACAGAATATCAAACTTGAGGAGGTCAGGAGATATGGCTTAACCATCAGAAGCAAAGGAAGTCCCCAAACAGAAATGAGCAGCAAGGGCAGAGTGACAGTCAGTGAGGCGGGGAAAGGCTATTTTGAAACATTTGAAGATGGTTATTAGAATATATAAAACTTAAGGGCACAAAAAACAGATAGCAACCAAGAGAATTTCTCAAGTTAAGCAACCTAAAGAGATTAAGGAAAGACTGGACAGAAGGCTGAAAACAAATATCCAATAGAAAGCCTTGACTCTTTCCCTAATTTCTAAACTTCAGAACTCATCAACTAAAGGGGAAGGGAAATCGTCATGAGGAGTCTCTGTAACAACCATGTAATAAATGTCTCTGATTTCCCGAGTCCTAAGGGACTTGCAGTCGTATATTCAGATAATTGAATACCATGGTAAAGAGAATATTTCCACATTTAAAGCACTGTTGAAAACACTGTCCACCTCTCTGTTTATACCCAGGGGTCGACAATATCATCACATTCTGTTCCCTATTCCATTTGGGGACAAATGGGGCATACATAATAAGCAGAGTACTGGACCATGTCCTTCTCATGATCATTTCCCCATCTCCAACTGTGTAATTAGAATCATCACACTTGATCGTTAACAGAAGCCTTATACTGAAAATGTCTGAAATATACACAATATCATATAGCAGGAGACTGGCAGAGAATCGGACCCCTATGGCTGAGGTGATGGCTACTATGATACCACACTTGATTCATCATTCTGACCCTTAAAAAAAATTCTTCCAGATGATATTTGACAACACAGATTCAACCATGTGGTAGAATCAATTACAATTTTGTGAAAACATTTTTTTCCAGAGCAGATGAACACAGCCTCATGTATATAGCATGTGGCATAATATTTGGCTATAAGGAAAGAATAATCACATCTACCTCAGATACTAAATGTATGCATTCAGAATAATGTAAATATGAATATTAAATATAGATTATATAGATATAAATATATAAATATACTATATAAATTATATTACATATATGCTCTGTATTGTGTAAATATAAAGATAAACAGATAAATATGGATATATATTTTATACATAAAATAGATATATAAAATACAGGTAAGATAATATGAATGTAGGTATGTTAGATGTAACATACAAATAGATATAAAATAGACATGTTAAAAACTTGAAATTAACGAATGTTAATAAATACATATATTAAAACAACACTATATATAAATCTTTTCTATCTTTATTTTTCAGAGATTACTTGGATCTTTTGACTGGTTTCTTTCATCATTTCTACATATATTTTCCATATTAATGTTCTAATGTGGAGTGAGTCCATTTTTTACTTCCTTTCCTTAGGGAATGCCAAACATACATATATTATATAAATTACAAACTCTCTCTCCATATCTTTGGGTCTGTTCCATATTTCCCACTTCTTTGAGTATCTATGTTATATTGTATAAACATTTCTTCAAATATATTTCCCAATTTATTAATTCTTTCATCATCTTCCAGTATATTGCCCTGAAGCCTGTGTTGCTTTTCAATTTCAATTATTCAATATTTTATTTCTAAAAGTTCTAATAGTTCATTTTTCATGCCTAGCATTAAATATAGTGTTTCTCCTCATGTATTTTAAAATATGTAATTCTTCTTTTTTATTTTTTTTAATGTTTTTTAAATTTATTTTTGATACAGAGAGAGACAGAGCATGAGAGGGGGAGGCGCAGAGAGAGAAGGAGACACAGACCCGGAAGCAGGCTCCAGGCTCTGAGCTAGCTGTTAGCACAGAGCCTGACGCGGGGCTCGAACTCACGAACGCGAGATCTGACCTGAGCCGAAGTCAGAGGCTTAACCGACTGAGTCACCCAGGCGCCCCAAATACATAGCCTTCTTGAGAAGAAGAAGGTCTGGACTTTTGATTCTGATTAGTGGCTCTGGATTGTTGATGCTGATTAGTGGCTATGTGGGGTCAAGTTGTCGTACATGATTGGCCCGTATCGGGCTCGAACTCGCGACCTTAGTGTTCTTAGCACCAGGTTCTAACCAACGGAGCTAACCGGCCACCAGTCTTCTTTTTTAAAAAAATCTTAGCGATTTTTAATTTTCTCTCCCCATATCCCAGTATCCACAGTCTTTGCAGAACTCATTCTGCTGGTTTTATTATGGCGGCTGCTTTCCTTGTGTGCTTAATAATTTTTCACTGCGAGTAGCTCATTTTAAATGGAACTCTCTGTAATATTAATTTGAATCTGAAACTATGTAAGGGCTTCCATGAAGAACTGATAATTATATATAGTGATTAACTAATTCCTCTCTCAAGAAAAAATATAACCTCATTTTTAATGGATAATTGCAGACTACTGAAAAACTAAATGAAGACTACACTGTGCTTAAATATTGTGGGGATGAGTTTTTGGTATTTTTCCCCTAATTTCTTATCAAGCCCAAGATAATTTCCCTTTAAAAACCCAAGAATATTGGGTTATTATTTTTATGCTGACCTTTATTCTATGAATAGTTCTACAGGGTTAATTATTTTATAAAACTCAAACGTGGCTGGGCCTGGGGTTTTATTTTCTGAATCATAAACTCCAAGAACTAGTGAAAACTGAAACCCTAATTTATTCCTTCATTCTCCACCCCCTTTCCTTCTTTCAAATGATTTAGGAATGACCTTATAAACAAACCCTCTGTTTGTTTTTCTCAGTTCCCAATTTCTATTATAATTAGCATGAGAATTCCTTAAATTTTAGTGAGTTCATTGATATTTTTCATATCATTTTTTTATGTTATATGAGATGAGAAAATTAAAACCCGTTTATTACATCCGGGGCCCGTGGCTGGCCTAGCTGTGCTACTCTTAATCTCTCCTGAATATGAATTCAAGCCCTATGTTGGGAGGGGAACCGACATAAAAATAAATAAATGAATAAATACATACATATACATAAATACATACATAAAATAAAATAAAACTGTTTATTACATCAACTTCCATTGGTTTCCATTCTATCTTTATGTTACCTATATAGTTACTTTAACACTGTTAAAGTTTGTAGTTTTTAGAATCTTTTCATTAAACATACATCTCTTCCGTGTTTTTCTACAGAAAAATTGAATACTCTTAAGAATAGTTCTATCATTTTTATGTCATGACTTATTTTAATGTTTATTTCTTTTTGAGAGAACGTGAAGAGGTGGGGGGCAGAGACTGAGAGGGGGACAGAGGATCAGAAGCAGGCTCTACACTGACGGCAGTGAGCCGGACGCAGGGCTCAAACTCATGAACAGTGAGATCATGACCTGAGCCGCAGTGACACACTTAACTAACTGAACCACGCAGGTGCCCCCGTCACCTCTCTTACAAAAAGGTGGTATTAGTTAGAGGCTTACAAATTTAGCTTATTTGGCCTGTTAAAGTAACGGTTTACATTTTAAGACCTCAAGGACCCTCTTATAGGGCACATGCTTTTGTCTTGTAACTTGACTAATTCACACAACATGTGTTTTTCTTTCCTGATAATTTCAATAAACTCATTAAATGATATGTGTTTATCACATGTGTGCTGGATGCATAGGAAAGGAAAAGCAATCAGGAATCACTTTAGACCCCTGTTCCTCTAAGGAAAGTATTCTAGAAAACAATTTCAAATCAATTTTCTTTTCATAAAGCATGTCACTTCTGTTAACATTTATTTTAATTTCCTTTTGTATTTGAAATGTGTTCATCTAGGATAAATTTTGTGTGGTATATGTGTGTTTTAAAGATTTTCAATGCCTGCACTTTTTCCTAGTAGATAAAATGCATGCTTACTTTCCCAAAACAAAACAGTTTTCCCCCTTCTAATCATACTATTAAAAAAAAAATAAACCTACTTTCGTTGTGAACACACTTTTAGAGCACTGTGGATACCTATTACAATACACACCAATTGCTGCAGAGATACTAACCTCAATCTCCTTTTATTGAATTTTGGCAATAGAACCTCAGTCTGGTCTTTTTCTTTCTAAAAATTTTTAAGAAGTTGTTGCTTTTACACAAATGATGAATGACATTTAAACTTTCTGAGTCCTTGATTATTAAAAATTTTCTTATACTGTCCATTAATTTAAAAATTTCATGTGGCATTTAAAAACTAAATCTAAGCACAAATTACAGTAAAACCTTGGTTTGTGAGCATAATTCATCCTGGAAACATGCTCGTAATCTAAATCATATGTATGTCAAAGTGAATTTCCCCATGAGAAATAATGGAAACTGAGATGATCTGTTCCACAACACAAAAATATTCACATAAAATTATTATAATACTGTAATAGAATACAAATATAATATAATACATAATATATGTATAATTTTAATAACACAAGATATAAAATTTTATATATAATATATACGTGAATGTATATTATTTTTAAATGTTTATTATAAATGTTTTTCTACTGTTTTACTTATTTTTTGAGAGAGAGAGAGAGACACAGAACCCAAAGACAAGCTCCGGGTTCTGAGCTAGCTGTCAGCACAGAACCCAACTGGGGGCTCAAACCCACGGACTGTGAGATCATGACCTGAGCCGAAGTCGGATGCTTAACATATATATGTTTATATTACGTTATACATGTTTATATTATATTACATATATAAAAACAACTTCATTTTCTTTTGGAAATAAGTCATACCTGCTACACAATTCTACTACTGATCATGCCCCACCACTCTTATCAATTCCTAACAGATCTATTCTTGAATATTTAACATTGTTATAATTGTATATACTATTTAAATTATATATAATTAAACATATATACTTTCATAGAATTACATACATATATATATAAATTACTAAAGACTCTTGATAGCTCTAACATGTATAATATCTGTGTGCATATTCATCTGTCACTGAGGTCATAATTATAGTAAAATTTTATTTTCACATTTTCCAACAGACTTGCAATTGACATCAGATTTCATAGTTTTGAAGAAAATTGTAGAACAGGAACCACCTCTATAAATATAATTACTATGATTTATAAAATCAAACCAGATATTAATCACAATCAAACTAAGTTTGAGTCACAAATTAATTCACAGTGTTATATATTTCAGCTATGAAATTATGGATCATAATGACATCTCCAACTTCTTGTCCACATAATAACACCTTTAGGCAACAGTTAGCGCTTAATCCAGACAATACTGTGAACCCTTCTAGGAAAAATATACATTAGGAAATGAGATTTGTTATGCTTCACTGAAGAATTCTTATAAATAAGGTCATTTAGAGTCATTGCAATTACAGTGAAGGTGACAACTGAGGACGTTTTAATGAACAAAATGTCTAGTACACAAGAAAATATTTTGCTAGTGATGTAAGTACTGAATTATTATTAAGTTGAAGCAAATTCCCTGTGTTGTGAATAGATGATGTATTATTATCTTTAAATACTTAATATGTGACATTATTTTTCTTATGCACCTTTCAATTCCAAAAAAATATCATATATAGAACTCAGTAAAGGGACAATTAGAGCAATATCTTATTATGTGTCTGTTGTTCTATAAGCAGTCCAATCTATAGAGTTTGGACTAGAAAAACATTAAAAGAAAACTCTAGCGCAAACTGTTAGTGTCTCTGTTGTTCACTGAAGTCTTCCTTCTGTCTGTCTTTGACTATTTCAATATGAAGCTTCTGTTATGTTTGGAGATTTATTTCTGTCATCTCTTAGGTCCAGATGGAGAGCCCACCTGTATTCCAATCTGCTCTGATTCTTCCCTGGTCCTCTGCGTATTTTTTTTCCTATGGACCGCTGGTCATTTTAAAACTGTTTTTGGATTAAAATGACCTTTGAAAGTTGAGGAGAAGTATTTCCTCCATACTTTCTCGCCAAAATAATAGTTTAACTTACATGTCGAATGAATGAACGATCCCTATTTATTATGTTTGTTTGTAAAGACACAGTAATGGAACAGAAATCACAGAGGTTATTTGAACAGGAAAATTTTGAAGATAACATTATTAATTTGTAGCCAGAGATAAACTAATAGTACGAGTGAATCGAAAGCTGAAGGATAATTTTTTTTTAAATAGAAAGTATGTAAGAGGCAGCCACGTAGAGCAGTTTCCCACCTGCAAGTGCTTAAGACTGAGGCTTAGATCTCATTCACGGGAGTGAAGTTGTGGTCCACTAAAAGGCAGAGCAATTTGCTGAGGTGTCACAGGCTGAGGCGAGCAGGAGAGAAGTCTCCTACTGGGATAAGAGTAAAACTCAGTGGGAAGCTGTCCACTACAGCGCCGGCAAACTTGCTAAGAAGACGTTCACTGAAGTATAGCAACATTCTCTGAAATGCCTCCCTGACTGGGGGCTGGAGACACTTAACTAACGGATGTTCACCGTTGGGTCGCCTACAGATAACTGACAGGGAATGCTCTCACTAGCAAGAAGCCTGCTGGCAGCCACATCCTTTGAGCAAGAGGAACCAGAGGCAGCTCAGGCCCATCTCCCACTTTTAAATTTCTCCTGCCAAGAGTTAGAAATGTTTCTTTAGCCAAAATCTACAGAGAAGTTGGAGTTTAAACAGTGATTTTACTGCAGAGAAAACAGGTGTAATGCGTGTGCGCGCACACACATGCATGACTATGCCTGCCTAACATGATTGTTTCTTGCTTCATCTTCAAATGCCACTGAATACAGAAGATACCACTATGCATTTAAAATTATACAAACCACCAGAAATAATCCATTTTACTTTCAGAAGACCAGATTTTTCACCAGTCTAACCAGGCTCTCAAAGAGAATCTTGTTGCTTACAAATATCAAGGAGATGTTTATTATAGATCAAAAAGCTTTGTGTATGTTCTTTTCAAAATGTGCAAAGGGGAAGATAAACAATTCCATGCATAATAATTGGTAATGTTAACATGAGTTATTCTTTACTAAATGCATGTGATATTTTCATTTTACTTTAGTATTTACTGTTACTTCTATTTTTAAGTTTATTTATTTATTTGAGGAAGAGAGCAGGAGAAGGGGAGGGGCAGAGAGAGAGGGAGACAGAATCCCAAGCAGGCTCTCCATTGTCAGGGCAGAGCCTGATGCGGGGCTCAAATCCATGAACCATGAGCTTATAACCGTGATCATGACCTAAGTCGAAGTTGGACGCATAGCCTTACTGAGCCTTTATTGTTACTTCTAAAGGCAAAATCTGTGTTTCTTACAAGGCATTTTATGTTTCTGATAATTCCTTAATATTAATAACACAGTGGAAGTTGAAGCCTGAGATTTCCAAAAGAAAAGAAGTAATTAATATTACCATAGTTCACAAAAAGCTGAAATAATACTAATAATAACAAAACGTGTATCAAAAATATAAAATGATGCCAAGCAATTTTGTTGCCAGTGTGAATGATAAAACTTTAGAAAACAGTTGGGACAAAAGTCAAAATGATAAATTGAAAGGAGCTCACACTATTTCAAGCCTCTGCATCAAATGAGGTACTGTTGTGATAGACTCGCTATGAATTATTAGAGTTCTAACCTACTTTCCAAACAGATTTCTAAGTCATCCGTATGTTTCCAAAATATAGGTACTGTTAAATAAAACTAACTTCTCTGATTATCTTACTAGCACTTCTATAATTAATTTATTATATTTTAAGATGTGATATGTAAGCATAATGAAAGAGGTGTCAAAAATACATGTACAATGGTATTTTCCAGGAAAAGAAAATTCTAGATCTCATACTTTTTATCATATAATAAGAATAAAAAGAAGAAAAAGAACATTTTAATGTCTACCATTTCCTACCATTTCCTTATCTCAATCCTCTCAGAAACTATTGGTTGTTATGTATCTCTGGAGTGACCTACATCCTCAATATAGTATCTATAAATTATGTGAATTTTTTGAGTTACTGAATATATATGGATATATAATGAATAGCATTATTTTACCCATTTTCAAATATTAATGTGACAGTGTATTAGTTTTCTGTTGCTACATAAAAAACAATTCCCAAATTTAGCAGCTTAAAGAAGGAAACACTTATCTCACAAAACCTCTGAGGAATCAAGAATCCAGGAGAAGCTCTGCCGTGTGGTTCTAACTCAGGATCCCTCACAAAGGTTCAATCTAATTGTTGACTGAGGCTATCATCATATTAAATGCTTGCCTCCAACCTTGTTTAATTGGTTATTGGCCACTCTCTACACTCTCCTTCCCACCTTCCTTAGCCTAATATTCACTTATCAGACAAATATGGAATAATGCAGAATAGTAATATTTTGGTATAAAGTCATTGACTGAAATCCTAGAAAAGACAATGAAATGTAAAGCTGGGGGCCTCATGTGCTATAACCGTGAAGACTGATTATGATAACACATATATCACGATATACCATAACGCCATCCAGCGCAGTTACTACTGCCATGTATACTGTTAAATGCAATGGAAGGCAGAATAATAATGTTAGAGAAGACAACACAAAATAACTCAACACTGTTTGATTCAAATATGTTAATGCTTCACCAAGAAGGAAACAATTTTCACATTCATGTTGATGTCATGGCTGAAAAAAATGGGAGTCAGGGACAGTGAAATGTATGCAAAGGGCTAATCAGAGCACGTTGGTCAGACCAAGTCTGAATTTATTTCTGATTTTATATAATACTGAAGAGACGTTATTTAGTCCTGAAATTCTCTGTCAAGTACTTCACGTTCTCCGGGAATAAGGGACCTCAATCTGTGTCTTTTCCTTCCACTTTCAACTCTACTTACCTCCCTTTGCTCAGCTCAGGTACTAGTGAGCCTGAGAGCAGCTGAGTACATGTGAGAAGTCAAGACTCTGCGGGAGTCAGGATCAGAATCGCCCTGGAGCTTCCATAAAAGACTACTTGAAAATGCCGGGCCCTGAATTCAGCTTGCCTGGCAGCCTATGTATGAAATAATTGGGGAAATATTAAAATCAGCCTCCTATTCCTGGGTCATGTTCCTACTAAGAAGCCAAAAATGTAATGTCCCTCCCTAAGCAACAGCCAGGCCAACACCCTTTCGTGCAAATGTGGCTTGCTTGCTCAAGGGACATCAGAGTCAAGAGGTGCAAAGGTGCTGAGAGCAAGAAGGCAAGCAGTAGGCTGAGGTCACAAATGTCACTGGAGGCCACACGAGTGGCCTCAGAGGCGTTAGGCCACTGGAAGGACTCTACTCTTTCCTCTGAGGAGTTTGAGGACCCACTGCAGGATTTTGAGCAGTTGTGCTAAATGGTCTAACAGATATTTTAAAAGAATCATTCACACTGTGTCTAGATGACCACAAATGGAACATAGGCGGACAGGTGGAAAAAGAGTAAGAGGCTATGGAGACGCGATGGTTAGAGATGGTGCTGACTTGAAGGAGGTTGAGAGGGGTGGGGAAAGTTTCTTGATTCAGAATATATTTTAGAAACACAGCCAATGTGGGGCACCTTGGTGGCTCCGTGGGTTAAGCTTCAGACTTCTGCTCAGGTCACGATCTTGAAGTTCATGAGTTTGAGCCTGGTGTGGGGCTCTGCGCTGACAGCTCAGAGCCTAGAGCCCGTTTTGGATTCTGTGTGTGTGTGTGTGTGTGCCCCTCCGACCTCCCGTCTCTCTCTCCTTCAAAAATAAATAAACATTTAAAAAAAAATTGAAGAAACATAACCACTAAGATCTGCTAGCAAATTGAGTATAAAGTGTAAAAGAAAGAGAAGAATCAAGAAGAGCCCAGCCTTCTAAGGAAACCAACAAGACTGAGGTGTTATTAACTGGAAAGAGAAAATTTGCATGAGAGGTGGATTTTTGCAGTGTAAAGATCAATTTAAGATATATACAAACAAATATCATATGCAGTTACTTAGAACCTTACAAGTTGAAAATCTCTATGCTTATACATGTCAACCAAACACATAAGTAAATTCCATGCTCACCCACAGAGAAATTAGTTCCTAATATCTTATGTTCTTGAATAAAAAAAGTAAAGTAATAATTCTTCCAAGTTGATTTACTACTTATTGGAACTCCTGTGAATTTATATCACAGATACAAAAGTACTAACACAGGGGCGCCTGGGTATCTCAGTTGGTTAAGTGTTCAGCTTCAGCACAGGTCATGATCTCAGGGTTTGTGGGTTCGAGCCCCACGTCGGGCTCTGTGCTGACAGCTAGCTCAGAGCCTGGAGCCTGCTTCAGATTCTGTATCTCCCTCTCTCTCTGACCCTCCCCTGCTCGCACTGTCCCTCTCTGTCTCTCAAAAATAAATAAAAAAACATTTTTAAAAAAACCAAAAGTACTAATACATATATACAAGATTTTTGCTGCAATATTGTACCTATTGGCTAAATTTTAAAACTAGTAAAAAAAGGAAAAAGCATCACCAACAGTGGAAAATATTCATAAATAATCAACATCATGGGAGGTTTTAAAGCAAATGAATGGAGTTCTACTAGTAATTGGAAGAAAATTCAAGAGGCGTTTTTCAGTAATACAAACTAAATGTTTAGTTTTATAAATCTGATCACAGTTAATATATGTATAAATATGCTTATAAATTTGCATCTATGTGTGTATTTATTATATGTGCATGGTTAAAAGTATACTCATGAGGCATAGAGAGCAACTGTGTATGGAGAGTGTGAGAAGCAATAGGAAAGAGTAGATGAAAAGAGGGAAATCAAGTAGATAAAGAAAAAACAAACCCGAGACTATTAAAGATATATGCATGGTGTGTTTACATTATGAATTTATTACTGTATGTGGCAGTGTATTTGTGTAAAGGCCTTTAAAATGTAAAAATGTAGGGGTGCCTGAGTGGCTCAGTCAGTTAAGCATCCGGCTTCAGCTCAGGTCATGATCTCACCGTTTTTTTGGATTTGAGCCCTGCAACGGGCTCAGTGCTGACAGCTAGCTCAGAGCCTGGAGCCTGCTTCGGATTCTGTGTCTCCTTCTCTCTCTGACTTCTCCTGCTCACACTGTCTCTCTCTGTCTCTCAAAAGTAAATAAAGAAAAAATAAAGAAAGAAAATGTAAAAATGTAAAGAAAAACGAGCGCAAAATCTTCTGATAATTCTAGAGAGTTCATCAGTAATGAATTGGTTGAAAGGTGGTGATATTCCCCATCCATTCCAAGTTCATTCTTACCAAAAGAAGGGGCAATGGATTATATATCAGCTCAATTGAAAAAATAAATAAATAAAACAGGGAAAGAATACACCTGGCATGAAGGGCAACTAGATCCAGGTGTTAGAAGGCTGTGACAGCTCTTCTGAAACTCTGGTCTCTTTTGTGTGTGTATTGGTAGGCTTGATATTTCTTAATGCTTCTTTAATGGCTTCCTTCATATAGTTGGGAATGTTCCTATAAGTGAGCATGCTTCACCCCATCCCTGCTAAGCAACACAAAAGGATAGAAAGAGCTGTTCTTTCTGTCAGTCCACAAAACCTGGAAAAGATCTCTGATTGGTCTGACTTTGGTCATGTTCTGTAATGCCCAAGATTTTAATATCACCCCAAAACCAGAAACCGCCAGGGAAACTGAGGCATGCATGCAAAGGCAAAGGGCTTTTATTATGGGTTCGAACTCGGGCTCACAGACTTTTCCAAAGCAGTGGATCCGTATTGTGAGCCCCGAGCAAGGGCTGAGCAGGGTTTTTATGGGGTTTGGGAAGGGGGAGTTACAAGAAATTGTGACATAGGTACAGTGACCCAATCATAATGGTACAACAGTATTGGCAGCAGCTCTAACCATACACACTGTTCAGAGCATCTGTTACTTTTGGCGGGACCCAATTACAACATTTAGGGTATCTTTGAAATTAACCAATTACAGAGCGAGTTCAGGGTCTTGTTTGGTGACTATGGGGTTAACTTTAACACTAGGTAACAGAGTCCCATCTAAAGTTTCCATCTGCAGGCCTTACCCTTAGGAATGTGGGGTGAGGTAGCTGGGCTTTCCTGATTGGATACCCCCGGGCAATGTATGACTGCCAAATGGCCAAATGGTTGCCAAATGGCCAAATGGTTCTGGAGAGACTGACTTTAGACCTTTTAGCTTAGAGGGGGGTCTCTATCATGGAGTCTGTTAGGTCCAGCCTTACAGTTCCATCACTGCACCATTGTTGCCATAGGGATGGTCTATTATCATCTCCACAGTCACTCTCACGAAGTGTGATCCAGGGACCAGTTACACTTACATTATTTCAAAGCATGTTAGAAATATAGAAGCTCAAGTGATGTCTAGACCTACTGATTCAAAATGTGCATTTTAAAGAGACTTCCAGACTATTTGCAAGTACATATAAAATTTGGGAAGTGCCTTCCAGACAAATTGAGCAGCATATTTGGACAGTGTATTCCAATACATTTCATTTTTATTCTTGTCTTTCTCTCCCAGCTTCCATTTTTACTCTCATACCCATTTTTACAGACAGCTTCAGTCTGTTCATGCTGAATAGCTAGGGGAGTTTGCGGAGTGCCGGGAATTGCTAGAGGTTGCCACCTGATGATCCTAACCCTCACAGTTCTACAGCCCAGAATAGCTAAATTCCTAGAATGTATTTCTGTGCAGTATGGTTCAAAACACAATTATTGGGAGCATTCCTTTTTAAGAGCTTTTTAAACCTAAAAAAAAGCATTAAGATGGCTACCCAATGATTTAAGATTTTGCAAACCGAGAAGATATCCAAATTCACATATAAAATTAATGGAGGTTGACCAACCTACAAACATGATACAGATTTGTGCGTGCGGGTTTGTTCACACTGAAGATTCCAAACAGCTTGCTGATTTATGATTCCAAAGTTATAATTTATAAAATTACTTAATTACTCATGAAGATAATGCTACTGAAGATTATATCTGAATCTTGATTTGTTGAACTACCTGAATTATTTATAATTCAAACATGTTTGAGGAATGTGGGACACTTTGGACAATCAAAACAATTACATTGTCATGGAGAATTAACTTTCCATTATTAATCACAAGCTCTCTTGCACAAAATTGCTTATAATACTCATGATTTTCAAGAGAGCGCTTATGTTTTTCACATAATTCACATCTAAAAGAATTTGACTTAGTGCCTAGAAAGCAATTTAGGAAGCGATTTCATTTTTCACAAAAGTACTAAAGCTCTTGTTCTTGAGAAAGATAGAAGCCTGAAAGAAATATATTAGTGTCTATTTTATTTTATTTTGGTGAAAAGTACTTTCCAAGACACTGAACTTTGAAAAGGTAAATTCTACAGTGATCTTTATGTGATGAGGGGAAATACTTCCATTATTACTCTCTTAATACATAGACCAAAGGAAAAATCCTCATGCTAAATTAGTTACAGATATGAAGGCACATGCACTTATCCCTTAAGAAGTTTTTAAAATTAGGCTTAAGTTTTCTAAGCACGATTTTAATTTGTTCAAAATTTTAAACAGATCATTATTACCCTTCACATTTTAAGTATATAAATATTATCTTATCTTACTGCCTAAGAAATAGCTTTGAATTGCTTTATTGGCTCTGTGAATACCAATGCAAATATTCCTCTAATTTATGTCTAGGTGTCTTTTCTCCCCCAACATGAATTAGATTTTACAATAATATTTGCCCTAGTAATTGATATAGTGTATATATTGTCTCCTTAAGTAGAAAATATTACTTTCCCATATTACTGATGAATATATTGGTGTTTAAAAAGAGATAATTGCCCAGATTCACAGGTCTAGCAACAATTAAAACTTAGGTCTGGCTTCAAAACTCATATTCATGACACGATACAAGGTTACTTCACTCTCTATATAGAAATTTCACATACATTATCTCATCTCATCTTCTCAATGAGCTTTTGGGGCAAGGCCTTTCCATTTGCCTATAGGAAATGACAAAGTATATAAACACAGTTGTTACTGTTCCTAACGCCTTCTAGGCAGGTAGTCAAGTGAGGGGAATGATGATGAGGCAAGAGAAAAGATAGTAAACTGATCCATTTTAAAATAACTCTGTAGGGGTATTAAGTGGCTTAGTGAGTTGAGCATCTGACTCTTGATTTCGGCTCAGGTCGTGATCCCAGAGTCGTGGGAACAAGCCCCAAGTAGGGCTCCATACTCAGCGTGGAGCTTGCTTTAGATTCCCACTCTCTCTTTCTCTCTCTCTCTCTCCCTCTCCCCTACTCATACATACTCTCACTCTCTCTTTCTCTCTCTCTCTCTCCCTCCCACTAAAATAAAATAAAACTAAATTAAAATTAAAACACTATAACACATGCCACTACTATTCAGACCACTTACTTTCCCCTAATATTTATTTGTATGATTCACTGGGCTAACTACTTTACATTTTAATTATACTGTAGTATTTCATGTTGGAGATGGACAAATTGTGATGATGTATAGTAAGTAATTTTTTCCATGATTGTACGAGTTCAGGACCTAAAACTTGATTGTAAGTTAATCTGATTCCTTAAATCAGCACAGTCTCCGGGAATTGGGCTATTACATATACAGCTGATGATCAATGACTGTTTCAACGTAAGCAAGGAAATTATAGTATCAGGTTTGTAGATTTCAAAAGTCAGTTTAATTGCAATGTAAATAATGAGTTTTAGGGGGATATAACTAAAGGAAGAAAGCTCAGTTAGAGGATTATTTTAGTAATCTAGTTAAGACTATGATTGCTCAGACATCTGGCTTGGGCAACAGGGTGGGGAGTATTCTCTTTCATAAATTAAAAACTCAGTAGGAGAAGAAATCTGTGCAAAGAGGATAAGATCAGTCTGCAGGAATCTGACTAGGACTTGCCTGTTACACAGCCTGGTAGGGGTCATCTAGATGGAGCTGGCTGAGCAGTTCTGGAGTTCTCCATCTGGCCTCAGCAAATTCGGTCATGATCATAAAAAATATAGTTACTGAAGCTTAGAGCAGTAAATATATCCAGGAAAAGGATTTCAGTTTTCTCAATGTAACAATATCTACGTATACATATCATTAAACGCACCATGCCAATTGCAAGCCGTGACGAAGAACTGTGGCTAACTCACTAACAATGACATAAAACAACTAGCAAACTACTTGTAAATAATGTTACAGTTGCCAGGGGGTTTCAATTAAGCCAAAAGGAAAAAGAAAACCTTGAGGAGCTCCTTTGTAGATTTCTTGAAAATATGGCAATAAAAATATACTTCATTTTGAGGAGTTTAGAGTTAAATTTTCCAACATAGTGATCATTATGATCTTACCAGAGGGGAAAAAAAGGAAGGGGAAAAGGAAACATAAAGTTTGTCAAAAGTATAACATTGAAATGAAAAAAAAGTGAAATCTTTGAAAACCAAGTGGTCCTAAGTTAAAAATAACTTTGTATATAATTCTGAAAGCAAAAGGTAATCATACTGTTAATAGTATTGAAAAATATTATCAACACTTCTTTGTGGTTTGCGGTTAGGCCAAACTCTGATAACAGAGTTTCAAAAATAGCTTAGCTCTATGACTATGTCTTATCAAGTATATGATCTTTATATTGCAGCTCCATGTATTTTAATAAGTTTTACAATGCTAAGGAAAGTGTCATCACTAAACAAGAAAATTAATTCTACCTTTTACCTTGTAGTTTACTAAGTTTTGATGAACAGGTGAATAGTGACTGAATAAACAGTATCAATTTTCAAGTAATTTAGATGAAAATATCAAGGGCAATATTACTGGCTCTAGGCATGCAACCTGTCTCCTATGTTAAGTAAATAACAGCTCACAATTTATATAAATTATATACAAAGTATATATATTATATAAAAATTATTATATATGTATATATATAATACCTTTAATGTGAATTTAAAAGAATGAGTGTGGTCTTACTATCTACTTGAGTTAGCAGGCACAGCTAGTTTTTTTTTTTTTTTTTTGCAGTAATAGCACTAAAACAAATTAAATGTAGCCTTACTTCTTTATTTTTAAATTTAGCTTTACTTGTTAATTATTTATTTTACATTTGTACTTCTTTCCCCTCTAGAACAAGTGACCATAGAAAAATCATGGAAAGGGAAAGATAAATAAAAAATTATAGTTGCTATGGATGACTATTTCTTAAATTTCAGCCCTATTTCAATTCCCTTACCATACTAGAAGCTATTCTTTGCCTCACTGTTGCATTGGTTAAATATACAGATATGCATAAATATATACATACACTTCCCATATTTACACATAAATACATATATATATGCATATCCTTGTACATACATTTGCATATGCATATTCTTCTAAAGTTTGTGTAGATCTGTGTATGTGCTTTAGCTAGGACAGGGATATGCATACATGCATACAGTTGCCTTTTACAGAAGTTTATATAATTTACATAAATATAAACATATTCTAGCTCTTCATAACATAATAGGCAACTTTAAATGAACTCTTTTATCTTTGATAGTTATGTTCCTGTTTTACCAGGAGAATGTGTAAAACAGTGGAAAGGGCATGAGAAAATGTGAAGTTCAGTTGTTGAATTTACAAAACTCGGAGTGTTTTTAAGTGGCATTGGATTACTGATTAAAGGTGTTTCTCGGGGCACCTAGTTGGGTCAGTCAGTTAAGCCTCCAACTTCAGCTCAGATCATGATCTTATGGTTCATGAGTTAGAGCCCCGCCTCAGGCTCTGTGCTGACAGCTCAGAGCCTGGAGCCTGTTTCTGATTCTGTGTCTCCCTCTCTCTCTCTCTGCCCTTCCTCCCTTGCTCATGCTCTCTCTCTCTCTCTCTCTCTCTCTCTCTCGCTCTCTCTCTCTCTCTGAAAATAAATAATCATTAAAAATTTTTAAAAATAAAGGTATTTCTCAAACATTAGCCATATATGCATTTTAAAATTTTATTATTATGTAAGTGTAATATAAATTAAATCTCAAATTACCTTTTAAGTTATTATGACAATATCGAGTTATTTTTAAAACTGTGCAGAGAGAACCATAATATAAACTAGGTAGTTAATAATAATCAATCTTAGAAACTGTAATAGGGAAAGAGTATATGAGAAGTCTATACCATCTGCCTAAGTCTATCCTGAACCTAAAACTCAAACATAACGTATTCTAATAAAAAAGTGCAAATTTCATTTTACCTACAATGCCACAGGTAGATATCTATTTTAGGTAAATTGTCAGAGATGTCAAGGATGTCTGAGAAAAAATTTCAGGATAATTAAGAATTATGATATTGCATCATTATTTTAACTAGAAACTGGAATCATCCTAATTTTATGTGTGTATGTATGTATGTATGTATTTTTAGTTTATTTATTTTGAGAGAGAAAGCGAGAGTGAGAGAGAGAGCACGAGCATGTGGGGGAGGGGCAGAGAGAGAGAGAGAGAGAGAGAGGATTTCAAGCAGGCACTTCACTGTCGGTGTGGATCCTGACTGGTGGCCAGAAGATCATGAGCTGAGCTGAAATCAAAAGTCAGATGCCTAACCAATTGAGCCACCCAGGTGCCTTTATTTATGTCTCTGTTTCTAAACGTGTATTAATTTATTTTGAGAGAGAGAGAGAGTAAGGGAGGAGCTGAGGGAGAGGGAGAGAGAGAATCCCAACCAGGCTCTGGGCTGTCAGCGCAGAGCCCTATGCGGGGTTCAGTCTCACCAACCACAAGATCATGACCTGAGCCTAAATCAAGAGTTGCACAGTTAACAGACTGACCCATCTTAATTTTATTTACATGTTATATAAATGTTACAGAAATGGCACATACATTTTTAACTATTATATACTGATTTTACTTATGATTTTAAAGAATATTGATTTTGGGGAATGACTACTATATAAATGAAAAACACTATCTCTCTATCAGTAAAATTATAACAAAGGGTAAGGAATGTATCAAAAATATCACCATTGCTTATTTTGGGATAGTGAGATCATGATGCTTTTTATATAATTCTTCCAAAGTAATTTCAAAATACTTTTTCCAAATATTATCTATAATAATTAAAAAACACACTTATTGTTATGAAGACCTGCTGTTTATAAAAACACACTTTTTTGATATTCATATGAATGAGCCTTCTCTTCCATTTTGTCAGGCCAACTTTGACACAGACATGATGTCTTATAAATTTAACAGCCAAAATGCTACTGCAGTCTTGGTGGATGTAAAGTAATCCCATAACGATGCTAGGATTCCAGGCTGACTGGGGATTCTCTGTTCAGTAACTTCTGTTAACATTGCATTTATTATCTCCTGCTGGCTTTGTGGCATAATACTCATATTTCCTTCAGGCTTTCAGTTTAGTACGAGCCAAACAGGGGCACTGTGCTTTGCAGTGACTAATGAACCTTTGAAATACAGCAGCAAGACTGCGAGTATCCCAAACTTGTGCTGTGCTCTTTCTGATGGGATATACACATTCATCAATATTTCTTTGTCAAGAAAGGACGTGAAACGTATCTTAAATAATCATGCTTCTAGGCAAAGCTCTCCATTGAGCACAAGTTAAATAAATGAAAGTTAATGCAGATATTTACCTTTTAGAATTAGTCAAATCTGTACTAGGAACAACATCCAGATTGATATACACAGATAATGTTTAAACACTGTTCTGTAGCTTTCATTTCTTCTAATTTGCATATAAAGTCTTCAAATATTATATCACATATTCACTTTTTTATGCATTCCTATTTTTAAAACTTTTCTTATCAACAGCAGTGTAGATAAAAGATACTGCTACAAGCTAGATTGATTTATTTAACTGTGCATTTGAAATAGAAAAGGAGCACATGTGAGCTCTGTGGATTCCAATCTGAAGAACAAATGAAACGTTTCACTAATCATTGCTAAGAAATTCAGCCAACTAAACCTCTGTTACTAACTCCCATTAGCAGTACTGAAATTTACACATGAAATTAGCCATGCATTTATTCATTTGCAGAAAAATGAGGACAGAATTCTATAGAGATAATGTGCTAGGTCCACAATAGGGACATTGAAAACTTATTCAAACTAATAAGTGAAAACAATGAGCCAAAAGAATGATCTTCATTCACACAAACTGTGTTACATGAGCTACACAATAGATTTACATATGAACCACTTGATTTCAAATTCTCAAACATTGTGGCAAAAGTGTAATTTCTTATTTATTGATGTATTAGCATATTTTAATCACACTGAAAATCCTATTACATTTTAATCTAAGAAAAGGTGGTATTTTCCCTGCTAGCTTTTTAAAGCAATATTATGTCATCTGCAAAAAGTGAATTTTTGCCAATTTTGATGCTTTTTAAAGCAATATTATGTCATCTGCAAAAAGTGAATCTTTGCCAATTTTGATGCCTTTTATTTCCTTTTGTTGTCTGATTGCTGATGCTAGGACTTCCAGCACTATGTTAAACAGCAGTGGTGAGAGTGGACACCCCATGGAAAACCCAGCAGACTCCACAAGAAGCCTTCTAGAACTGATCAATGGATTCAGTAAAGTTGCAGGGTACAAAATCAATGTACAGAAATCAGTTGCATTCCTATACACCAAAAATGAAGCAGCCGAAAGAGAAATCAAGAAACTGATCCCATTCACAATTGCAAGAAAAACCATAAAATTCCCAGGAATAAACCTAACCAAGGATGTAAAAGACCTATATGATGAAAACTATAGAAAACTTATGAAAGAGATTTAAGAAGACACCAAGAAATGGAAAAACATTCCCTGCTCATGGATCAGAAGAATAAACACTGTGAAAATGTCATTACTACCCAAAGCAATCTACACATTCAATGCAATCCCCATCAAAATTGCACCAACATTCGTCTCAAAACTAGAACAAACTATCCTCAAATTCATATGGGACCACAAAAGACCCTGAATA
>NC_043703.1:19947755-19974315 GCF_006229205.1 Suricata suricatta
ATACTGAAAATGAACTGAGGGTTGAAGGGGAAGGGGGGAAAAGAGGTGGTGGTGATGGAGGAAGGCACTTGTGGGGAAGAGCACTGGGTGTTGTATGGAAACCAATTTGACAATAAACTATTTTAAAAAATTAAAAAAATAAAGCAATATATATCAAGTGAATTAAAATTTCTATTAAATTCATACTAGTTGCCTATTAGGCTATTGGAATCTTAAATGGAAACCTACTAAACCTAAAACTGCCAATAGAGGTAGTTTCATAGGGCAGAATATACTAGAAAAGCACTTTGTTATATAAGAAACTCCATCCTTAGAGTTGCATTTTTATCAGTTGACAGAATATAACTGTAGAATACATCAATTTTGAAGAATGAGCTTCTCTTTCTGAAGTTATATGTCAAAATGTATGAAACAATAAATATGAAAAAAACATACGGTAAGTTTTATAGGAAATTCATATTTCATAGTCAGACACTGTTGTATTCTGCCATTTAATTAAATAAACATAAGGCCTCTGAAGCATATAATAATCATGCATGATTTACTGCTTTTAGATTAGGAGTAAATGGCAAGGCTGGTGCATCACATAACCTCAAGCTGAGTGTTGCAGATCGTGGTCTATATGACTAGCAGACCCTGAATTAACGCATTGCACAGTCAGCTTGGCCACATGCTGTGGCCTTGGACCCTGAAAGGAAATATGAATTCTTACTTTGTGCCACAATAAATTATTTGGAAGTATTATAATCTCTTGCAAGAATATGGAAATTTATGTTTCCAAGTGTATGGTATTTTAATTGGGCATCATACTGAACCAGAATATATGTACTCTGAAGAAATATACACAATCTTACAGGCTTTGGTCTTTTAAAACAAACACAACATACTAAGAGTAAGAGTTGTAGTTTTTAACATATATTGAAGAGAGATTAAAGAATTCATCTACTTTTGAACCCACACAAAATAAATATGCTGTAAAAGAAAACAGTAAACAAACTGTGTTATTTTTTTTTTGATATCCATAGGTAGAAAGTTACAATTTTAACATCACTATGTCTTCCTTTCATTAAACATATTTCATGGCACAATAAGTAAAACCAAATCTATAGAAAGATGATAAATTATTGGATTTAGAATATCAAAATTCCAAGTCATGTTCTTCTCCATCAAATTATCACTTTTATTTGACTTACTTAATCCAGTTCATTAGCAATATTATTCACAATATCTCCAGAACAGGAAGTTTTAAGATAAACATATGTAAGTTCTAATGCCATTAACAGATTTCAGCTTTTTGAACTTAAAAAAAACTAGGCAATTATATTGATCATTCTGAAACACAAGTTCTTCCACAAAAAATGAAGAATTTATAGGGTCTGTTAGAGATATCCCAAAGATTAAAATGGAAAATATTTGGAAGATGCTCAACTGAATGCTAATTACACAGCACCCTCTTGTCTATTCTGGCAAATTCATGAATGTCTTCATTTATTTTTCCTTTTATTCCTATGATCAGTCAACAATCACTTCCTTTGGTGCCTAAACTATGAATTCTTCAAAAACTGTCTTTTTTATTTCTGTGATCTCAAACTGGAATGTATTAGGTATTGAGGAATTATTTTGAAGCACTCTACCTCCCCAATTTTCTCTTTCTGTATTTGTATTGTATTTCTTAAAATAATCTTCTATTTAGCATCTATATCTTTGAGATAAATTAAGAATAATATAAATAATAGATTTATTCTTTCTCCTTTGCTGTTCCTTTCTTTATGTACATCTGAGTCACTCATCTTTCTGATGTAGCTTCTCACTGAAGAACTACGTTCAGCATTTGTCCAGGGCAAATCTGCTGACAATGAATTCCCTTAGTTATTTTCTAAGAAAAATCTTTATTTTTCCTTCACTCTGGAGGAATAATTTCACTGGTCATTGAATTCTAATTTGGTGCTTTTTCTTCCAGCATGTTAAATATTTCTCTTGACTCTTTTTTACATTGTTTCTGATGAGAAGTCTGCTCTAATTATAACCTTATCCAGGAAGGATTTTTGTTTGTTTTTACTTTTTTATTTTTCTGACCATTTCCAAAACTTTCCCTTTGCATTTGATTTTCTGGAATTTGAATATGATATGCCTCAGTGCAGATTTTTGGTGATTTATATTTTCAATATGCTTTTGTCATTTAAAGCCAGCTTCTGCTTATTTTTGAAATATATTTACTTTGAATAATTCTAGAATGGATACATTATGCAATATTATAGCAACTTATTCTAATATGTTCACCTTTAATTGCATAATTTTGTTAATACATATGTAGTTTTATATTTTAATATATATTTTGAATAAAGTTTATCATGTGAATCACACTTCTTACCTATAATAATAACTTCTGATTCCAAGAAGAACAAAAACAGCAGATATTTTTACTACATTGTAATATGTTTAACAATTATCAAACAACATTTATCAAAAGTAGAAGAAATATTAAAAATTAATTTAAAGAGTTTTCAGGAGCAGAAATTACTATTTTTGAGTTGAGCATTGGGTTGAGGTATTGGAACAAATATATTTTCTGATTTTTGTATGGAGTGTCTTCACTTTGAATTCCTCTATGGTCGTTATAGATCTCATTAAGAGCAATTATGCTACTAAACATTTTAGCCAAAAGATAATAATAATATCTAAATCTCCTTCAGTTTAGAATTAGTTCTTTTAATTGTGAAACTCCTTTTGGTGGAGCAATGATTCTTTTAACTGTGAAACTCCTTTTGGTGGAGTAATAAGTAAGAATCTAATTTTAATAAATGAGGATAGGAATCTCTGTCAAAACATGGACATGCCATTCACTTTTAGCATACATTTAATGAAATTTACAAAAGATGATATATTTATGAATGAGGCCTTTATGTATATATCGGATATGACTCAGTTCCTGAATATGCTGTCTGTACACTGTCATCGCCATTTTAATAGCTGCTTACCCAAATACACAAGCTTTTAATGCTTTAATTTAAATGAATTGAGATGTGTTGAACTTTCAATATTAATTAGGATTTCAAGTTAAACAGTTTCATAAACATGAGAATGAAATATTTGCTAGAAGAAAATCTCATTGCTCAAGCTCAAGGAAATGATAATTCTCAGGACTTTTTATCTAACAATACTCAAAATTTTTGTTTTCCAAGACATATTGTATAGAGCACTGTGTTCTGTTTCCTCATGCTCTAACGGATAGGAGTTATACATCACTCTTGAAAGTAATGTCAGACTGTCCTCAATTTATGATGGTTTGACTTATGATTTTCTACTCTACAATGATGTGAAGGCAATGTGCATTTAGTAGAGACCCTGCTTCAAATTTTGAACTTGAATTTTTTCCCCCGGGGTGAGTGACATGTGGGACAGCATCACAACCTCCCTCGTGAGGCTGGGCGGTGGCAGCAAGCCACAGCTCCCAGACAGCCACGCAATCACAAGGGCCAACAGTCTGTACACTGAGAACCACTTCATACGCATGCAATAATTCTGCTTTTCACTTTCAGTATTAAACAAATTACAAGAGATATTCAACACTGCGTAATGAAATAAGCTTTGTGTTAGATGGTCTTGCCCAACTACAGGCTATTGTACGTGTTCTGAGCATGTTTAGGGAAGTCTAGGCTAGCTGTGGTGTTAGGTAAGTTAGGTATATTGAATGCATTTTCAGTTTATGGTATTTTCAATTTACAATGAATTCATTGGAATGTAATCCCATTGTAATAAAAAAAAGATCTGTATTTTGATAGTTTACTTCAAAAAAAAGAGAAAGTTTGCCTCAATAAAATTGGTTTAGGACTTGAATTAAAAATTTTTTAAATGTTTTATTTATTTTTGATACAGAGAGAGACAGAGCATGAGAGGGGGAGGGAGAGAGAGAGAAGGAGACACAGAACTGGAAGCAGGCTCCAGGCTCTGAGCTAGCTGTCAGCACAGAGCCTGATGCGGGGCTCAAACCCACGAACGTGAGATCTGACCTGAGCCGAAGTTGGAGGCTTAACTGACTGAGCCCCCCAGACACCCCCAGGACTTGAATTAAATAAAAACAGGTTTCCTTCCCAGAAGTACTTGTTCAAAAATGTAAGACTTTTGTTCACTCTACTTCAGACTCACTGGCTTCCTTGTATTTCCACCCAAAGCTATTTCTTCTTCCTTGAAAATTTTCCTGAAGGTATCCATTTAACTACCTTCCTCACATCTTCCAATATCCAATAAGGGAAATCAGAATTACTCTCCCTTATGAAACAACATCATGCCTCCAAACTGGACAAAATATATGAAACAATGGTTTTCAACAGAGGATATTAGGAAATGAAGGACAATAATCACTTAGAGATGGTAAAAAAAATGAGGTAAACTTTCATTTGGCACACCTTATTGCCTCAGAACAACTCCCTAACTGAAAGTCCAAAATATCTTTAAAAGGATTTAGTCATTAAAATTGAGGCCATCCAGGGTCCCTGCATAGTTCAGACTGTTAAGCATTCCACTCTTGGTTTCTGTTCAGGTTATGATCTCATGGTTTGTGAAATTGAAGCCTGCATCAGGCTCTGCACTGACTATGGGGAACCTGCTTGGGATTCTCTCTTTCCCTCTCTCTCTCTGCCCCTCCCCTGCTCATTTTCTCTCTCTCTCTCTCTCTCTCTCTCTCTCCCCCCCCCACCTCTCTCTGTAATCCACTCTCATTTTTCAAAATAAATAAACATTTCTAAATTAGGAAATCCTACTTTTCATGACGACATGAATGAATTTGGAAAGGCATTATGTTAAGTAAAATAAGTCAAAAAGAGAAAGACTAATACTCTGATCTTACCTATTTGAGGAATCTAAAACAGACAAACAAATAAGCCCATATTCACAGACAAAAAGATAAGACTTGTGGTTTCTAGAAGTGGATAGTGGTGGAGGGAATGGGGGGCGGTGGTGAAGGAAGGTGTCCCAAAGGTACAAGCTTCCAGCTATATGTTTCAGTAAGTACTAACACCACTGTGCAGGAAAGTTCTTAAGAGAGTCTTAAGAGTTCTAACAAGGAGAACTTTCTTTTCTTTTTATTATATTCATATGAGAAGACGTATTTTAGCCAAACCTATTGTGGTAATCACTTCACAAAATATGGAACTCAGGCTGCCATGCTGTATGCCTTAAATTTTCAGGGTGATATAGATCAGTTATTTCTCAATAAAATTGAGGGGAGAAAGATGTTACAAAGATCTGATGCTGAAATTATTCCCTCTTAAGAGGTTTAAAATCTTGAACATGTACTTGTAAATAGAGACATGTTATCTCAGTGAATTAGTGTGAGGGATTGAGTAAAGTCATTCAGGAATGAGGAAAGTTATTTGCTGTTATTATTATAGTTATTATTATTATTATTACTGCTGTTATTATAGAAAAATCAGTTCCTGTTACCGCTGCTATGGTGCCTTCAGTGCACTGCTGGTTTCAAAGTCATCTGATGTTGCATATGTTTTCCATGAATTTGCCAGAGGGCTTTGCTCAATGTTTGAACCTCATTCTAAACTTTTTGTTGTCTCTGGGGGCTGCTGTTTGTACCAGGGTATAGGAGACAAGGACTCCACAAGAAAGGAGAAGGATAGTTCCAAACAACACAAGAAAACGGGTGAAACAATCTTTAAGATAATATTGCCACATGGAACATAACTATTAAAGAATATGGCACATAATGACAAATTAATTTTAACCTGTGCATATAAGTTTGGTTTACTAATAGCAAGTCTATTATGGAATTACACTGTATTAAAAATCAAGCCAAAATACCATTTAATCTTTCCATTAGAAGCAGAAGGTATATTCAAAAAAGTGCAATGCTGATTAATCAGAAAAGCTCTTAATAAACCAAGAGTAGCAGAAAACTTCTTCACACTGAATAATGGATACCTACTTCAAATCTAGTGTAATTATCATATTTAATGTTAGAATGTCAGGATTCATTTTAAAATCAAGAGGACTAGAATATACCAACTACCTCCCATTTTATTCTTCATTGAATGGTGATTTTCAATAATGCAGTAAGATAAAAAATGTAGTAGAAACCTAAATTCTGGAAGGAAAGAATAAAAAATGTCCTATTTCATTGATGACACAATTATCTTCATAGAATACCCAAAAAAATTTTGTTCTAGGACAATCAATTTTTGACTGCAGTTTTTTTCCTGTCACAGAAAAATAAGCTTGGGAGGATGACTAAAAGCTTAAGATATGAAAAATAAATATATAAAACATTAAGAAAAGAATAACATTTTGGGGTAGGGGATATGTTTAGCAAGTTTAAAATTTATGTTTGGATACAAAGTGTGGATAAATAAAATTGCATTTTATAATATACTTTGAAAAAGTGAAGCAAATATGTTCAGTGCATTTAGCCAAAATTATATTTTAATGGATAATGCCTAAAAATCAATTAAAAACAAACAAAAATAATGGATTAAGAGGTATTTTGTTAGAGAACAGAACAAAGATAAACATACATAAAAATTATAGTCTACTTTATAAATAATAGAAAAAACAAGTTTAAAATCACAACAAAATGCCACGTTAATTAATTGGTTATATTATGGAATATCTATCAATTTGAGTTTGATATTTCCTAGTGATAAATTTCAAGCTACTCTTCTTGGAGAAATGAAACAAAAAACAAAAGTGAGTCATATCCTTCTCTTTGAATCCTAACAGATGGTGCATGACTTTATATTTCTTCTTTTTTCTATAGATAATTTGATCGCTTGATTAAGGTAGCCTTTGCCAGGTTTTTTATTCAATAAAGTAATTGTTTCTCCCCATTGCTATTAATAAGTAATTTGTGGGTGGACATTTTGACTATGTAACTATCCTGAACCTAGGCAAGATTTCATTCATTGGTTTTATCATCCATTAAAGCTTCTTTCGTGAATAATTATTACCAGAGTCGCTTTCAAATAATGACTTTCAATCCTATCATTTCATCTACATGTAATTTTTTATAATACTATATTGAAGAGATTGAAGAGCTTTTACTTTTTTAAAAAATTTTTAAAAATTTTTAAATATTTTTTATTTATTTTTGAGAGATAGAGATGGTGCAAGCAGGAGAGGGTCAGAGAAAGAGGGAGACACAGAATCAGAAGACAGGCTCCAGGCTCTGAGCTAGCTGTCAGCACAGAGCCCGACGCGGGGCTCAAACCCACAAACCGTGAGATCATGACCTGAGCCGAAGCCGGACGCTTAACCGACTGAGCCACCCAGGCGCCCCAAGAGCTTTTTCTTATATCGTATTTATTTTTATATTAATTTATGTAAGTGTGGACTGAGGACCTCTTTTATTCTATATATTATATATCTTTAATTGTATTTATTTTAATTTAATGCCACTTTAATCTGTCTTTTTTGTGGCTTGACAGTTCCCAATCTTTTTTTCAACATATTCTTGGTTTCTAGGTTCACCTTGTACTTTTCTTGTGCAAACCTGAGATCAACATTCTTTATTTCTTTATATTAAAGCCCAATAGGTTTTTTAAATACTTTATTTATTTTGATACAGAGAGAGAGAAGCAGAGAGAGAGAGAGTCCTAAGAAGGCTCTGCACAGAAAGTGCACTTTATTTAATTTTTAACTTAAGTATATCTGACATATATTAGTTTCATATGTAAAACATAGTGATTCTACAGTTATATACATTACAATATGCTCACCACAATGAGTACAGTTACCATCTGTCACCGCACAGTGTTCATACAATATTATTGACTATATTCCCTAGGCTGGACTTGTCATCCTCTTATTTATTTTATGACTGAAAGTGTGCACTTCTGAATCCCCTTCATCTCCTTTACTTATGCCCACACCCCTTTCCCACTGGCAGCCACTAGTTCTTTGTAGTTATCAGCCTGCTTCCTTTTTAGTTACTGATTGTTTGTTTGTTTCGTTTCTGGTATTTGTCTTTCTCTGCCTGATGTATTTCACTTAGCACAATTCCCTCTAGTTCTATCCATATTGTCCTAAATGGCAGATTTCATTTTACTTGTTATATTTTAGTAGTTCACTAACTAAATGAAAAGAGAATATCTTTACTTTTGGTATATCAATAAATATATTGTTTATTAACTCTCCTCCAATTAAGGAAATCTGTATGATTAGTTCTTCTTCCATCTCTCCATCTCTCATAGGTAAGAATAGATTTATATATATTTATTTATGCATTTACATATTATTATAAAAAATTACACTACCTTTTCCTATCATTTTCTTTCTTAGTTTTAGTTTCAGATTAAATGATCCAAAGTTTGCTACTAGACACATTGCCTATTCTTTCTTCACTTATTGGGTGCCTAGATTTAGTCATCAAGTCATGTTTTTCCTCTCCAACACAAGCTCATGGGTATTATATTCCATGACTCCATGTGTAACTGAGATTTTCTCTGTTGCCTTTGTAGTGTTGGGACTACTGAGCTGAGAATAACGTTGTGAGGATACACTCTTTTTCTCTTAATCAATTGCCCAATCTGGCTTTGTAAAATGCTATCCTTAATTTGGAATCCAGACTGAATTTTCCTATTTTAAGTGCACTTTTTTTAAATTGTTTATCCACTAACTCCAATATTTATTTCTGAAAATCAACAGTGTAAGTCAGGTTAGGTTATTTTTCTAAATCAATGTGTACTCTTATCTAAATGTATGAATTCATTTGTTAATTCATCTCAAGAAAACAATTCTTCAAATATTAACATTTTTTATTTTCCCTTAGTGGAGTTCTGTACTTTGGAAACCTCAAATAGTCAAATGTTTCATATTGTTTGTTCTACACATGCATTAAACTGCCTATTTAATAATTTTAATCTCTCTTCCTCTTTGTCTTCTGGATTCACTATAATTATCTAAGATGTTCCCCCTCAATTTCAGTGATTTAATTATCACCAATGTCTATTCTGTTTGTAATTTATGTATCAGGTATTAGTTGTTTAATCCTGTTTTCTTGAACTTTAATTTGTTTCTGTAAGTCTTCAAAGTTCATTTTACATCATCAGACTTACTTTACATATTGTATCAATTTAAAGTTTTATCTTATAATGTAAAGCACATAATGATTTTTAGTATATTCCACTAGTTATTCTTCTAAAAATGATTATCTACAAATCCCTTTTATGCTATATAACTCCTAATTTTATATTTTCCCTATGTTATGTTAGCATAGTTTACTTTAACTTATTTCCCTCTATGGAATTTTCATTGACATTCCATTTGACATGGTATGATGGAGCTGAGTTTTTCCTTGACTTGGTTATATAGTGGTGTGTGTGTATGTGTGTGTGTGTGTGTGTGTGTGTGTGTGTGTGTGTGTGTGTATTCAGAGAGGACTATTCAGAAATCTATTAAGATTTTAAAGATTAATATTCAATTAATTAAAGTTACAAGTAAAATTATTTATTAAATAAGCTTTTAAATTCAGGATACAATTTATACCATTCTATTTATATATTAAGCAAGCATTAGGAATCACATTTAAGGTACTTTAGATAACATAAAGTCCATTTACAAACTTAGTTAATTAAATAACTTTGAATACTTTAAGTTGCATTTAGAGTTTTAATATATTATCTTTTTTCACTTCCTTAACATATTTTAATTAACACAGAAATAAAACATTCCTGAGTAGTCAAATAACATTTATAAGGCTAATATTTTAAATTTATATATTCTAAATTGTTAGTTGTTTTATATTTTCATATTTCATGGAAATTAGATTTCAGCTATTATCATGAATAGTTACTTTAATTAATTGAGTGCATATTTAAAATTGAAATGACCAGTCTTGCACACTTTCTAATAAGCAAAATTATCTCAAATATTATATATTTACAAACCAAAATGTACCTATTCTTTCATATAAAATTTTATAGTTTTTACTCTCTCAAAAAATAATACATTTGAGATTTCTAAGCTCTCTCAACCTCTTCCCTGTCTTATATCTTTCTATATATTTCTAAATCTTCCTGATGATTTTGTTTGCAATATAACTTGATTCTGAGTTGCATACAGAATGTCTAGCTATTACGCTGAGAGATTCTTACTGATGATACTGATAGAACTTGTCAAATTACCTTATGAGCCTTAAGGTGTTGATCTTTCAGCCCTTTATACCAGGCGTTTATATTCCCATTAAACTATTACACATGGAATATGTACAAGTCTTGCTCACTTGATTGGATTCTCTCTTTTCTTCCTAATAGTTTTGAATGCATTTCTATCTAGCACTAGAGTAATTTAAATTTGATGGAAGCATCACTTTTTCATATTCTCAGGAAATTACAACTTAAAAATATTAAATAACAGATAAATCATTTTGGTACATCCCTCATGACTTTGTCTGACAATTTTCAATATGTTTATATGTCTATTGTATATATGTATATATATTTTAATTTTAGCAATGATTCAGTGTTGAAGGTCTGGATATTTAAATCTATATTTTTCCTTCTTTAATTAAACGTTTTATTTTGATGAAATTAAAGATTCATGTGCACTCATAAGAAATAGTACAGAAAGAACATATGTGTCCTATTCCAAGTTTCCCTCAAAGACAAAATCTTGTAATCTATAATACAGGATCACAACCAAGATATTGCCATTGAGAATACAGAATATTCCATCAACACAGGCCCCTCGATGATTTCACTTTTATAGCTATATTCTCTTCCCTCTCGCACCTACCTCTTTCTTAACTCCCAGCAACCACTAATCTGTTGACTATTTCTATAATTTAGTTATTTCAAAGATGTTCTATAAATGGAATCATGCAATATGCCATGGTGTAATTTTGAAGAATGGCTTTTTTCACCTGGAATAATTAACTGGAGATTCGTACATATTTATGGCATATCAACAGTTAGTTCCTTTTTATTGCTGAGTAGTGTTCCATGGTATTGATGTATTACACTTTGTTTAACGTCTGGGGCTTTTCCAGCTTGGGGCCATTGTGAATAAAGCTACTGTTCACAGTCCATTACAGGTTTTTGTGTCAACATAAGTTCACATTTCTCTTAGATGAGCGTCCAAAAGTGTAGCAGCTGGGTCCACATAACCATAACATACTACGTTTAGATTGTAAGAAACTGTTGAGCAAGTTTTGGGGGCACACACACCATTTTAGATTCCTACTAGAAATGTATAAGAGATCTAGTTATCCTGACTAATCAACAGCGTTTGCTGATGTCCTTATTTTAATCATGCTGATTATTGCCCACTGATAGTTCATTGTGGTTTTAATTTACATTTTCCTAGTAGTTAATGTTATTTTACTATATTTTTGTTGAACTCGTCATTTGTATGCCCTCTCAAGGTGAAATGTTAATAGTGTCTTCTGCTGGCTTCTTTTGCCATTTCTAATATATATGTGTGACTTTGTGTGGGTGGGTGTACCTATTACTGTACACAGAGTTCTTTATATATCCTAGATATTAGCCTTTTAATGAATATGTACTTTGCAAGTACTTGTTTCCAGTTGGTAGTGGTTGAATCAGCTGACATTGTTTTTTTAAAGTAAAATATTTAAATTTTAATGAAGTCAAAGTCATCATTTTTTTCCTTTTTGCATTTCAAGTCTAAGAACCTTCTCTATTCCAGCCCTAGATTATAAAAATTTTCTCTTACATTTTATTTTGTATTTTATTTAGTTATACATTTGACAATTAAGTTTGTGATGCACTTTTGGGTTAATTTTTTAAGAAGAAGATCAAGTCAAGATTACCATTATTTTTTGTTTGGTCAGTTGTTTGTTCATTGCTTTGGCCTATGGCTATCTAATGACACCAATGCTATTTATTAAAAATGTTATCGGGGCACCTGGGTGGCTCAGTCAGTTAAGTGGCTGACTTCGGCTCAGGTCACAATCTCACGGTTCGTGGGTTTGAGCCCCGCATCTGGGTCTGTGCTAACAGCTCAGAGCCTGGAGCCTGCTTCAAATTCTGTGTCTCATTCTCTTTCTGCCCCTCCCCGACTCATGCTCTGTGTCTGTCTGAATAATAAAAAAATTAAAAAATAAATAAATAAAAATGTTTTCTCCATTTAAATTCTTTTGCACATTTGTCAAAAATCATTTGGCATACTTGCATGGGTTTATTTTTGAAGTATTCTATTCTATTCCATTTATCTCAGAACAACATGGACTTGGCCTTAATTAAACTGTCCCTCTATATGGAATCTTGAAATTAACTAGATTGATTCCTCTTACTGTATGTTTCTTTTTCAAAATTGTTTTAGCTATGCTAGTTCTTTTGTTTTTCTGTATACATTTTATAATAACAATGTCTGTACCTAAAAAAAATCCTGCTGTTATTTTTGTACGAATTGTGTTATGTGTGTATCTCCATTTGGAAATAAATGATATCTCTGCCATATTGAGACTTCTAACCCATAAACATGGTCTCCATTTATGTATATCAGCATTTTCTAGTTTTCACCCAGTAAGTGCTATACCAGTTTTTCTAGGCTTATGGCTAAGTATTTCCTTTTTTTTTTTTTTAAATCACTAGGCTTTATTTTTTGATTTTTATTTACCAACTATTAGGCAGATGGTGCAGAGTTCTCATTAACTCTCTCTCAGGCTCAGTTTCCTTTTTATTATTAACATCTTCATTTAGCATCGTGCATTCATTAAAACTGATGAACAAATGTGGATATATTTTTTTACCTAGAATTTCCAATATACATTAGGGGTTACTCTTTGTGTTGAATGGTTCATTGGATTTTGACAAATGCATATCATGTATCCTCCACTTTTGTATCAAAGAGGATAGTTTCCTGATTCTAAAAATGCCCTCCCTACCTCCACCTGTTTGTTGTTACCAGGAACTAACCGTTCTGGTTGCTCCTGCATCGGCATCAGCATTTGCTGTTGTAAATATTTAGGGTTTTGATCATGAAAATATACTGTTTAATTGTTCTGCCAAGCTGATTTATTGCTGCTGCTTTTCTCAGAAAATATTGGGCAAGACTTGCATAGATGTGAAAACCAAGTTTGTTACATGCTGTTATAAATTTTACCTATCAGAGACCTATTCTGTCGTAGAACTTAAAAGTGCACTGTGAGATCTGCAAGTACAAATATGAACTTACTCTTAAAATAAATGGGAAAGATGTTTTAAGAGATAAACTTAATTTTTCCTTGTATATCAATTGGTAGAATGGTTATGGATATGATCATTGAGAAAAATCTGAAATATTTAGATAGATGCAAAAGCAAAAGGATATTTTTAATTACTCAGAGGGGAAAGGATTTTCCCTCAGAGAATACACTTAACATTCAAGAGATTCCTGTCACAACCTGGATAACATTATTCACCCAGAAAAGACTGAGCAAGGAGTATGCATGTACAGTTAGGAATGGAAATGTGGGGGAAATGCAGGACCACACCCTAAGGCTCTAACCAGAAAAGATTCCAAATGAATAGGAAGCTCATTTTAGAAAGCTATATCTGTGGTCCATGTGCTTTTCTATTAATCTTAATGCCTACTGTGCTCTTTGACAGATAATGGTGAATGAATAGCAGAATAAACTTGTAAATTAACTGAGTTAGTAAGTGGGGAAAAAAGAAGTCATCTGAGAGAGAATTAAGTATCTCAGTATTTTGGAGTATAATTGGTAGAAGTAACAACTGGAATGCCTAGTTTGATATCAGTTTTCCTGAGAGCATAATATTCTACATTTCCAAATAAAGGCCGTTATTTTTTTTTATTTTATAATAGTTTATTGTCAAATTGGTTTCCATATAACACCCAGTGCTTCTCCCCACAAGTGCCCCCCACCATGCCCATCACCCTCTCCCTCCCTCCCCCTCCCCTTTCAGTCCATGGTTCGTCTTCAGTATTCAGCAGTCTCCCTTGATCTGTGTCCCTCACTCTCCCCCGCTCTCTTTCCCCCTTCCTCTCCCCATGGTCCCCTGCCAGGTCTCTCCTGTTAGACCTATGAGTGCAAACATATGGTATCTATCCTTCTCTGCCTGACTTATTTCACTTAGCATGACACCCTCAAGGTCCATCCACTTTCCTACAAATGGCCATATTTCATTCTTTCTCATTAAGGCCGTTATTCTTGATATCATCAAACCCCCAAAGATAAACCATCAAAGCTAACTTGTTTGAGAAAATCAAAAGTTGGGAACTTGGAACACCAGAAATAAAGGCAAAATGTATGTTTCATTAACTTTATGTCATAAGGACCCATTTAAAAATATTTTTAAAAAGTTTATTTATTTTTGAGAGACAGAGAGACATAAAGTGAGAGCAGGGGAGAGGAATACACAGGATCTGAAGCAGACTCCAGGCTCTGAGCTGTCATAACAGAGCCTGATGCAGGGCTTGAACCCATGAACTGTGAGACCATGATCTGGGCTGAAGTTGGATGGTTAACTGACCGACCCACCCAGGCGCCCCATAAGTATCCACTTTTTAAATGAACGGAATAACAAGCCCTGGCATATGGCAATCAAATACATGAAATGATCTCTTCATCAAATTAGCCCAGAAGGACACATGTTTTTGTACTTGGACATTTCAAACTTGAACTTTTCTTTCAATTCTATATGGATTTCTAGTTATTTGAGAAGTAGCAAACCTGGAAATTACACAGGACCAGGACTAACAAGGTTAAGGCTTTATTTTATACTATTTGTAAAATGTAAGCTGTGGATTTTTCTTTTTCCTTCAGTTTACGTATCTAAATATGTGGAGATTATTATACCAGATAGATCTTTTCTAAATGATTTCTATAGAGTCTCATGTTCTTGCAAAAGTTCCTCTGGGGATGCTAAAAGGTACTGGTCATAGACATGAAGATTTCTGAGTCCGAATCCTTCTCCAAACAGACACACTAAGCTTTAGTTTGCTTTGCATATGAGCTTTACACGTGACTGTGCATCCAAAGAATGGCTAAGCCTTTGGAAATAGCTGCAAACCACGGACCATCACTGGGAAAGAGAGGACTAGCATCTTGTATGGATTAGCATGAGAGTCCTCTGTTGCTTCAGTATAATAGACAGGAGAAGGTAAAGACTAGACTACACGTGGAACATATCTTCCATAATATTGTAATGTGACAATAAAAAAATGTTTAGATTTGAGTATATCATATTACAGTAAAGTTTCCTGGTAGACATTTTTTAAAATAAGGTTCTCAATTTAAAGAGAGACAGCTTTCGGAAAAAAAATGTCCTCATGGCCTTAATGAGGTAAGGCTATTTCCAAAGGGAAAAGGAAATGCATTAGAGAGATTTGACTCTACATCTGTAATATGAAAACCCTTTTTTATAAATGTGAACTCTACAGTAGGAACTCATTAGTATAATGATTCGGCATAGATAATGTGCAATTTCAAAACATGAGGCCTTTGATCCCTAACCTTTCAAATCTCTTTTGGAACTTCTGCAGGTTTTTAGAGTCTATTAATGTCTCATTTTTTTTCTTCTGGATGTTTTCTTAATTTAGCTTTACATTGCATAAAAAAATAGAAGATAGAAGAATGATAATTTAGACAACAACGTTTTACATTAATAAAAAATCTCTGGTTAGGAAAAAAACAATATACAGTTAATAGAAGTACGTTTGAATCTTGGGTTTACCAGAAATAGCCTTATGAATTTTGCCAGATCTCTTAAATCACTGAGAATTGGAAAGAAAGTAATGTCTGTCTCATAAGCTTGCCGTGAACACTGATGCAGATGAGGTGTATTGACCTTAATGCTGTGCTGTCCCTCACAGAAATTTACACATGCTTCTTTCTGACTCATGGCCCCTGTGTCCCTGGCTCTTACAGAACCCAGATGATCTTGCCATGGAGGTTCCTTTATCCTCTCTCTTAGAGTATTTACTTTAGAAAATCTATAATTGCAGGGCTCCTGGGTGGCTCTGTCGGTTAAGTGTCCAATTTCGGCTCAGGTCATGATCTCATGGTTCCTGGGTTTGAGTCCTGTGTCGGACTCTGTGCTGACAGCTCAGAGCCTGGAGCCTGCTTCAGATTCTGTGTCTCCCTCTCCCTCTGACCCTCCCCTACTCATGCTCTGTTTCTCTCTGTCTCAATAATAAGTAAGAAAAAATTTTTTAAAAGAAGAAAATCTGTAATTGCAAATGATTTCCCTGCCCCTTTTAAAAGCCTCTTGGTAGTTGGTGTTTTTTTAAATTAAAAAAATTTAACTTGATTTATTTATTTTGAGAGAGAGAGAGAGAGAGAGAGAGAGAGAGAGAGAGAGAGAGAGAGAGAATCCCAAGCAGGTTCTGCACTGTCTGCAGAGAGCCCAACATAGGGCTCAAACTCATGACCTGAGCTGAAATAAAGGGTCAGATGCTCAACTGACTGAGACATCCAGGTGCCCCAAAAGCCTCTTGATAGTTTTATAAACTGTCTTTTTCAAGCATCTGGGAAGTGTCCATTTAAAATGTTATTAACAATATTATGGGTGCATATATCCTTTTGAATCATTGTTTTTGTATTTTTTGGGTCAGTACCCAGTAGTGGGATTACTAACCATATGGTAGTGCTATTTTTAATTTTGTGAGGAACCTCCATACCATTTTCCACAGTGGCTGCACCAGTTTGCATTCCCACGAACACTGCAAGAGGGTTCCTTTTTTCTCCATCTCCTCACTGACACTTGTTTCTTGCATTTTAATTTTATACATTCTGATGGGTGTGAGGTGATATCTCAGTGTGCTTTTGATTTGCTTTTCCTTGATGATGTAATATACTTACAATACAATATTATTCCACCATAAAAATAATGAAAGATTTCATTTGCAACACCATGGACGGATTTAGAGAGTATGATGTTAAGCAAAATAAGTCAGTCAGAGAAAGATTAAAAAAAATATATGATTTTACTCATATGTGGAATTTCAGAAAAAACAAACAAACAAATGGAAGAAGGAATAAAAGAGACAAACCAAAAAACAGGCTTTTAACTTACAGAGACTAAACTGATGGTTACCAGAGGAGAGGTGGGTGGGGGGCTGGGGGAAATAGGTGAAGGGGATTAAGAGTGCACTTATGCATGATGAGCACTGAGTAATGTACAGAATTATTGATACACTATTTTGTACGCTTGAAACTAATGTAACACTGTATTTTAACTATACTGGAATTAAATTTTTAAAAAATATTTTGTTAGCAAAATAGATAGCACCTCTATCTCACCGTCTCTGTAGGAGGGCAGGAGCCTAAATTCAACAGGGCCCTTGCTTTGAGTTGTAAAACTAACACATGTCCTGAAGATTGAGCAAGTTTACTTTTTCTTTGAGTGAGACTAATTAGGAAATACGGATGGCCTGTGTTTCCCTATCCTCATCCAAGCTCTATAATCTCTCCAGACCTTTGTTCAATGGAGTTGAGTTGGACTGAGGTTTAGTCTCCCTCCCCTATTACAATAGCCTTGAGTACAGTCTTTCTTACCTGTTGAACTTTGTCCAGGGAAATTTTGCTTACAATACCCACAACACTTCCTGGCCTCTTATCTGTCCTTCTTTGAAAATTCAATTTTCCTTGACTGTGCAAGGAAACAAGTTCCAGTAGAAGTTCATAACACACGTTGCTGTTATAAGATACAGTGACATAATTTACAAAGGAATGTTTCATAGAAGTTTGTTAACATTCACTGTTTATCCTTCAGAAATAATCTAATAATAATCTAGAAATGCAAATCTATAAACCCATTGTTTAAGGAGGACATAGTTGTTAATCTTTGGTCAATAATATAAACCTAAACTTTCATCAGACGAATATAGCCCAAAAAGTAGAAATCTGAGATAATGGCCTGCCAGGAGTTCATACACACTTGATTTCATTTTGGAAGACTTTGTTTTCATTAATCTAGTACTTCTTGGAAATTAACTTCCAAAGCATCAATCATTCATATCATTGTTGTCTTCCTCCTCCTCAACTTCCTCATCATTTTCATTATCTTCATATAATAGAATATTCACCTAGTAGTGTAGCAACTCTATTTTCAAAGCATATGCATTATTCAGGATGACTTAGGAGATAAACAATAAAATGATATTTAGTCATGGGTGCTAAAATACCCAACTGACAAGTTTACCCACCTACACCAGGGTAGTTGGTATATAATGTCAAAAACTGTAATTCATTTCAAAATTCTACAATGGCTCTTTGTTTCACCCAGAAAAAGGCAAGTTACCTCCCCTACTCATCCTCTTCTACCCCACCCTTTCCATTTTATTTGCTCCAATTGCTTTACTTTTCTTGAGCATAGTAATCACACTGCCACAGGAATTTTGTGCTGGCTCTTTCTCCTTCAAACCTTTCTTTCACCAGATGCCTGTTTCCTTTACTACAGTTATGTCTTTTCTCAAATATCTCTTTCAGTGGAGAAAGCCTCATTTTATTTGTTTTAATTTTTGTATTGTTTATTTTTGAGAGAGGGAGGGAGGGAGGGAGGGAGGGAGGGAGAGAGAGAGAGAGAGAGAGAGAGAGAATGAGTGGGGGAGAGCCCAGAGAGGGGGAAACGCAGTATCTAAAGCAGGCTCCAGAATCTGAGCTGTCAGTATAGAGCCCGTTGTGGGGCTCAAACTGAACTGTGAACTGTGAGATCATGACCTGAGCTGAAGTCGGATGGAAAGCCCGATTTTAAATGCAAGCCCACATTTTCTTATTTTAGCAGCATCTCAATCCCCATTATATTGCAAGATATTTTATTTCTTCTTTTTAAAAAAAATTTTTAATGTTTATTTAATTTTGAGAGACAGTGACAGAGCAGGAGTGGAGGAGGAGAAGAGAGAAAGACACACACACAGAATCGGAAGCAGACTCCAGGCTCTGAGCTGTCAGCACAGAGCCTGATGTGGGGCTCGAACCCACGAACTGTAAGATCATGACCTGAGCCAGAGTTGGCCACTCAACCGACTAAGCCACCCAGGCACCCCTATTTCTTCTTTTATTTAGTTCATATCCTTTGTAATACATTATATTTATTTATTTATCTTATTTATTTTGACTATTATACATTGTCTCCCTCCTTAGTAGAATGAAAACATCACAAGGCCAGGAAGTTTTTTCTGTTTTGCTTACTGAAGAACCCCAACCACTTCTCACAGTATCTAATATGTAGGATGCATTCAATTAAAAACAATTGTTAAATAAATGCATGAACTCAAGCTGGTTTACCTATATATATGCAATAGTACTAAGTTCTGATATTTTTTTTTTTACCCCTTGTTGTTCTGAGCACTGTGTCAAATAGCTTTTTTCAGATGAGAAGGACACAGAGTATCTGGAGAGGATTCAATTAAAGAAACAAAGAAAAGACAAAAAACAGATTATGTATTTCAAAAATAGTACCTACCAACAAAATTAAAGTAAATATACTTATTTATTAGGGATGTAGAATGGTGACTTAAAATCAATATTTGAGCTTAAGAAGCAAATTAGAAAAGGACAAAATGATCTTTCACCTCCAAAGTTACATTTCTAGTTCTTTTCACTATAGTTATATTCAGTTATCTTAAGTATATATTCAATGTGTATACTTAATATTCAGTCATTTTTATTTCAGTTTCAATACACTAGCACAGAACGTAATTAAGGAAACTTAACCTGCACGAAAACTTATACTTATTTATAAAAACAATGTTAATAACATAATATCCTTCTGTCTTTCCTACTCTGTGACAGCCACACCTCAGCTGGGCTACCTACCACAATTACCACCACAGCAAGCAACAACAGCAAAATAAATAATAAAAGATGTACAAATTTAATCTCACTTATTTCATGTGAACTTCAGAGTAAACTAGACGTTTGTCAGACTGGATGTTATTACTAAATGTTACAGGTGAGAGAAGAAAGAAACAAAGGCTAAGACGAGTTCACATGATTAAGAAGTGTTGAAACTAAGACCCACACCAGTCCTTTGTATTTGCCGAATAGCACCCTGGCTTGTGCCATTCTAAAGGGACACACGTTTCTTCCTACTCTATTTTTGTCTTCCTACCAGGGGTCAAGAACTTAAGTCCCTCTTTATTTCTAAAACTTAATTTGGGAGTTAAGACTGGTGAAAGACAAGTCTAATCTATCAGTATCTACTGTGATCAATTTTTAAATTTATAATCCACGTAACATTGCTTTATTTACTGACTTTAAATTCTGAAAATAAGCCACATGTGTAAATACCAACATACATCATATTCCACGTTTGTCAATATCATCCATCTTTCTTCCCCCAGGACCACCACAGGTGCCCAGTATCTCTTACCCGGGCTACGCCAGGAGCCTGCTAACTGCCTTAACTTCTTTCCTTGCAAACCCCTAAAATCTGGTGAAGTCTGATACGGAGCTGGTTTCTCGAGGGGTCAGTGCCTGAGAAACTCTCTAAAGAAAGGGAATTCCTTAGGGCACTCACAAGGGTCTTTTAATGTAAAGGTTACATGCTTGACCTGCGATTCGAAGTGGCCAAAAATAGTCTCTTTAAGGTGTGAAATGTAGCCACACTTCTCATGTAATTTGAACATGTCATGGCCTGTACTATCCATACAACATCATACAAATAAAACAAGAGATTTAACTTTGGTAAGGCCTAGTGATAGTTTCCTTTCTATTTCCTATTTAGTAACTTTGGTACATGTTTATCTCAGCAATATGCACGGTGAAAATAAGGGTTTGTTAACTCCTGTCAGGCATTTGAAGGCAACTGATCATTATATCACAGACTGATTTTATCAAAAATTTAAAAATAGTTTAAAACCTTAATATTTTGACAGTGCTGGTCTACCTTACAAGTATATTTATAGTTTCTCCAGACCATTATAGTGCAGCTTTTATGTTTTTAATCATCCTTTAAGTCATAATGTTAGTGTGTATTTCTGAGCAGCAATACTGAAGTTGGTGGTGCATTAATTATTTTTAAATGTCAGATTAAAAAATTATAATTTTTGTAACATCTCATGTGTAGCAAATAAACTGATTGCTAAATATTGTGTCAGGTTTTCATAGGTTTGTAAGAAAATGAAATTCTTAAAAAAAAACTAGGAAAACAAGAAAATTAAGACATGAATGAAATTGTAATTCTAGTCCTTTAAGGCTTTCTATTATAATTGATACCTAGTAATTAACTTAAATTAGTAATTAGTTGTTTCTGAAATTGTCTAAATTCAGAATTACTGCTGTAAAACAGGAAGGTATTTTAAATATTATCTTAAGGTTTTTATGATCTTCCAATGTGTAAAGTAATTTCAAAGAAGTCTCTCCTGAATTTTATCATTCCTCTTTTTATATAGACAGATTGCCTTTGACAGCTCTAGGCAAGTGTGAATGCAGTAATTTATAAGATACTTAATAATCCATACCATTATGTCTTAAGGATGTAACCTGAAAAATTTAACCTGTAAACCATGCAAACTTTCTTGTCACATTGAATAAAATCCCTATAAATCTATCATGTTATACAGTAAGTTAATGAATGTTTTGTATTATTTTGTGAGAAACCACGGTATTTAATTAAATGATAAAGATAATTGCATAAACATATTTTCTACAATATAATCAGTAAATTTTATAGTATTTAGAGGAGTCTGTTTACAAACTGTAATGAACCCCAATTAAATTTAATAATGATCATTCTTCTAATTATTCTTCTTCAAACAAAAGTTTTATCTGGGAATAGACATTCTTTGGGACAGAAAACATACCTCTAAGTAGCAGAAAAATAATAAACATATGAAATAAATTTCAGATGTAAATTTGGATTTAATGGCTATTGGAAAAATCCAAGTTCTCTATTTTACATTTCCATAAACAATATTAATTTTACTATTATAAGTCATGATTGTCTATATAAAATAACTATCAGATCGTGGGAAATGTTTAAGCTTCAAAATGTTTATATAAATATAACTGTTTTAAAGTGAAGTTAATCTTCCGTTCTCTACTCTTTCTATTTATTTAAAATATAATTTTTAAAAATTATTTTACTAAATATCTATTCATTGTACACAAAAATGATTATATGCATATGAATACATCATTATATATTACATAATACATATATATTATATATAAAGAATGCATAAAGTGCGTGTGTGTGTCTGTGTGTGTATAGGAGCTGTTTTACCAATGTAGTGTAGCAGAAATGGAAGTCTGGGTGTTTCTCTAAAACTGTTTTGGAGGTAGAGTAAGCTTCTCTATACTCATGATGGTCTTAGAAAGCAAAGCAGAGCAGAGTCCAAAATCAATCAGGATCTCCCACAAGAAAGCAGAAAAAGTTAAAAATAAGACACAAAATTACTGACAAAACTTCCTTTCTTGACTTATTCATTTATTTATCAAATATTTATAAACTATCTGCTATTTTCCTGGCAATTTTGTAGGTACTGGTGATTTAGCAAAGAGCACAGAAAAGTCCTCATTCTCATGGAGCTTATATCTTATATTGTCTTAAGGGTGACAAATAATAACTAAATAAACAAAAAATATATGTAATTAAAATAGTGATGTGTGTTATGGATATTTTAAGCAGGGCACCAAATATAGATTACTGAAATAAAGAAATGTGTTGTTTTTTAAGAGTGTTCATGAAGACTTACTGAAGCGAGTAGACTTTCATGTGTGTAGCAGGAAAAAAATGCAAACAGAGAAAGGAGAAAAAGCAAGTGTCTGAAGTAGGAATGGGTTGAAAGTGTTAAAACTGGGGAAAAGCGGGGGATAAAACTACAGACAGAATGATTGGAGCAGTATGTGGGCAAGATACAATGTTTTCTAGGACAAAAGAAAGCATTTTAGATTCACTGTACAGATTATGGCTTTTTTTTTTTTTTTTTTTTGAGAGAGAGAAAGAGAAAGAGAGAATGTGAGCACCGCACATGTGTACCAGCAGGGGAAGGGCAGAGATAGAGGGAGAGAGAGAGTCTAAAATGGCTTCCCAGTCAGCACAGAGCCCAACACAGGGCTTGGTCTCTCCACTGTGAAGATCATAACCTAAGCCAAAATCAAGAGTCAGTTGCTTAACCAACAGAGTGGCCCACAAGCCCCCAAATTATGACTTTTGCAGTAACTGAATTTAGAAGTTATTGGATGGCTTTCAGTAGAAGAATAAAATGTCTAGTAATTTTTAAAGTTCTTCTCTGCCTGCTTAGAAGATTAGACAATAGGTCAGCAACATTAATAGTAATGAAAACAGTTATGTTATTGTAATCGGCAAGGCAATAAATGATGGTGAACTAGTTTCTATTGCTATGTAACAAGTTACTACAAATTTAGCAGCTGACAACAATGCAAATCCACTGTCACAGTTTCTCTAGGTCAGGAGTCAAAGAACAGCTTAGGTGGCTGGGTGCACTGTTCAGGGTCTCATCAAGTTGAAATCAATGTGTTGTTCAGGATTAGGACCTTATTTAAATCTCAAGGTCATCTTCTTCCTGCTCACTGGTTATTGACAGACTTCATCTCCTTGCCACCTTGTGGCTGAGGTCTCTTATCCTTTCTAGCTGTCAGCCAGAGACCCCCTGCAGCTCCTGTAGATCACCCTCAGATCCTTGCCATGTGGGTCCCTTCTCCAACAACACAGATGATTTCAACATAGGAGATGTAGAAGCATGGAAGGTAAAGTTAAAGAAGGCCAAATATGTTGTTGGCTTTCTAGAATTTTATTCTAGAAAATTATGAAAGGTAATGGTTTAATATTCAGTTGAAAATATAAGAGTTTTTAGAAAATTAAAATGTGAAGTATAAACTTTAAACCATTAACGGAGAAAAAAGTTAAAGTTCTCAAAAGGTAGAGGAAATCAACAAGATTGTTAAAAAAAAAAGACAACAAAATCCACAAACTAGTAAAAAGAGAAATATTGCAAATTTACAGGAAATAGTAAACAAAAAACATGACTACCCCCTTTTCTCTTACTAATATTCAGAGGTTTTTGGATTATATAAAAACTGATGAGCAATTGGTTTTAGATGAATGAGAATTAAAAATTAAAAATGGGATTTATTATATAACAGAAACCATAACGGATAGTTCAAAAGGTGAAACATCCCAACACACATTTCTGGAAAGTCTTAACATTTGAAAAAACCTGATGAAAATGTCTCTGCATTATGGGAGAGAGCCAGTTTTACTGGAGGGGCTCTGAAGCTTAAAAAGCCAAGTATGATGTAGATGTAAGAAGGTGGGGCTAATACAGGTAACGGACATCGACTGCAGTTGTGTGTGCCTTCATCCTTACCCTATTCCCTCAAGAGGTGAGTCTCCTTTGCTATCTGGATGGTCTCCCAACTCCTCAGCCTCCCATTTACTCCTTAGCGGGAACTCCCTTCAGTAAGGCCCTTGAATGTCCAAGTGGGTCTTGGCCACTACTCCTCAGAGAACCTGAACTCATGCATAGGTTAATTGCTAAGGTGGTAACAATTACAAAGAACCAGAAGGAGTGGCACATTCAAGAAGTGTAAGAGGTTAAGAATATTTTTTGGTTTTTTTGGTTTTTTTTTTTTTTTGAGGAAAGGATTTTTTTTGTCTTGTTCCTTCGTAATTTTTTTGTTTATTTATTTATTTTTTTAACATATGCAATTATTTCCCATCATTTACACTACAGTAGTTACAATAACATTACTCCAAACAGAAAAGCAAAGTAAAAAATCAAAACACCAACTTCTATTTCATGTAATTAGACTTATACAGAAATTAGAAGGTTAAGTACCAACTAGTTAATCACCTAATTTCACAGCTATCTGAAGTGGCGATCATTATATAGCAGCTTATCTATGATACATTCAAGATACATGATACAATTTATTACTTGCCCATAAGCTACAACACAGCCTGCTTAATACCTTTCCTTAAATTGCACCTCTATACTACAATACGCTTGAGGTCCATGCAAAAAAGTAGCTACCTTTTATATAGGAAATGGATGATTAAGTCTTTGGTGTTGTAAAAGCAACTTCAGTTAAACATAACCGCTCCCACCACCAAAAAAAGAAGAGGAAAAAAAAAGAGGGAAAAGCATATGCAAATGCCATCCCAGATGATGGTGGAAGAAAGTGGGGGGAAAACATTAAAGACAGTCAGTACTAAGACAAAGCAAAATCTTTTGGTCAGTAAGGGCAGGTTGGATTTTTTCCTCCCAAGTGCAATGATAAATCCTCAAAAGCAAAAATTTACATGTGATTTATGTGTTTTTTTAAACATTTATTTATTTATTTATTTTTGAGAGAGACAGAACATGAGCATGGGAGGGACAGAGAGAGAAGAGAGACACACAGAATCTGAAGCAGTCTCCATCCAAGCTTTGAGCTGCCAGAACAGAGCCCTATGTGGGGCTTGAACTTACAAACTGTGAGATCATGACCTGAGCCAAAGTCAGATGCTCAACTGACTGAGCCACCCAGGCATCCCATATGTGATTTATGTATGACAAGATCATCACACTGAAGGAAAGCATGAACTATTTTTATTTATTTATTTTTATTTAAAAAATTTAAATGTTTATTCTTGAGAGAGAGATAGCATGAGTGAGGGAGGGGAAGAGAAGAAGAGGGAGACACAGAATCTGAAGCTGGCTCCAGGCTCTAAGTTGTCAGCACAGAGCCTGATGCAGGGCTCAAACCTGCAAACCATGAAATCATGACCTGAGCTGAAGTTAGGTTCTCAACTGACTGAGCCACCCAGGTGCCCCCAAGAATGAACTATTTTTAAAAATAAAGTCAGATACATACAGAATGCACATTTTTCTTTTTAACCTGCCAGGTCAGGTCTATATATTTCAGAAACCTTTTAAGTTCCTACAAACAGCTTTCTGTTTTTTTTTTTCTTTTATTCTTTTTTTATTTTTTTATTTTTATTTTTTTAATGTAACACAATTTATTTTTTAACATATGCAATTATTTTCCATCATTTACAATACAGTAGTTACAATGACACTCCAAACAGAAAAACAAAGTAAAAAATCAAAACACCAACTTCTATTTCATGTAATTAGACTTATACAGAAATTAGAAGGTTAAGTACCAACTAGTTAATCACCTAATTTCACAGCTATCTGAAGTGGCGATCATTATATAGCAGCTTATCTATGATACATTCAAGATACATGATACAATTTATTACTTGCTCATAAGCTAAAACACAACCTGCTTAATACCTTTCCTTAAATTCCACCTCTATACTGTATACTTGAGGTCCATGCAAAACAGTAGCTACTTTTTATATAGGAAATGGATGATTAAGTCTTTGGTGCTGTAAAAGCAACTTCATTTAAACACAACCACCCCCACCACCAAAAAAAGAAGAGGGGAAAAAGAAAAAAAGTAAAGAAAATAATAAGGGAAAAACCAAAGACACACTCCCTAGGGGGAAAAAAAAAACAATATGTAATTTCTGTCCTTCACGGAATGTATTAAATAAGCAAACACCACCAACAAGCAAAACAAATACTACAATGTAAAAATATTAAAAAAACAAAAACCCACAAACTGTGAGATCATGACCTGAGCCAAAGTCGGATGCTCAATTGACTGAGCCATCCAGGCACCCCAATCCCCCTT
>NC_043703.1:19974415-19999762 GCF_006229205.1 Suricata suricatta
GGCTATTGTTGACATTGCTGCTATGAACATTGGGGTACATGTGCTCCTATGCACCAGCCCTTCTGTACCCCTTGGGTAAATCCCTAGCAGGGCTATTGCTGGGTCATAGGGGAGTTCTATGGATAGTTTTTTGAGGAACCTCCACACTATTTTCCAGAGTGGCTGCACCAGGGTAGAGAGACGGGCACCCTCCTACACTGTTGGTGGGAGTGCAAACAGCTTTCTGTTAAATATTGCTGCCAAGATTGGTAACTACCTTAAAAGATATAATGAAAGAAACATCCTTTAAAAATGTCCTTATTATTTGAGTAGCAACAGGATGATTTTATTCCAATTTAATTTAACATTAAATTAATTTAATAAAGTCATAGGTAATCAATAATTTAGAATTTATTGCCTGTATTTAATGTGCGAAGGAGGCTCCAAATCAATTTATAGGTAATTAATAAGAAAATTGGAAAATATATAATGTTCAATATAAAAATAGAACAACTATAAACTTGTGTCTTGGGCACAAAGAGATAGACTAGATATATATCAGGTATGTAAGCAAGAAATGCTATGAAATATTTATAAACAGCATTAAAGAAATAAATGAAATGATTTAGGAAATAATGTCTGTGATACTTAAGACCTGGCTCTGGTTAAGATCTAGAAAATCAAAATAATGTTATAAATATTTACTCTTCCAACTAACAATTCCTTCTTAGATGGAGGATATAAATAAAATATAATAGCTAACATATTCTGGAAACTTAATTAGGATTTATCTTCTGAGGTATTTTTTTTATTCATCTACTTTTCTGAAGTCATGCCCACAAACTGCAAAGTCTGTTTAATCATTTTGGTTCTGGCTTCATAGCTAGTTTCCTAACTTGTAATCTTGCTCCCATGATAGCTGCACTTCATAGAAAAGCATAGAAAACTTAGCTTTTAAACTTAAATCATATTAAACTTTGCATAAAATGTTCTAAAAATGTCCCATTACACTTGCAAGAAAGTAGAAGCACTTTATGCCTGTTTGCAAAACCCCACATGCTATGGCTCCTGCCTAAACTACTGATATATTATTTATTGGTCCTCTTTAATCATTCTGCTCCAGATATATTGACTTACCTCCTTCTCAGAATGATCACTTTCGTTTCTTAGGAAATGGTTTTTCTTGACCAAAATGTCTCCATTACAGCTGTTCAGAAACTCTGCTCAAAATGTCATGTCCTGACATAGGCCTTATATGTCATTCTCTATTTCAAGATACCAAAGATCCACAGTACTTAGCTTAAAAAGTACTTATTTAGCTCACTGGTCTATAGATCACTGAATTATTATGGACTCAGTTGGATGGTTCTTTACTTCTTTTGTTTGGACCCAGTCACATATTTCTTGATAGCTAACTTTCAGCTGAGCCTAAAAGGATGACTGGGCAATGAGTCTTTCACCTCCCAGGCAGACTCTCCTAAGCATATTTTCATGGTGGGTGCTGAGGTTGAAACATGAAAGTGAAAGCTTTGGCATGAATCCTTTGGGAGGATATCCCATCAGCCAGAGTAAGTCAAATGGCCACGCCCAGAATCAACTCCTGGAAGAACCACACTCCACCACTCCAGTGAGATGATCTGTCACACAATGTATCAAAGGGCATGAATGCAGGGAGAAATAAAGGATTGCCACCACCAATGAAATTAATCTACAACAGTTTGCCCTCTGGCCATAGTTATTTACATCCCTTTTACTTGCAAAAAACGTGTTCCCTACCAAGTCCATCAAAGCTCCATTTAATCAGGTCAAGCTCAAAGTATAGCCCTTTTATCTGGGGGATTATAAGCTAAAAAGGACACTCCCAGAACCTTAAAAGACGCAATGACCAGAGATAGGCAGAATAACCACACAGAATGCTTTCATTTGAAATAGACATGAAGAAGGGAAGGTACAGAGCAGTAGCTTGTCCATACCAAGTTCCACATCCTGCTGGGATAGTGTTCTCTGCAATGCCTACTCTAGGAATGGTAAGTATCCATTTAACACACTCTGATTCCATTCCAGAGTACCGGTTTCTTAATCCATTTTCCTTCATTTCGCTTCCTTGGACATCGCTTGTTTTCCACTAGACTTCTTGAGTCCCTCTATGAAAGATATTAAAGCATTCTGCAGAATTTTCTCAACCTGTTTGCTAGTAAAAATTTGGAGGTTCAGAGATTTGCATTACAGCAAAAGAAGCAGACTCAGTCCATTTGAGCTCAAGCTTCGGATCTTTTCATTATTATTTCCTTAAAAACTGTGAATTTTATTATTCACTGGTTATAATGCAACCCATACAATAATCCAACCCATACTCATAATTACTTTCTTGCTACATTTCCCTCTCTGGGTTTTTTTTTTTTTTTTTTTTTTTTTTTTTTGCTATTTTGAGGCTAGGCTTCTGTGTGCTATAAACTAAAGCTTCCTAGAGGTTCTTTGGGAAAAGCTGAATGTGTCTCGGAGGCACTGCCTTAATTAAGTAAAAGGTCATTACAGAGTTTCACACCTCAATGGCTGTGAGACCTGTACTCTGAGGCCATATCTTCTTTGAGAGTATTACTAGCCCAGGGTAAGAAACAATATTTTTCTAACCTAAGGAATCTGACCACCACCTGCAAACTGCATACTTTTTCTTTCTTTCCTGTGAGTACCCCTCTTTCTCATAACATTCATTTAAAAGAAATCAGTTGCCTCTTCCAGTAATTAGCTTGAGGCTTTTTTCCACATTCAAAAATATATTATATAAAATTTTGTCTGTTTAGTTAAAGAAGACTATAATTTTATAAAATAGTCCACCATTACATAGTACAGGTACTACTATCTGTATGTTTTTAACACCAAACTTCTGACACCAAATGTATGTTCTTCCCCCGTCCCCCACAGCAACAAATAATGCAACTCTCCAGTTACCAACTGGATGTCCTACAAGTTAATTCAATTCTTTGACACTACCTGGAATTAGTGTAGACCTCAGTCTGACAAGACTGCTCCTATTCAGACAACATCTCAAGTCAGAGTGACCCAGGCTTTTGACCAATTGACAATTTAAGGTCAAAGGTTTCCCATTACGCCCTACTCAGGCTTGATAATTTGCTAGAACTGCTCATAAAACTCAGTAGAGCACTTTATTTACATTTACTGGCGTATTATAAAGGATACAACTGAGGAACAGCCAAACAGAAGAGATGTACAGGAAGTGGTAGGTAGGAAGGGGTGTGGGGTGTGGGGTTTTCCTTGCTTCCAGCTGGCAGACCCTACTCCCAGCACCTCGACACACTCAACAAGTGGAGACCATCCAAAATCCCATCATTCAGAGTTTTATGGAAGTTCCATTACTTTTCAGGGCATACTTGATTAAATCACTGACCCCTGTTGATTAACTCCATCTCTAGCCTCTCTCCCCTCTCCTTAGATTAGGATGCGTGGTTGCAAGTTCCTTTAATCACAGGATTGGTTCCTTTGGCAGCCAGCCCCCATCCTGGAGCTATCTAGAAGCTTACTGAGTGTCATCTCATTTGCATAAATTCAGATCTGATTAAAAGAAGCTTGTTATGAATAAGAAAAGATGTACCGCTCACATCTAGCACTTAGGAAACTCCACGGGTTTTAGAATTTTTTGTGCCAGAAACAAGGGATAAAGAATAAATATATATTTCTTATCATATTCCAATATCACAACAGGTCGTTTGTTTTCCTGGATGCATAGGGTATCACAGTCATTTTGTAACACTCTAGCAACCAAATAACATATTTCAGTATATTTTATATTTAATATGGCAGCAGTCTACTTGTAAATACTGATTTCCATATCAGAACTCTATTACTGCACGTGCACTGTGTAACAAACCACCTTCCAATATCAGTGACTTGAAACAACGAGCATTCATTTCCCCCTCTAGTACGGAGGTCAGGAAGTTGGCTTGTGTTCGGGTGTGCGGTTCTCCCTATTCTGGGCTCGGTCACTCACATCTGTCATGCAGGCAGGTTGCTGTCAGACTGGGTGACAGAATGATTTCTCCTTGCATTTATCATCCTCCACCAGTGGGCCCTGGCATGTTCTCTAACCAACATAACTTCAAAAGAGAAGCAAAGGACTCTACTTCATAAAATAGGCTTTTGTAACAGTGGCCAAAACTAGTCAAATGTGTGACTTCAGAATCTTGAGATTCTAAAGACAGCAAAAGAGACTGTGTGTGTCTCCTCAGGGAGAGGGCCTGCAAAGTCACAAGGGATAGGATCTGGTTAAAGAGAGAGAAGAACTGGAGCCATAAATGCAATCAATCAATGACATCTCTCTTGATTGACTAAATATAAGAGCCGCATATTCTTCGTAATAGCTAGTTAGCATTCTCCAACTTTATTTCCTCAGTAGGCACTGCAATTCTGAACTTACGTGGTTTTAGTCCTTAGAGATTTTATTGAAACAGAACCTTTAGACCCAGGTGCTTGATTATTCCTGGAATCCCTCCGCAATTCAGTTCTTGTAACTAGGCCTTGTGCAATTGTTAAGGTCTAGATGTGAGATGGTGATGAACCATACCACAGAGTGTGACAGGTGCCAAGCACCACACTGCCTTAAGTCACATGCTATATGGAGACTGCAGGGACTAATATATAACTGTGATCAGAAAGAATCCCCTTCATAGTATAGAATTAGGAGTGACCATTGTGACGTAGTACATGAGAGAGAGGTGGACACTTGTTTCAAGGACGTATATAATTATAACCTAATTATAATATAACAATTTATAATTTTATACAATTATAATTTGAATCGGTGAACAATTGATGACAAGCTAATGGTTGTTTAGGTACCTACTCAGCAGTCCATGACCCTTTCATTTAACACTGCCAAAAATTTACTATAGATTTCATTGAATAAATTGATATACAAGGGAAACTAAATTACTGAACATTCACCTCAGAGTTGCCAAATGAACAACAAACTAACAGAGATAACACTTTCAACTTCGAAGGGATTGCATAGTAATTTAAAGTGAGTAGAAAGCAGCATGGATAAACCATTTAGAATAACAGAATAATGAGGCAGGTTAACAGACACCATCTCTAAGGTGGTCACAAAATACTTCTAGGTGAAACATTTGGAAATAACATTTGGAAGTAACATAATATTTTGGAAAAGTGAATCATGGCAATTGTATTTTATTTGTAGAAAATTATACATTATATAAATAATGGATTTTCCTGCCTAAAATATTCAAGGGAAAAATACAGAAGAATAGATGGAATAAAAATAAAAACCAGATCCTTATTGAATAAGTTGGTAAAGAGTTAAAAAGCAATGTAAAAGTTGGGGATTTAATGACCAGATAGTATTAAGAATGTAACGTATTTTACATATGGAAATTTTTTAAAAAAGCAAAGAACACCAAGACTGCCAAGAACCTCTAGAGAGAAAGAAAAATAAATGAGAAGACAAAAAATCTGTTGTTAATTGACTTATACATCACAAGCATAATATTGGATGAAAGAAGGTAGACACAAAGGAATACAAAATATATTATACTGTTTATATAAAGTTAAAATATACAAACAATATTACTCTATTGTGTTAAAAGTTATGTGAGATATTATTCCTGGCTGATGCATACTAAGGAAAAGCAGGTATGAGAGAACTTATCAAAGTTTGTTATTGCTCTGTTTATTGACATTATTGATGGTTTCCTGGGTGTGTTGTCATTATTATATTAATTTTAGGTATATGCTTTTGATTTTTGTATTTTTCCATAAGTACATGGTATTTCTGAGAAAATTTTGATTATACAATATCGCAATGAGTTACCTTTCACACCTTCAATTTGGAAAAATTAAAAGTGTAATATAGAGGACATCACCATAATGGCACAGTGAGAAACCCCAGCTTCTGTCCCCCTACAAGATCAATAATTAGACAGGTATCCAAGAACAGAAGTATCTCTGAAAAAGCTCAAAATCCACTTAAGAAAATTCAGTAACAGAGTGTAACCAAAATCCTGAAAATAAGGGCATGTAGCTTCCCCTTCCTCAATATTCCATCCCCCAGGCAGACACTGAGAAGCACCAAGAGTAAATTCGTGGCAGGAAAGAGTTGCCCTCACTGGGAAAGAGAGAGCAGGATGAGACGCCAGGTTCCCTGGCCTTGACTCATCGAAGACACATAGAGATAGCTAGGCGCATGGAAGAGTGGCAGGGCCACCAGTACCAGCCACACAGTGGGTGCAGCGGGGATTCTCAGTGGCCTCCTCTGCAGAGGACCCCAGAAGTTCTCACCACTGAAGAACCCAAGGGCCAGTACAGATGCTTTGAACCCCCTACAGCTTCCACCACTGAGGAACTCCCCCCACAGGTTCTCCTGTTCATAAATACCAGCCCTCTGACTACTACCCTGTTTCCTCAACCCCCTACCCCCTACCCAACACCAGGATCAGGACCTTTGCTGGCAGCCAGCCCCACCCTCTGCAGCTGCATGAGTGCAAGATGCCAGCAAGAACCCCAAGGCAGATCCCCACCACTGTGTGGACAGGTGGGCTAGTCCCTCCGGCTATAAAACAGATCAACAACATTGTTATTTAAAAAGATAAACAAATTTTACAAACCTTTACCAGGAAAAAAAGAGAGAGCTTTATATCCAAAGGACATGACATGAATATCTCAAAGCCTTATCTGCACTTCCACGTTCACTGCAGCTTTATTCACAACAGCCAAATATGGAAACCTGTGTCCACTAGTGGATGAATGGATAAGGAAAACATAACATATCTGTCTATCTATCTATCTATCTATCTATCATTTATCATATTTCTATTTATAATCTATATACATATATAATGGAATATTATTAAGCCATAATAAAGGATGGAAATCCTTTGTTTGCAACAACATGGATGAACCTTGAGGTTATTATGCTAAGAGAAACTAGCCAGAGAAAGATCTCATGTATAATGTAGAATCTAAAAAACCTAAGCTCATAGAAGTAGAAAATAGAATCATCATCATTGTCAGGGGCTGGTGTGTGTGGGAAATGAGGAGATGCTGGTCAAAGGGTATTGTATTACTTTATGTAAATGTATTTGTTTTATTGTAGTCACTAGTAAATTGGCCTGACTTTCTCTCATGAGCCTATCATTTCAGTATTCTTTCCTGAACTCCATATTAATGTATATCCTGTTAATATAAAAATATGTCAATTTTTTATTTTAATTAGCATTTAGTATGTGGCATGCACAGAGCTAAGTGCTTAAGACATAATTGAATTGGTGATTGCTAAAATCATATGAAAAGAATATCTTTCTTTTTACAATTTGAGGAGTAAACAGAAGCTTTGCTAGTTTAAGCAAATTGCCTAGATTACATAGTTCATAATGAAAGTACAAAGACTCCAACTATATTTAGCCTAAATCAAACACCAATGTGTATTGCAATCAAGTAGTTATTAAAGTAAAGGATAGTTAATAACTTAAGACTTTTTATTCTCCCTGGTCTCTAGAAATGATACTATTTTACCACTGAGGTCTCAGAGATAGCACAGTAGTAGCTGGCCCTTTGCAGTTCCTGTTTCTCTTTTTCATAGGAATGAAACTGCATAAGATAAAGAAAGGGAGGGAGTGAAAATGTTATTTATTTACAGTTGTACTTTCTTCTGTGTGTGTTTTAGCTTAGTTCGGCTAACTACCATCATATAAGAAAAATGTGAAAAAGTGAAAGAGTTCTCAAGATAACTTTCTAAATCAAAACATTCTCTACAAATGAGCTTATCACTTATAACTTTTAAAAATATTTTCATGTAATTGGTATTCCTAAATGAATGAAATAAATTACTCAAGAAATAACATGCTGCATTGCAAATATGAGGATTTAGTAAAAATTTAATTAGCAAAAATATTGACATGCTTTCCATTGCAAATTCTAGTGAGGTTTAATCAAGAATCTTACAGATTGCCTTTACTTATGATGTGAAGCTCTTATAGTTATATAAAATATATTGCTAAGGAATTCACTACAGCTAAGTTTGGCTATAGTGTACATTATAAGAGTTATTATAGAAATGATGATCATATCTTGAAGAGACATTTTGTGTGTCAGCTAAAAGTTTATATATGAGAGACTTTTGAATGCTGAGAACACATTGAGGGCTGAAGAGGGAAGGGGGAATGGAAGGGGGGTGATGGTCATGGAGAGAAGCACTTGTGGGGAAGAGCACTGGGTGTTATATGGAAACCAACTTGGTAATAAACTTTTAAAAATTAAATTTATACTTTGAAATTGCAAAAAAATGTTTATATATGAAACCTTTTAATGTTAAAAGGGGTATGTGTTCTACTTTTATTTTGTGATTTGAGATACCAAAGGATTGAGAGCATGGTAGAACCATGCCTGTCTCTTTCCAAAAATACCGCATTTCTCCTCTGGAGATTGTTAGCAGTTATCGAGCAAGGGATTTATAATTTTTCACATTTATGTTCCTCTAGTATTTGTGCAGCAAACTTTATAAATTCCTACTGTTGCCAATAGACTTTCAGATTACATATGCGTTTGTGTATATACATTCTTAGGTCCTAGTTGTAACTTTATTATTTTTGATTATAATGTTTAAGGTTCTTTTGTCAGAAAGATTTACTTTGTGGATTGTTTTTGCACAATAACTTACAAAAAATCCAATATACACAAATACAAACCAATATTTTAAAAATACTGACATTTAAAAACAACAAACTGGGCATAAAAACTAGAGCTATAGTATCCCAGCTTTTCTTTTAGTATGGGTTGGAAAAAGTTTTCTATCTAGTATAGAATTGCTGAGAATTAGGAGAGGAAGACGGCTTAGACAGCTCAGTAAAACAAGAAGCTCTAGAGTCTACCGGAAAACGGTATAGGGAGTTAGTATATTTGGACATTAATTGAGTTCTGCCTTACCTGGCCTCAAATCAGGAAATCTATGGAATGGTATTCAACCTAAAATTTTATAACTTATCTTCTAAAGTTTTCACTCTCTCTCTCAAAAATAAATAAACATTTAAAAAATGTAATAAAAGGGGGGGTGCCTGCGTGGGTCAGTTGGTTAAGTGTCCAACTTTGGCTCAATTCCTGATCTCACAGCTCATTGAGTTTGAACCCTGCATCGGGTTCTGTGCTGATAGCTCAGAGACTGGAATCTGTTCCAGATTCTGTGTCTCCCTCTTTCTCTGCCCCTCCCCCCCACAAACTCTGTCTCCATCTCAAAAATAAATAAACATTAACAAAATTTTAAATAAAATTCTATTTTCTTGGCTACCCAAAACTTGTGAACACTTTTAGTAGTCTATCCCCCATGAAAATGTCACTTTGCAGGCGAATCTGTTATAATCAGAATGCATCACAAATTCAAAGCCCATTTCTTATTCAAGATTACTTATGAAAATGCTAAATAAGACTGGCTTTATCTGTGTTAATAGAAAAGTGGCACAAATAGTCACAAACAGTAGGTAATCCATAAATCATTTATATTTGATTTTAGAATTTATTATGTAAGTTGCATTCTACAGCAGAATTATCATTCTAATATAATTTGCTTAGGATGATATTTAAATTAGTTTGCATTCCCTTGTCATCCACAACTGAAGGTGAAATGAGTCAGCACACATTTAGGTGGGAAAGAAATCTGTTTGGAAATAAAACTTTGCTGTGAAAAATACAAAACAATAGATAACAGAGCAAGATTTGCTTGGACAAGGGCCTGATATCAATGACTGAATCAGTCATAGCAAGTTTCAATAGAAAGATAACATGGGAATTTTTTTGTAGAATTTCTTTTCACTTTGATAACATACCACAAATATCTCTACTTCCACATTTCCCCAAATGAGACCACTTTCCCGTATTATTCTTAACAATATATGTTCTACCCTAATTTCATTTTCTAACATTTTGAGGTTGTGAATACTCATGGGAAATACTGGAATCCAGGGGCTTAACTGATCTGAAGAAAATAAGCGTATCTCTAATCTTCAAATAGATGGCAGTGAAAATCAAAAGGTCAATCATATATTAATGAGAAATAATGAAAGCAGAAGATTATAAAAGAAAAACACATATGATAATAACCTTCCCTTCCCTTCTTTTCCTTTCCTTTTCCTTTGCCTTTCCACACTAAGAAGAAACTGTTCATTCTTAACTCTTTCTTTTTTGCTGTAACACACTAATACCTCTGTTAAAACAGAAACATTAGCACTTCTTCTCTAAAAGGTTATTCAGTCCCCTCTCCCCGCCATCTTTAAATTTCTTTATCTATTCGCTTCTAAATATGGTCTCATCTCATTTATCTTAAACATTAAACAAAATAATCATTTTTTTAAAAAGCCTTTAGTGACTCCATGTCTTCCAGTTTCGCCTTTTCTCTCTCTTTCCCATTACTGCCAATTTTCCTTTAGGAATCGGCTCTGTATTAATCTGCTTATACAATAACTATCACTGCATGAATTTTTTCTCTAGCTTCCATAGTGTACTTTCAGAATCTGAAAAGCCCTGAGATTTACTTGCTTTATCTTTGGTAAGTAGCACAGTTAATGGAATGTAACACATAATCAATAAATATTTGGGAAAGAAAAAATAATTCCCTTTCTAACTACTTAGCTCTTATTGCAAATAAATATATTCTAAATATTAAATTTTAAATATTATATTCTCATGTTAATATTAGAATATAAATGTATGAAGTATTTGAAATGAAATTCCATAAATATTAAACAAAAATGATCATTACATGTATACCTTGAAGGTAACAGCATGCAACATCAAAAAATACAAAATTAGAAGCTAAAATTCTAGTTTTTTTAGGCAATGATTAAAATAAAAACAAGCTTATTTATTATTTATCTGGCCTTGATTCTTTCCATATCTTTCATATTACCATATAGACTTTGAGTTACAATGATTGACAAACTATTGCAAGTGATAACAACAGACATACTGAAAAGAATCAAGGAAACAACCATGAAAGACAAAAGAAAAAGTGAGTACAGATCACCAGAAATTTAGGAACTGTATAAACTTTAGATAATATGTTATCTATCAGTGGCATCATTTAAGCCTATATTACTGATAAAACATTTTATAAATAATGTGACTAAAAATCACAAGTAATCTCTTATGGAAATGTTCTTGTCTTATTGACAGTGGGACATGATTGTCTCCAACTATTATTGCAGAACTGTCTCTTTTTCCTCTCAATTCTGTCAATACTTCTTATATTTTGCCATGTTTATAAATTTTTGGACTCTGTTGTTCAATGAATATATGTTTGTAATTGTTTTATCTTTTTGATGAGTTCATACTTTTATCAACTCCTTGGTATCTTATGATAGTTTTTTTTTTTAACTTAAAGACTATTTTACCTATTATTAGTACACGAATTCGATTGGTTTTGGTTACTGTTTACATGGAAAATCATTTTTAATATTTTTACTTTCAACTTAGTTGTGTCTTTATATCCCATGTAAGTCTCTTTTAGAAATATATTATTGGATCATAGGTTTTTCAATGCATTCCACAATATATGACTTTTGATTGGAGAGTATAAAATAATACTTATGAGGAAAAACTTACTTTTATTCTTTTGTTACATGTGTTTGGTATGTCCCTCAAATGCTGCATTAGTGACTTAATTTATGTTTAGTTGGCTTTGTATTGAGCTATTTTGACTTCTTTCTCATTTCCTTATTTGTGTATTATTTAGGTATTTTCTTTGCATTTACTGTATGGATTATATTTAACACCTTAAATGTAAAAGAATATAATTTAAATTGCCAATAGCAACTTCACTTCAAAAGCTCTAATCTTGTAGAAATCTTCCTTCCTTTATGTGACTGTTTTCAAAATTATATTCATGCATGTTGTGCCCTAAGACATAGCTTTATAATTCTTTTCATATATCGATCTAAATCAGGTAGAAAATAAAACATAAAATTACAAAACAAAAATATAATATTGCTGGCTTTTATATTTGACTATGTTGTTACATTATAGTATATCTTCATTTCTTCATAGGACTTTGATTTAGTGTCTAAGGCCCTTTCATTTCAACCCAAATATTTCCATCTTGCATTTCTTTTGGGCAGGTTTATTGTTAATAAGTGCCCTCAGCTTATGTTTATCTGTGAATATCTTAAATTTTCTCTCATTTTTGAAGGATAGTTTGCCAGATACAGAATTCTTGGTTGAAAGGTTTTCTTTTTCTTCCAGCCTTTTATATATGTTATCCTACTATTTTCTGGGTTCCACAGTTTCAGATGAGGAACATGCTGTTAATATTTTGTGGATCCCTTGTAAGTGATGAATCTCCTTCCTCTTGCAGATTTTGAAATTCTCTGTTTTGACTTTCCACAGTTTAATTATAATGTGCCTTGGTGTGAGTCTCTTTAAATTCATCCTCTATAAACTTTTTTAAAGCTTCTTGGCTTTATGTCATTTATCAAATTTGAAAAGCTTTTGGCTATTATTTATTCAAATCTCTCTGTTCCAATCTCTTTGTTTTTCTGTTATCTAATTGATTGGTGTTTCACAGGTCCCTTAGTCCTTTATTTCACTTTATTTCATTCTTTTTATTTTCTGCTCTTCAGATATGATCATATCAATGGTCCTATCATCAAGTTTCTGATCTTTTCTTCTGCCTGTTCACATCTTACATTGCACTCCTATAGTGAGATTTTCAATTCAGATATTGTATTTTTTAGGTCCAGAATTCCTTTTTCATTCCTTTTTATAATTTCTATCTCTTTCTCAATATATTCATTTTGTTCCTTTAGCATTTGGCCCCTTTTCAACAGTTTATCTTTAGTTCTTGGAGCATATTTAAGGCAGTTGTTTTAAAGTTTATTTAGTAAGATGGATGCCTGGACTTCTTCTCAGGGATGGTTTCTATCAATCCATGTTTTTCTCCTATGAATGAGTCAATGTTTCTGTTTCTTGTATGCCTGTGATATTTTTGATGTTGTTGTTGGAAATGGACATTTTAATATTCTAGTTTGATAAATCTGAAAATAATATCTTCCCTTCCCCTATGTATCCTGTGTTTTGAGTACTGAAGATTTATTAACTTTTTCAAACAATTTTTGTAAAGACTTCTTTCTACTCTGTGGTTACTGATTTCTCTGTTCTTTTAGTTCATGTTTTGACAGACTTCCTTGGGTGCAAAGAATTTTTAAAAAATAGAATAACAAACAGACAAATACCTCTCCCTTGTTTTTCCATGTTGACTCAGTGCTGAGGTCCTCTGACACTTATGTAGACTTGCAAAAAACATAGGAACCAAGCTAAGGTGTCAGTTAAGGGTCTTGCAAGGTCTTTTCTGAACATGTGTCCTGCCCAGTTCATGTATATGTCTTTCTAAATTCCTCTGTGTCGGGGTGCCTGGGTGGCTCAGTTGGTTAAGCTTCTAACTCTTGATTTCTGCTCAGGTCATGATCTCACAGTACACAGGTTCAAGCCCCACATCAGGCTCTCTCTCTTTCTCTTTGCCCTTCCCCCACTTATGTGTGCTTGCTCTCTCTCTCTCTCTCTCTCAAAATAAATAAACAACATTAAAAAAGATAAATAAATTCCTCTGTGTTTATGTATATGGTCATTTCTGAATGTCCCAGTTTTCCAAAAAGAATACACACAGCTTCCCTCTCTTGGCTCATGGCTGTTTATGCCTTGACTATAATCTTATATTTTAGGCACATGTTCGTTGTTAGGTCACCTATGGTATTTCTGAACAATGCCTGCTATTTTTCCAGCCTATGTTCTGAGTTAGGCATACAGAGATGAACACCTTGTGTCAGTTCATCAGGAAGCCCTCAGAGCAATATATATATATATATATATATATATATATATATATATATATATATACACTCTGGCCTTTCCAAAACCAGAAACCATGGTCCCACACTGGGAACATAGGCGCTGCTATTTCAAGATCACTGCTGCAATAGGTAGGGAGTAAGTCAAGGTCCATTAAAAAAGACAAAAATCTTTCCTATTATTTCAAAGCTGTGTCTGTCATGATTTGGCATGTTGGTTACTGTAAATTTTTTACTGTTTTCCAAGGTCTAACAATGTTGGTTTGAAAGTTTCTGTTTTGTTTTTGTTGTTGTTGGTTTGTTTTGTTTTTTTCATTGTGTCTGTAGGGGGATAAGTTTGGAGCTCCCTACTCTACCATTTTGCTAATGTCAGTCCATTAATCCTTCATTTTGTCTTCAAGTATACCTTTTTGGTCTTGAAAGAAGAGGCCATGCACATAAGTACAGAATATAAGAATATTTTTATAAAGTAGATATTTAACATAAAATAATGGATTACTCAGAAGGAAGCAGTGGTGGGGCTTCACAAAGAGCAACTGGGCTGACACCATGCAGCAGAGATGATAGGCTTTCTAAATACTAAAAATCAAAGTCTTAATTTCTCCTGGGAATGTTGTTAGAGTCATACATATGTATATACATTTAAGTTGCAAAGTTATTACTTCCAATATTACTTTGGAAGTATAATGAAATATTACACTTACTAGGCAAATGAGGCATGAGATTGTCCTGTTATGAAACTCACCAATCTATGGACATTTTCTAAAACACTTATAGTCTGAAAGCTTTAGATTTGGTAAAGAAATCATTATGTACTTTGACTAACTGGGCTATGTCACTAAAACTTTAAATATTTTATTTTTTTTAATTTTTTTTAAATGTTTTTATTTATTTTTGATACAGAGAGAGACAGAACATGAGAGGGGGATGGGCAGAGAGAGAAGGAGACACAGAACCAGAAGCAGGCTCCAGGCTCTGAGCTAGCTGTCAGCACAGAGCCTGACGCGGGGCTCGAACCCACGGAAGTGAGATCTGACCTGAGCCGAAGTCGGAGGCTTAACCGACTGAGCCACCCAGGCGCCCCTAAAACTTTCAATATTTTAAATAAACATTATTTATTTATAAATTTAGATTGATAGGAGTGGGCTTAAATGGCTATTATACTTTTATTATAATTTATATTTACACTGGTCAGGGAAAAGAGAAAAGATACTACTATAATTAGTTGCATCTACCTAGATTATAACAAACACCAGATGTATTTGTATTTTTGTAATACATTCAATTATTATTTGCTGGATTTATAATATGTCAGTTGAAACTTTTCTGTTGTATACTCTATAATGAACAACTGAACATTAATCATTCTTTAAAGAGAGCATAAGGAAAAATGAAAAAAAAATTAAACATATTCATAAAATACACGTGTAAGCTCCAAATTAATCCTAAAAGAGCAAATGGAACATTAATGCATGTTTCAGTGAATAAATTATTTCTCAGTGAAGGCATTTAAATATAGAACCAAAATGTAGTTCAAACAATTACAGTATCCACATATTTATGATTTATTTTGTCAGAAGGAAATTTCCTACTTCATGCAATAGTTTTTCTTTACTAAGTAAATATGAAGCTTACTTAACTTCTACACTTAATCTGTTCTGATTCAGTTTTAATATATATTTACAAGTATAATTGTTTTTAATGTTTTCCCCCTAAGGGTAAATAAAAAATAATGTAATTCCAAAGAGAGGAAATTTGTTCTCCAAGCAAATTAATCTACTTATGTAATAAAATTAATAATACATTTTGCTTTGAAATACACAAATGGACTTATTTCCCAATTTCCCTTTTCTTAAATTATAAATGCTGCCTTCTATAAATATGAATACTGTAGCTAAGTAGAAAATTTTATTGCAAGTCTGTAAAGCTTTTTATGGTTTGTCATTCTACATTTGTTTCTGGATGTGAACTAGTATGCCATAGATGTTCATTCTAATGTATAGTTCACTGGATTAACATAACTACCAAGTACAAACTTTTCATTCCTTGAATTTTTGGTAAGATATATTAAGATTAGTAGATAGATTACAAATTGGCATAACTATTTTTACATTATTCTAATATTTTATGATGATGCTATTTGATGGCAAATTGAAAACTGCCATTTATTCAGATAGCAATTAGTTGTCAAATATTCAACCACGCACTATTTTTCTCTTGTTATTTCAGAAATCATTGAAAATAGACTGACAGAATTAAACTACTATGCTTTTCCTCTTAGTAGGTGGCTTTCTGTGGTAGGCAGAATTCCAGGGTGGCTCTCATGATCTTTCCCCCCAAGTGTTACTCGTACATAATCTTATACGGCAATAGAAATTTTGTAGATAGAACTCAAATTACTACTTGACTTTAAGATAGAGGGATGACCTGGGTAGGCCGAAGTCTTCTTTAGCCAGTTGCAACAAAGAAGGGAGATTCAAACAAGGAGAAGGACTGAACATTATGAAAGTCTCCTCTTGCTGAGATGGAGGAAGCTAGAGGCTGAAAGCAGTTTCTACCTGATAGCCTGGAAGCAAACAGAAATTCAGTTCTCAAGTCTAAAGAAATACGTCCTGCTGATGAAAGGAATGAGCTTGGAAGAGGCCCTTAAACATACACCCAGCCTCAAGCTGGATTTAGCCTGAGCAGAGAATCCAAACACATCATTCCCAACATCTGATCTATAAACCATGAGCTAATAAATGAATGCTATTTTAAGCCACTAACATTCTTTATTTGTTATGAACAATAAAATATTGATAGACTTTCATTTAGAAACTATATTAATAAACTGCTTGATAGAGCATTTGATATTCTAGCATATTACCTTCAAATATATTTTTATATATTATTTATGATTTAGTCTTTCAAAATTTCCCAACAATTAACTGTATCTTGCTATTACCAGTCGGAAGTCAAATATTTCTTCCTGCAAAACTCACGTTTCTAAGAAACTCTGAAGATCCTTTGTAACATGCCAGTTCCTCTGAAAGACCCAGTCCTTCATCTTGCACAATAGACAAAAGTCTAGGAAACCAGACTGTTAACTCTGTCAATTGCATTGCTTTCACAATAGGTCGCAGTTGAAGACTATGTATGCCTAAGGTCATGCTCTGGACAAGGCCACAATAGTTTCTGAGCAATATTATACTTTTGTTTTTCTTTTTGTTAATTTAAATTCATTTGCTTATTCATTATTACACACGTGCATCCACACACACACACACACACACACACACACACACACACACAGAAAACATGATACGCCAGCCATCTGAGTCCAGATGGGCTTACCAATTTCAGCCATACATTTTTAGGAATTAGGCATTTCCCATGAACACCAAAGGTAGTTACTCAACATACATTAAAAGTCCAGACATCCTGATTATGAGATCCCATTTGGAGCATTGGTTTCGTTTCTTGCCATCAGACTAAGAATATAGCCTTCTGGACCAGATTTCCTTAATTTCTAATAATATCATAAAAAATGGGAATGAGAGTCCAACCTCTTTACCATATTCTATGCCATATTCTATCTAGAAGGAAATTATAGATATCACTCACAATCCAGGGGAGGGTATTAAACACTGGCATAAACTTTGAGGACCATCATTGCCTAAAACAATGAAAATGATAATAAACTTGACAGAGGCACTTTTATTTTCAGTGGTTTTTAATTCATCCATCCATATATTCAAAAAATATTACAGAGCAATTACTAGAGCAGTTATGTTTCTATTTGTGATGGATACTGCAGTGAACTAAGAGAATAACATATCTACACTCATAAGGTTTATATTCTATTTGATAAGGTATAAAATAAATGCATACATGCTTGAGATGAAATCAGATAATAAAGAAAGCTGTGAAGAAAACAAAAACCGTGTGATTAGAGAGTTACAGAGATGATGTTATTTTAGACAAGAAAGACAGAAAATACCTCTCTGGAGAGTAGTATTTCAGTACTGGCTTGAAAGAAATAAGAGGGCAAGGGCATGTAGCCAAAAGCATTCCTGGTAGGGGAGAGAACAATGTCAAAGACCACGGCGCAGAAGTATGGTCTGAAATAGGAAGGCCAGATAAGCTGGGCCAAAATGAGCAAGGAGAAGAATTTAGGAGATAATGCCAGAGATTCGTTCAGGCAAATGATACTTAGACCCATAGGGGCTCTTCCTTATTTTACTTGTGATACAGATTCCCATGTGTGTGGGGTTGGGGGACCAGGGGCAGTGTGTTGAACAAAGCGGTATAAGGAAATGACACTTGTTTTTGGTCTTAAGTGGGCTCTGTTTATTTTTTTATTTAAAAAAATGAGGAACAAGAAAAGAATGATAAAAAGCATTTTGGTATCAAGTACAATAGTTCAAGCCAGGGATTATAGTAATTGTTTTCACAAAGAAAATAAGGTCAGATAGACTCATTTATAACTTTTTGAAAATCCCTCACAAGTTAGTAACCTTAACATTTTGAAGTTTCTAAAACATGCAAACTTTCTTCTAGACCTGCTATGTTCCTCTTCCTTTCTACCTCTCTGTTTGCATTTCAGAAGGTCACAGATTTTGTTTTGTGGTTCATGTCCATAAAGACATAGTTTGTTTTCCTTCCTCTGTCTCGGGTCAATTTGTAATCCTTTACTGGATGGCTGGTAACTAAATTATAGTTAGTATAAATTTAGAAAAAGGAGGATATACCCATCAAAACTCAATAAAAGTTTTTAATATCATACTCTTTATGAAGGAAGGTAAGAACAGAAAGGAACATTTTGAAACTTACAAAACCACAATGTATAATATTCACTAATAGAAAATGTCCTATTTTTATATTATGTACATTGCTTCAATTATTTTTCTGTTGGATAAGGTTTTAAGTTCTTTTCTTCTTTAGAGAGTTTATAAATATTTGATGAGTTTTCATCAGATAACTATTTTTAGTTTTAATATTGCTTTTACTTGATGGACAACTAGTAAATCCAACTTTTCTCCTACAGTGAAACAATATAAATGATGTGAACCAACCAGTGGGATTTTGGCAGAGGGACAGCTTACCTAGTTTTCAATACTTTCCAACAAATACTGTTGAAGTACTAAATTTAGAAAACAGAATTTTTATGTGAAAATAGTTCCTATATAATTTTAGGATTTAACTGACTTCTAAACAATATGGGTTGTTTCTAAGGAAGCTCCCAGACAATGCTCTGTCAATAAACATGGAAAGCCCATTAATGTAAAGGAACATTTCTGCATTGGATGTTTCTGAAGGGATTGCCAAGGTTGAAACTTAGAGAATATGATAATTTGAAGTCACTATAAATGAAAGACAAATATACACATATGCTAACTGCTTATATTGAGCCTTGGGCATTTAAGAAAGTTTATTTATTTATTTTGAAAGAGAGAGAGCACAGCTGGGGAGGGAGAGAGAGAAGAGGAGGGAGAGAACATCTCAAGCAGATTCTGTCCTGTTAGCACAGAGTCTGAGCTCCATCCCACAAACTGAATGTGAGATCATGAGCTGAGCCGAAATCAATACTTAGAGGCTTATGCCCTGAGCCTTGGGCATTTTGAAGAGAGGCTACTGAGGTCTTTATCTGAGAATCTAAAGCCAGCACCCATATATGCTCTAGACCTGTATTAGAGCAATTTTCCTACTTTTTACGTATTTTTACTTCCATGAATTAAGCACTTTTCCCCCATACATTTAAATTTTGTTCCCTATACATAATTGTTATTCTAATATGGTACAGAATGGCCTGAATTTTGTAAAATACGAAGTTATATAAAAAATGGATAAAATACATTGAAGCCACAAATTGCTTTATTGAATTCACCTGAATTTTCCCAGATAGCACATTTAACTATATGCTTATTTTTCTAGATTCTCTGTGTTTAGCTAAATACCCTGATGCTTCCTGTGTGAATACAGACATGCCAATACACACACACACACACACACACACACACACACACACACAACTTGTTATTTGAAGCTTTAAAACATGGGATTAAATACCTTGATAATGCATATTACATTTTATTTTGCATGTTAATTTTTCATGACCTAACAATAGTAATATTGAGTAAACACATGTTAATACCATTCAGTTTCTAATTTGAAGCTTGCAAGAAATTAGTCTTAAATGTATGTATTACTTTCTTTTATTTAGATAATCACATGCATTAAGGTTGCATACATTTTTATTTTATAATTCAGAAGCTAAATTCTAACTTAACCTATAATTGTCTCCTTTACCAAGTATGACAATGGCTGTCCTACAACAGGAATCCTTAGACCGTTCACATTTAATGTATTGGTATGATTTAATTAAAATGTATTATCTTTCCAGCTCTTTTCAGTATGTACATGTTATCTCTTTTTCCTCTCTTTCCTGCCTTCTCTTTTGATAACTGACCATTTTCTGAGAATTCCACGTTGTTTTTTCTATTAACTTATTTTACATACATCTTGATGTTGCTAATTCTTTTAATGGTGCCCTAGGGTGTACCATAAATATTTTAAGTTGATCAGTCTACCTTCACATGATATTATACTACTTCGCAGGTAGTATAACGATATTACAACTTTATATTCCCAATTCTTTCCTCCAATCTTTTGTGCCTTATTGTAAAACTCTTTTAAAAATGACATAAACACATAATACAGTGCTGCATTTTGCATAGTACTATTGCTACAAGTCAGAAAAAATAATAAATTTCATTGTACCATCTTTTTGTTTCATTTCATTTTATATGTCCACCTGAGATATGGAATTTCTGCCAGAAGGAACTTCTTTTATTTTTTTTACAGAGTAGATATGTTGGCAATTATTCTTAAAGTTTTGGTTATGTCTAGGAAAGTTATTTCTCAAATATTCAAGGAATAGCAGATTCTATTAGAAATGATGCTACAGTGAACATTCTTGAACATGCCTCTATAAGACATATGTGAGATAACTCTCTAGGTTATGTCCCAAATGGACTTTCCGGGTCACAAGATATATACAACTTCAATTTTACTGATTGTTTCTGAATCACTAGGCACTACATCTATTTACAAAGGTACTGTGTATTTCATTGACCCTGTTTTCCCTATGCAACTCTTGGAAGTGCCAGAATTTAATTTGTATATGATATTTCTATCTATGAAGCACATAATATAAATGTATTTTGCCTTATTATATTCCTCTTTACTCATAATATCTAAGGCTATACATAAAATAACTTAATTTCTGTCCATCTTTTTGGAATCCTCTTAATATGCATCTTTGAAACAAAAATGCATCCAGACTTTGGAGATTGTAAAATAAAGATGACATGTTGAAGTATGAGTTCCATTATTGTGCATGAAATCCTACTAGCCATTGCTTCTAAATTTCTGATCATAAATCAAAATAACTTAATAGAAGTTGTACAGTTTTCAAGAAAGCAATTTAAATTTTGTACTTGATTAGAATGTCTATTTTTTGGTAATTTATACTTCTCAGTTTCAATGTTAAATTTCCAGGGGAAAAAAGGTATTGGACTGACAATGCATATACTTTACAGCTAAAATTTTACTGCTCTTAAATGTATTAAAGTGTATGGTAGAAGATAAATGATTTTTTTCTAAACAGTGATAAAAGACTTACTTTTGATGAATATATTATTAGAGTGTAGAATGGTAAAAAAAAAAAAGACATCATTTGCCTTTCTGGTTTTTGGTTCTTTGCAAAATATAGAATTTAATATAATAATTTACAATTTATCAGGAGGTTATAACCTTCATAATCTCAACTCTTGAACTCACTGAAAAGCCAAGATAGAAAAATATTCTCCATGTTATCAAAATACATGAGGGCTAGTTTTTATTAACTGTACTTGTGCTGATGTATATAAACTAGGTATTATTAGAGAATGAATAACATGTCCATTTTCATGTCCTTTTTCACCCTTTCAACATTGTTTAGAATAACCACATTTGCAATAAGTACTAAAAATAATTGCAAGCTGTCATGAAATATTAAAATGATGTAGAATATATAGTATTAAGATAGTCTGAACTTTTTAAACTAATTTGAGAGTTAATTTAAGTGTGCTCAAGTTGACACTGACATAATCGATATATATTCTTGTTAAGGTTAAACTTTGAATAATTTAAAAATAAACTATAATAAAATAGTTTTAATCTCAGTCATGTATCTTCTAATCTGACCTTCACAATACTGCTGATGGAAATTCATACATAGCTCCCATAGAAAAAAATTCATGAACTAGAAAATGCACAAAAAAATGAATATAGAGCAAGTTTCCCTTCTTTTTAAATTCTCACAGATCCTAACTATTTTTGAATAATGAGGCAAAATCTTCTAGAAATCTCCACAGAGCAATGTTCATCAATCCCATGTCTCTCATCCCTATTTCCTTTTTACCAGGAAGCAGAGCAAAATTGTAAGTGGAGACAACAACACGGGAGAAAATTACAAGCTCTGGCAATATAGGAATTAGCACTTACATGGCCCAAATTCAATTTTTATTGAGCATCTAAAAGTGAAGAGAGAAGTGCCTGGGTGGCTCAGTTGGTTAAGCGTCCAACTCTTGGTTTCGGCTCAGGTCATGATCTCATGGTTTCGTGGGTTTGAGCCCCAAGTAGGGCTCTGTGCTGACAGCCAGGTCTGCTTGGGATTCTCTCTCTCCCTCTCTCTTTCTCTGTCCCTTCCCTGCTCATACTATCTCTGTCTCTCTCAAAAGAAAAAAAAAAAAGAAAAGTGAAGAGAAAGTATCTGTAAATATTTGAAACAAATATTAAAAATAAAGAAAATCAAACTTTGAACCATTAGCAAATTATATTTCAATTAAAATTAGAGAATAGAATGTGTTTTTGTAATATTGACTTAGTTTTAAACATGGAAGTAAGTCCCAAATAAATTGCTAGTGATGAGTCTATGTGTAATCCAGATAGACTAAAACAGGTAGGGTATCTGGGAAGAGATGTGCTTCAAATTCTACTTTAATTATTCAGACCAGACTTATATTTTTAGACTCCAAATATGAAAGAAAGTCTACCTTGAGTTTTTTCACAAGTGTCTGGTGCAATTTGTCTGTGACTAAAGAGATAGGTTTAATACTGTGGAGCTACAAATACAAAAGTAAACAAAAGTACTTTCTGAGTTTCCAGAAGCAAATAGCAGAAACAGAAACAGATAAAATAATTAAGACTAGATGTTTTTGAGGATTAAGAATCTGGGTCAAAAGGGTTACAAAGACATTTTAAGTTATGAATGCAGTGTGTGAATATTTCCTGTGTGTGTGTAATACATTTTAATAACATCAAATTTGAAAAAGTGTATACCAGACAACATAGAAAAGATGTTGAAAGAGAAAGAAAAAATAAAGAAAACAAGGAAAATCTCAAAGAGAAATACAAGCATTCTATAAAATAGTACATCTCTTTTCCCACTTTCACTAGAAAAATTTCCTTTCCATGGAAGGTAAAGTGATTAGTACCATAATTAGAAAAAATATATCTTTTGTTATCCCTTCTTTTCCTATATCCTTGGTTCATATGTCGAAGAGAATCTGCTCATATTGTTTTTCACCTATAGAACTATAAATATATTATCATTTGATAAAGACTGAGGAGAGAAAATTTTTTTTAAAAGGCTGGCTTCTCTCTAGCCATTAAAAACCTGTAGGAATTCAGTAAATGATAATATGGGTTTGGAAATATTGGTGTTTTACAGCAAAGTCTGCAATACTGGAATAGATCAAAGACTTGCCATAAATTAGTTGACTAAGATGTTAAAAGAAATACAACATTTAAACTCATTTAAGGATTCTTAGATAATCCATCCTTCTATCAGCATATACTGTAAGTGACAAGGGACATTTACAGTTGGTTATTATTTAGGAAATGCAATCTAAGACTTGATTTTTACTTATTTGGTTTTTTAATATTTTATTTGATTGTGGTAAGAAAACTTAACATGAGATCTTAAGTTTGCTGAAGTAGAATACATTATTGCCGACTGTGGGGTACAATGTCACATAGCGGATGTGTAGAGTTTATACATCAAACTTAACTGAAGCTATATGCCCATTGGTTAGTAACTCCCTCTGTCCCCCTTTTCTGGCCCCTGATAACTACCATTCCACTCTTTCATTCGATAGATTTGATTATTTAGATTCCTCAGACAAGGGGGATAATGCAGTATTTGCCCTTTGGTGACTGGCATATTTCACTTAGTATAACATCCTCAAGATTTATCCATGTTGTTGCATATTATAGAATTTTCTCCTTTACTTTTTGATTCTGAATTGTATTACATTGTATGTGTATGCCATGTTTTCTTTATCCACTCATCTGTCAATGACCACTTAAGTAGTTTCTACAACTTGGCTCTTGTGAACAGTCCTGCAATGAATATTGGGAAGGCTAATATCTCTTCAGGATCCTATTTCAATTTCTTTGAATAAGTACTATGCAGCGGAAGTTTTAGATCATATGGTAGTTATATGTATCACATTGTATTACATTGTATGTGTATGCCACATTTTCTTTATCCACTCATCTTTCAATGACCACTTAAATAGTTTCTGTGACTTGGCTATTGTAAACAGTCCTGCAAGGAACATGGGAAGGCTAATATCTCTTCAGGATCCTATTTCAATTTTTTTGAATAAATACTCTGCAGTGGGATTTTTAGATCACATGGTTTTTATACTTATAACTTCTTAAACTTTTTTTTAAATGTTTTATTTATTTTGATACAAAGAGAGATCGAGCATGAGAGAAGGAGGGGCAGAGAGAGAGAAGGAAACACAGAACCGGAAGCAGGCTCCAGGCTCCGAGCTAGCTGTCAGCACAGAGCCTGATGCGGGGCTCGAACCCACAAACGTGAGATCTGACCTGAGCCAAAGTCGGAAGCTTAACCGACTGAGCCACCCAGGCGCTCCTGTACTTATAACTTCTTGAAGGAACTCCATACTACATTCCACAGCAGCTTCACTGTTTGACATTTCCACCAACAGTATGCAAGAGTTCCAACTCCTCCACACCCTTACCAACCTGCCCCACCTTTTTTTTTCAATAATATCCATCCTGACAGGTGTGAAGTGATATCTAATTGTGGTTTTGATTTGCATTTCTCAGATTACTAGTGACACTGGGCCTTTTTATTTTTAATACTTTATTGTCAAATTGATTTCCATACAACACCCAGTGCTCTTCCCCACAAGTGCCCTCCTCCATCACCACCACCTCTTTTCCCCCCTCCCCCTTCCCCTTCAACCCTCAGTTCATTCTCAGCATTCAATAGTCTCTCAAGTTTTGCATCCCTCTCTCTCCCCAACTCTGTTTCCCTCCTCCCCTCCCCTTGGTCCTCCATTAGGTTTCTCCTGTTTTCCCGTTAGACCTATGAGGGCAAACATATGGTTTCTGTCCTTCTCTGCCTGACTTATTTCACTTAGCATGACACCCTCAAGGTCCATCCACTTTCCTA
>NC_043703.1:19999862-20029188 GCF_006229205.1 Suricata suricatta
AAAAAAAAATACATCTGTTGGTTATTTGTATGTCTTTAAAAGAATGTTCAAAGACATTTTAATGAAATATCTATCTGAGTCCTTAGCCCATCTTAGTTGATCAGGATATTTAGCTTTTGTTTGTTTGTTTGTTCTATTGAGCTTTATATATTTGATATTGACCCATAACTAGTGAAGACATTGAATCAATTATCAAAATCTCCTAACAAATAAGAGTTCTTGGCCAGATGGCTTGCCAGGGGAATTCTACCAAACAATTAATGCAGAGGTAATACCTATCCTTCTCAAGCTGTTCCAAAAATAGAAATGGCAGGAAAGCTTCCAGACTCATTCTACAAAGCCAGCATCACTTTGATTCCCAAACCAGACAGAGACCCAGGAACAAAAGAGAACTACAGGCTAATATCCCTGATGAACATGGATGCAAAAGTTCTCAACAAGATACTAGCAAATCAAATTCAACAGCATATAAAAAGAATTATTCACCATGATCAAGTTGGATTCATTCTTGGGGTGCAGGGCTGGTTCCATATTTGCAAATAAATCAATGTGATACAAAACTTTACTAAAAGAAGGAATAAGAACCCTTTGATCCTGTTAACAGATGCAGAAAAAATTTATTTGAAAATATAGCATCCTTTCAAAATAAAATCCCCAAGAAAATTGGGATAGAATGAACATACCTAAACATCATACATGCCATATATGAAAAGCTTACAGCTAATATCATCCTCAATGGGGAAAAACTGAGAGCTTTCCCCCTGAGTTTAGGAACACAACAGGAATATCGGCTCTCATCACTGTTGTTTAACATAGTGTTGGAAGCCCTACCATCAACAATCAGAAAACAAAATGAAATAAAAGACATTAAAAACGGCAAAGAAGAAGTCAAACTTTCACTTTTTCAGACGACATTATACTCTACATGAAAAATCCTAAAGACTCCACCAAAGCCTCCTAGAACTGATACGTGAATTCAGTAAAGTCACAGGGTGCAAAATCAATATATAGAACTCGGTTGCATTTCTTTACACCAATAATGAAGCAACAGAAAGAGAAATCAAGAAATAGATCCCATTTACAACTGCACCAGGAACCATAAAATACCTAGGAATAAACCTAACAAAAGATGTAAAAGACCTGTACACTGAAAACTATAGAAAACGTATGAAGAAAACTGAAGAAGACACAAAGAAATGGAACAACATGCCATGCTCATGGATCGGAAGAACAGATATTGTTAATACGTCAATACTATCCAAAGCAACCTACATATTCAATACAATCCCAATCAAAATCTCACTGGCATTCTTCTCAGAGCTAGAAAAAAAAATCCTAAAATTTGCATGGAACCAAAAACTACACTAAATAGCCAATGTGATATTAAAAAGAAAACCAATAAGGGAGTCATCACAATCTCAGCCTCTGCTACAAAGCTGTAATCATCAAGACAGTATGGTTTTAGCACAAAAACAGACATGTAGACCAATGGAATGGAATACAGAACTCAGAAGTAGACCCAGAAATATATGGCCAACTAATCTTTGACAAAGCAGGAAAGAGTATCCAGTGGAAACAAAGACAGTCTCTAGCAAATGGTGCTGGGAGAACTGGAGAGCAATATGTGGCAGGATGAAACTAGACCACTTTCTTACACCATACACAAAAATAAACTCAAAATGGATGAAAGACCTGAATGTGACACAGGAAACCATCAAAACCCTAGAGGAGAAAGCAGGCAACAAACTCTTTGACCTCAGCAGCACCAATTCCTTGCTCGACACATCTTCAAAGGCAAAGGAATTAAAAACAAAAAATGAACTATTGGGACCTCATAAAGATAAAAATCTTCTGAACTGCAAAGGAAACAATTAACAAAACAAAAGACAACCTATGTAATGGGAAAAGATATTTGCAAATGACATACTGGATAAAGGATTAGTATTCAAAATCTATAAAGAACTTACCAAACTCAACACTCAAAAAACAAATAATCCAGTGAAGAAATAGGCAGAAGAAATGAATAGACCCTTTACTAAAGAAGACTTCCAGAAGGCCAACAGATACTCAATGTCACTCATCATTAGGGAGATAAATCAAAACCACACTGAGATACCACTTCACACTGGTCAGAAAGGCTAAAATTAACAACTCAAGAAACAACAGATTCTGGTGAGGATATGGAGAAATGGGAACCCTCTCGCACTGTTGGTGGGACTGCAAACTGGTGCAGCCACTCTGGAAAACAGTGTAGAGGTTCCTCAAAAAATTAAAAATCGAACTACCCTATGGTCCAGCAATTGCAGTACTAGGAATTTATCTGAAGGATACAGGAGTGCTGATTCATAGGGGCACATGTACCCCAATGTTTATAGCAGCAGTTTAAACAATAGCCAAATTGTGAAAAGAGCCTAAATGTCCATCAACTGATGAATAGATAAAGAGGATGTACTTTATATATTCAAGGGGATACTATTTGGCAATGAGAAAGAATGAAATCATGCCATTTGCAGCAACATGGATGGGACTGGAAGGTATTATGCTAAGTAAACTAAGGCAGTAAGAGAAAGATAGATATCAAATGTTTTCACTTATATTTGGAACTTGAGAAACTGAACAGAAAGGGGGGAAGGGAAGGGGAAAAATAGTTACAAACAGACAGGGAGGGAGGCAAACCGTAAATGACTCATAAATACAGCGAACAAACTGAGAGTTGATGGGGTGAGAGAGGAAAATGGGTGATGGGCATTGAGGAAGGCACTCGGGTTGAGCACTGGGTGTTGTATGTAATTGATGAACCACAGGAATCTACCCCCAAAATCAAGAGCACATGTACACACCTACACACCTATGTTAACCAATTTGACAATAAATTATGTTAAAAAAATTAAATTGGAAGAAAAAACCTGTTGGGTGTATGGCTGGTGTAAAGTGGATACTTACATAAAAAATTTGATATTCATTCTAGTATGTCTTTTTTCCTCCAAAGAGTTACAAGTAAGAGGTTGCCAAAATGAAATAAATCTTGCATTAGTCTGTTTAAAAAATGGAAACGTACAAAAAAACCCTTTCTCTCAAAAGATAAGAATTTTACATTATGCTACCCTATGTGAAATTAAAAATAAATTTCCACTGAATTAAATTTTAATAATTATTAATATATTCACTTCATGGCAAATAAATACATATTTAGTATGTCAAAATAATTCACACAGTTGAGTGCTATAAAATCTATATAGTTTATTATCAACAAGAAACCAAACAACTGAGAGTTACTTTTATCTTGATTTCTGCTCTTTCAACTACCATACTACATCCCAGATTATACTGTAACACTTAGAGCAATACGCTTATTATATTTTTCTCCACTACAAGCAATTTTACAACATCTTTAAAGTAATAATACTTCAACTCTTTTGAGTTGAATGACAAACATAATTACTGGATTTAAAAATCTCAGTATTAAGCTCCTGATATGATTTTCCATATTCTTTCTGAAATGATTCAACTATGCTTACTATTCAGCATGAGATGTGAATTATAACAATTAGGTTAGGTTAAAAGTATCTTAAATTAATGAATATTTTAACTGAAATTATGCAGGTGATTGGTGGTAACATGTCTTTACTATGATTTAAGGTTAGAAATGCAATACTTATACATTTTCATGCATGTCAAATTCCAATTTTTAACTATAAAGGAGTGATTTCTTTAATATGTCAATCTGTGGCAGATAAATGCATTGTAGGGTACACTGAGATTTTTTTTTTTTTTGAGGAGGCAAGTTAAAATGGAAGAATGAAGCTATAATTTAGACAAATTAACAGAAAGTGAACACCCCCATCACTTGGGACTTGTTAGTTGCTGTGCTGTAATTACAGATTTATTATCTTCATTGATCATATTTAGTTTAAGATTCTTTTGCTTTCTACTCCAATTTGCCTGAGTAAAATATCTTTACTGAAGAGAGAGTAATCACATCATTTTCCTTCATTTACCAAATCTATTACCTGTTACTTTTTGTTTAATATCTAGAAAATTGGCCAAAACATAATTTCAAATGTTTTAACTCTGCTGTGTTTCCTTATAAAAGAAATAGAAAACCTTAGACTATACTTATATATCCTTTGTTTTATTTTCCTACAATATGTAGCTAACCTTCTTAATATATATTAGTGACTCAGAAATATATTTATCAATTGCAAATTATGACTTCTAAGGTGGGGCATAGAGGTTTTGCAGAACAGAGTTGTATGTAATAGGCAAATAAGCAAAATTATGTATACCCCCTTTCTTTTTGATAGAAGAGATTTAGAAATTATTTGGTGATTATAGAAAGAAATCCATATATAATCATTAGCTTATACTTTCAACCCATACCTTAATTCAATTTTAAATTAAAAAAATGAATCCAAGCAAAATTTGTGCTTGTTTATTTAAACTCATTAGAAAAATGTACCAAAACCTTCATTTTCATGACAACTCAGACATAAGCAATAACAAGGACATGTTTATGTGGGAAAAGTTAACTTTATGGCTGTAGAACAGCAACAACAACAAAATACCTCTGAAACAAAAAAATATATATAAATGTCTTTATACTCATAAAACTGTTACTTCTTTTTATTATTATTTTGCTAATGCTTATGTATTTTTGAGAGAGAGAGAGAGAGAGCAAGAGGCAGGGGGTGCAGAGAGAGAGAGAGGGAGCCACAGAATCTGAAGCAGGCTCCAGGCTCAAAGCTGTCAGCAACAGAGCCGGACATGGGCCTGGAACTCACAAATGGTAAGATCAGACCTGAGATGATGTCAGACGCTTAACCAACTGAGCCATTGAGATGCCCCATCTTACTTTGAAGCTACAAAAGTTACTTCTAAGCTACAAAAATTATAAAAATAAAAGGTAAATACAAAAGTCACAGAAATATATTCCTCAGAGCCACTGAGTAATTACATTGGTAGTCTGAGACCTAGCAGGATCCTGTTCATGGTCAGAGAACACTTATCATAAGTGAATTTTGGGGCGCCTGGGTGGCTCAGTCGGTTAAGCCTCTGACTTCGGCTCAGGTCAGATCCCACGTTCGTGGGTTCGAGCCCCGCATCGGGCTCTGTGCTGACAGATAGCTCAGAGCCTGGAGCCTGCTTCCGGTTCTGTGTCTCCTTCTCTCTCTGCCTGCCCCCCTATGCTCTGTCTCTCTCTGTATCAAAAATAAATAAAACATTAAAAAAAATTAAAAAAAAATAAGTGAATTTTAGTTACAAGTGGAGACACTTCCCAAAATTTAAGGTACTATAGATCCCAAGTAATCCATTTGATTTACTGGATTACTTCTAATATTTACTAAATTTATGTAATGCCCCTATGTAATTTTATCATTTAATGTGTTATCTTTTATTTTCTTTAGATGATGCAATGTCTATATTATCAAAAACTATAAAAAATTACAAAATACCTGACACAGAACTATGATTAGAATGTGATAATATTTTTAAAATTTACTTTCATTTATACTTTAAAGTACCATATATTAGTTAATTTACATTTTATCTGTAAAAATATATATATAAATAACACAAATAATGCTTTTCTAATATGTTAACTTTTGTTATTTTTTCACTAATTATTGATAAGTTTAAGCCATCAAGTTTTAAGTATTTTGTCTATTTTTACCATTTCCTCTGAATCACTTGTTTATTTATCATCTAGCTTACTTATATGTTGTTTTTAATATCTAGATATTTTAAAACTTCTTATTAGAACATGGAAGGCATCTGGTTTTGACAGTTTCTCTGCCCTTACCTTCATTTACAATGTTCTAATTTAATGTTTCACATGCCTGTTGCAAATAAATTAAATGGCATTTAACAGCATATAATTAGCTGTGCATATTCCACAGATTATTCCAATTTTAAAAACAAAGCTAATATTTGCGTATATAATTATTGCTTTGAGAATTTCAGTTCAGACTTGTTTTCCCATCAGGATAATTGTTTCATATTAAGTGATATTTGACAAACAACATGAAGTCATAAAAACTTTTAGAGAGTCAGACTGAATTTGAAATATTTATCTTATAATTCTGCTCATAATATATATTTCTGATAACACTTTTATCATACATAACTTAATATTTAAAGATTCCTTCACATTCATGATTTATTTACAAGATCTGAAAGATTCTGATGACTTTGGATAATATGTTGGATTAATTTGAATTTTCTCTAAGTAAATCAAAGCCTAGTAAATATTTACATATGTAAATTGATCAGGAAAACTCTAAAATCCAAAATAATAATCATGCTTTAAGAAAGTAGAAGGTATAAGGTAATTAGATGTTCTTATAAAATCCGATAACTTTATTATTGAGTGAGTTTGTAATGTTTGGCTTACTTATCTCAAAGTGGTATTGATATTTATTCCATCCCTTCCATCCAGCTTATGTAAGTATAAATTATGGTACTTTTGGGGTTTGTTGGTAGAACGAGTGACACGCAGAATAATGTAGCAGCATACAGAACATTTTGCATGTTATTCTAGTGTTTCTTTGCTTCCTGATATCTAGTTCATGGATATCCATATTCCATAAAGTTGTCAGCCAGGCAGCACATGAAAACTTCCAGTAATGAAGTCCTATGCCCTATACCAAGGTTGCCCTCTTCAATATTGTCTTCCTACAGATTACAAAATTTTGGTTGTCAAAGATTTACTATCCCTATTTGATTGTTCACATTTTTATATAGAAATCTCCCTGGTATGAAATAGTACCAGTATATTAGAAATGTACTAATCTGCAGCTTACACGCTGTCTCTCTTACATACTGCCACTACCACTACTAATTCCTGCTGCGAGTTTGGCTACCAAACTGTCTTCCTATCTGTTCCTACTGAAAGTAGAAAACTAATGCAGAAAAGTTTCATATAGTTCCAAGCAGTAAAATCAAGAAAACAACTTCTGGCAGGCCTGTGAGGAATCAATCCCAATTTGGGCAGCCAGAACAATTACTCCAGGTCACTGAAGTGCTATCTGGCACATTACTCAACTAGTGTGGGACCCGTATGTCCTAAAACACATAATGTGGCTTTCCAAATTGTCTAACTTTCATCCAAGTCAAGCACCGGATGAAAAAATACCAGCTGCATTTCTGTTTATGAGTTTTCCCCCAATGTATTTTTGATATGATGTCTCAATGCACATTTTCAGCTGATGCCCACATTTTTATAAAAGAAAATAAGGGCATATGCAGAACCTATTATTGGAAGAACTGGGATAACACTTCACATTTGATTTAAGTCCAATGCTGTGACAATCACTTCCTGCCCTAACAAGTACTGCTCATCCAGTGGTTTGGCACAATAATTTCAAAAAATCGTTAATTAAACTAACCAAATGTTACAGAGCTCTACAGTCAAAATAACGTGACTAAGATGAACACTACACCAAAGCAACACAGTCTCTATCTAAGTTATTATGTTTGGCAAATAATCCAACATTTAATTAGCTTTTTATTTGTATCAGTGTCTATTTAAAATGGAATTTTAACTTGGATCAGACAGCAGAATGCTGCTCGTCTTAAAAGTCCATGTATGTATTATGTAAAGATTAATATTCTATAAATTTTGTTTAAATTTTTTCATTAATACGTCTCATCAGCTCGCCCTTGTATTGATGATGTTTTTCCGGGATGGTGCTAAACCTCCGACCATCCTGCCTTGGCCTTCAGGACTGCAGTACTTAATTCCTCAACAAGGCTACGTGGCTTTGTAGCATAATTAATTTAGGGGAAGCGCTGCTGCCCAGGATTAAATACACCGGCAAATAGTAACCGGAGCGAGGCATGATGTACGGGACGAGACTTTTCTGATAAGCCAGGGCGGGCGTCTCTCTCCTATCTTGGGGCCCGTAGAGAAAGCGCATAGCCTTGTTATGCAAAATTGTTATCTTCCTTATAACTGCCTAGCTAAAATTATCTTTAACATTTTTCTTAACTTCTCCTTTAATTTACCACAGTTTATTCACACATAAGAAGGTAGCACTTTGATTTACGTTAAGTAATTTTTTAAGGAGGAAAGAATTGATAGTTAAGGCACATCTATGAGAGTGCCAGACTTGGGCACACAGCACAACCCGCTTCAAGGCCTGAGGCATCACACAAAGCATACACTGCACAAAGCATGCATTGAGCAGTATCTCTGGTCTTCCCAACTGTTTTAGCAGTGGAAGCAGAAGAACGAGTGACAGGCAGCGTGGATGGTGCCTCTCGTGTTCATTTTTTGGGACTGAATCCAGAGTATGGGGAGGGGCAATCAGAATTCTGTTTGTTTGGCTGCCAAATCAGTAGGAGGTTTAAGGCTGGCTTTCAGCATTTGCTCCGTACAAGCACAGGGAGTGGTCAGACACATTTTTCTGAGGCCCTATACAAGAGAAAGGGCAGCGAGATGTCCAAACAGCTGGTAGTCTGTTACTCAACAGCTGCACCTTCCTTCTGCCTGGTGCTCTCGATCTCATTAGGAATGAACTTCCGTGTGCCGCCTCTCTCCCGGCCCCAATATCCTCATCTCTTAGTCTTGTTTTATTTTCCAGAATCAAGAAACACTGGTACTTCCCCTTAAAAAGACGTATACATGCAATATAAACACATTTAATACTATATTTAAATATATATATAAATAAATACGTGTATACAGCTTACACACATAGGTATGTCTATAGAGTAATCAGGCTGCAGGTTCCAAGTTTGAAGATCAAGTATCTATTTATATATCTATATAAACACACATGTACATGTATAAACATAAATATGCACAATGTATATATATAATATATAAACATGCAGTATAATGAATAATATATCTTATACATACATATATACATAATTGCATTGCATTTATGCACATATATGCACACAATACAACATACATATATTGCAATATATATTCAGACTGTGTGTATATATATGTGTGTGTATATGCATGTGTGTATGTGTGCATATATGTATATATGTGTGTATCAGTATATTTATAAGTATCTGTATATAATTATACATATAATATCCACTCAACAGATGAGCAGGGTGGGCAAAGGAAATGGTCATTGTAGCATAAACCATTCCTTACAGCTGAGGCAAGAATTGCCTATTATGCCCTACCTCCAATCAATTTGATCACCAGCTTTCCTTCCATTTGTAAGAGTGAAATTGTGGGGTTAATGCAATTTCAATTTTTCATAAAGTACTAGTACATGTACAATAATGTCCCTACTAGGGTACTATATTTCATGAGTCTGCCTTTTGTCCCAAACCAGCATGCGTTAAATAGTGAATTTTCATAGAATTTTTCAGTATGTGCCATGATATGTCCTCCCTCCCTCTCATATTTAACAGTTTCCCTTGGTTTTCTAATAATTTGAAAAAAATAAGCCTAAAACTGATAAATTTTCATATGCAAAGTCATACACCCGAAGTGTAGCTTTTAATCTATTTATTATTTTCTATAATCTCAATAAAAAGTTTCTTTCTCCACCTTCTCTCTTTTATTTTTTAGCACATAGTACTTATTTATTTATTATTTTATTTTAATCCCAGTATAGTTAACATGCAGTGCTATGTTAGTTTCAGGTGTACATTACAGTGATTCTGCAATTCTATACATTACAGGGCTCATCATGATAAGCGCACTCTTTAATTCTCATCATCAATTACATAGTTTTTTGTTTTATTTTATTTTGTTTGCTTTTTGTTTTTGCTAATTCCCTGGTTCTCTTAATATTTACATACAATTATTTCTTTTCTGTTTTTCTCTTCTTTTTTTGACTTGACTAATTACAATGGTGAATAAATTCAGAACACTCTTAAATGACAGTAAGAATATAGTCCTCTCTTTGACTTCAATTGATGTGATTATTGCAAATCCCTCTTATACATAATGTTGTCTTTTAGTCTGAAGTATAAAGTTTTCATAAAGTTAGAGAAGTAAGTTATTTTCTATTGTACTATGCTTACAATTATATTTTTCAGTATCTATTAGGACAATCCAGTGATTTTTGTTGTTGGAGAACTTAATATAATCAGTTGCATAAATAGTTTCTAATATTTAGTTATGTAATACTTTGCTAAAATGTGCCAGTGATGTATTTAGAATAAATACTAAAATATTCATAAATGAAATTGATCATTAATTTCAGTATTTTTACTACCTTTTTAATGGCTTAATGTCAGTGTTTTAATACCTTGAACAAATATTTACTTTATTTCATTTTTTTAAATCAGTTATTCCAGGCCTAGGATTCATACACATGGCTTCTGCATTTCAGTATTATCTAATATTCCTCCTTTGTATTCTTGATCCTGATCAAATCACTCAACTCTCCATTTTTACATCTGAATTATGCTTTTCACAAATTTTTATATTTACACTGTGGTTGTAGAAGTTTTTAAACATAATTATAAATTCTGTATTTCCTTTTTTCTTTATTTGTTGTATATACTTTTAGCTCTTTACCTTTCCTTTATTTTTTATTAGTGTACATTATTTTCTTTCTTTTTTCTAAATTATATACCTTATTTTTAATAATTTTAGTTGAAGGGTTGTTTTCATCTATTTAATTTTTTCTCATTTAATAAGGCAAATGTTTGAGCTCATGTGATTTTCTTCCTCTGGTTAGTATGAGTTAAGCATGTCTGATAGGTATAGTACCTAAAGTAAGAAATATGTTTACAACTTCAATCTGTTAAGGATTTGGGTAAGTTTAACCAAGTAAGTGACATAGTCTGATGTGCATTTTTAAAAGGTCACAATTTCTGTTGGGAGGATGGCTCACAGAAATGTCACAGTTACATGTGGGAGGCGACTTGCCTATGTCTTAATGCTGAGGCTTCAGCAATGTTGAGTCTTAAGAAGCCTGTCTTACCAGCGGGTGCAAGAAAAAGAATAGGTTTGAAAGAAAGCCCAATTTCACGAACAGATAGATGTCTGGAGGAATGTTCACCAATCACTGGAAAACAGAAGAGAGGTTTGTGTAAGATTGGTCTGTGGTACAGGAAGACTGGTATTGACCTATGGTAATCTCTGGGAACACCTTGAAATCTGGTACTGACACTTGGCCAAGATGAAGACAAAATAGACTCTCTAGCAATTGATAATACTTTGTTTAAAATTTTGAGATTCCCCTGGACATAAATAATTCAGCATATAGTTCAATATTCTTATTTGTACAATGAAAATAATAAGCAAAATTACATCAAATACTCTTATAAGTATTATATGAGTTAATTAAATATAAAGTACTTATTGTCTGGCACATATAATTGCTATGTAATATTGACATTAACTGTTCCAGATACTGAAATGTGCTTTTAGCACAATAATGAAAAGAAAGTGCATTCTCTGGCACATGGGTAAGTTAATGAGCCCCATGATCCCTAGCCTTAAAAGTAAAATAAATAAATAAATAAATAAGATCACCATCTGAGAGTTAAACTACAAATACTTCTAATTCATCACAAATGCATTTCAGTAAGTCTTACACAAAAACAAAGAGATGGTCCTGAGCTTGCTTGCTATATGACTGACACTATTACAATATGGGGGATAAAATCAAATCAGAATGTGAGTCCTCAGCAAAGGAGGCATGAAGCAAGAAGACGCGAGAGGAATACATTGGCAGAATTTCTTAAAAATTGTCAAAAAGAAAGTACTCCTACTAGGAAACCAGTGTCTGGTCTGGTGGCTATTATTTTAGAAGATACAGGATTATCTGTTAGATTTAGGAAGATGGTCTCCCTTACTTTGCTATTGTGTCTGTCCATCAGGTATTAGGTCTCAATTGACTTTCCATGTGCCCAACGCGTTTAAAGATAGTCTGTCAGCAAGACCATAATTATATCACTTATTGTAAAATAATTAATTGTGTGTTTTTATTTGACATATATCTGCATTCATGGAGAGGATATGAGGATATGAGCAAATAATACCCACTTATTTACATGACCATTTATTATTGTAAATAACTATTACAGAGCATGTATTTCTATTTTTTTTCACTGAATGGATTCATTACAAATCTTTAAGGCTGGATGGCTTTATAAGCAGACTTTGTGGTTGTTATGACAGAACTGAGGGCAACAGTCTACAGGGAAGGTAATTTAATGTATTGACATATTAGCTACTTAGATTTTCCCAAGCAACAGTCAATGTCATGGTATTTTCTTTATTTTCAAACTGTTGCAAATAGAAATGAAAAACTATGGTAGTAGATTGGGAACAAAAAGAGTCCCAACACAGCTTAGTCTACAATCAGCTAAAGACCTTAGGAATATATTATAGATTATTTGAATAGAGGAACAAGGAACACCCTGATAATGCTTGAAATGGCAAATGACTATTCTATAGAATGACAGATTAATTGGGTAGCACAGAGAGAAAAGCAGAAGAGAGACATTAGGAAGCAATAGGTAAAGTATAAATAATCAAATTTGACTAATGCTTTGAACTCAGCTAGAAATAATGCAAACACAACTGGATGCATATTCTATAACTGCTTTCCATACCCTTCCTTCCTCCAAATATACCTAAGGAACACTGCTTCTGGAAAATAAAAAACTCTCAAATTCATACATATTTACTAAAGGAAAGGAGCAATTACTAATAAGCTCTCAGTAAGTGAGTGTAGAAAAAGTTATTTATAAATCATTTGACAGTAGCATTGTAATTCAGTAGATATGTTTTCAAAGTTAGATGACTTTTAATTACAAAATGATGGTTGGCAAGTTAAAATACCTACTTGTCTTTTTTTCAAAGTCTTTTAAGTCTTTCTTTCTCAGACAAATGGATTATTCTATTCCATATAAATGCAATAATAATACAATTATTTAATTATCAAATAATATAATTGCAATTCTTACTTTTTAATTTTATTACATTCAAGTTTGCTAAACTTCTTACTTCAGGCTTATTTTTAAGCCAACTAGAACAGATTGAAAACATAGTAACTTTTATGCCTATTATTAAGAGTTTTAAAAAGTAGTGTTTTTGATCTTTCATAATACTTTATCAGGCAAAATATAACATCAAAAATGTGTGTATTTTATTGGTTTCCACTTTAAATAGCAGTGACATATAAATAAATATATCATTAAAAGCTATTAGAAATTTTTACATTTTAATGTTTTGTTGTATTTTAAAGAGAAGCAGAAATTTGAGAAAAATAGCTCTCAAAGCATACTTTCTCAAGAAAAGCTTTGAAATATCTCAAAATGTATTTATATTTTATAGTACAGAACATGCCATTCTGAAGCCTTCTGCAACAGCCTATCATCTGCTTGGCTTTTTCTGAGGATATTGAATCTAGACAGGAAAATACACATTTGACACCTATAAAAATGAATATTAGACGTTTGTTCTTTTGCCACTACTAAGCACAGTATTATACATGCTCATTCTCATCTCCATATTACTACCAGACATGCTCCAAAATTAACACTATAATATTAAATATGATTTACAAATTTAAAAAAGGCTCACCGAAAAATGTAATATTGCATAACGCCCAAAACCTTCTCTTTGCATTTTGATAGATGAAGATTATTGCATTTAGCTTATTATTAACTTCTAATTATAGCTAAAAATAAAAAAGGAAAAAAGTTAGGTTGTCAAGATATTTTGCTTTTTAGTGGAAAAAAACCCCAAAGGTATCAAATGACTGAATGTGTATAGTTGAAACAGTACATGGAAATTGGTCTCTGAAAATACATTCATTATTAAAATCAAAAGAAATTTTTTCGTTGGTACCTGCTATAAGCCAGGAGGGAGTAACAGGGGAAAGAAAACTGTCTTTATTCACAGACAACATGATTTGCTCTGGGAGAAAACCTCAGAGCATCTATGAAAATCTGTTAGACCTAATATATGGTGTTTTTCCACTTTACACTATGCAAGGTCAATCTATAAAAATCAATTGTATTTCTACACATCAGCAATTAGAATTTGCATTAAATAAAGTGCACTTAGAAGAGCCCTCAAATATTAAATGATTTGGTATAAATCTGACAATATATTTTCACAACTTGCATGACAAAAACAATAAAATGCTGCTAAAGAAATCTATGAAGACCGAAACAAATGTAGGGATATTATTGTGCTACAATATAGATAGTAGTTCCTATGATATAGACCTATAGATTTAATGTGATTCCAAACAAAAATCTCAACTGGATTTTTTTTAACAGAAATTGACGAGCTTGTTTTACATTTATGCTATAGGGTTTGTGGGATTTTGTGGGTGTTTTGTTTTCAAAAATACCATATATCATATGATATATCCAGCATTTCTAGTTACTTTTATCCCTCTCTTTAAAAACACACTGTTTTTGTTCACCTGGTGCATTTTCTTCTTCAAATCTTTCATGTATATCATACATTTTTCAAAAGATCTAAGTATATTAGTAAGTACAATAAAGCCTTTACCAAGCTATATCAACATGATGAAATTGCTTGGGATAAATGAAATATCTTATTTACAGATGAGTATTTACTACCATCTTTCTGATTAACAGTATTTACAACTACTTATTATTTTTTCAGTTTTAGGCATTATTTTTTTGATTTTTCATTACTGACTCTAAGGAGGTTGCACAAATTCCTTCAACATCCTACCAATATATATATGATATAATTTTTAGATAACTCAGAATTCGAGGTATATGCATGTAACGCTGTAAACATCACTGATATCAGAGGCAGGTAGTGCACTGTTAGAACATTTCATTTTTATACATCTGTTTTCCCTGATAATATTAAATCTGTTCTTGATTAGTTTATGGCATTTCTGCATTATTCGTCTTTTTGAACTTTTGTTCTAATTAATGGGAATTTCTCTCAATCTTTTCTTCCTAATTTCTCCTATACCTTGTGTGGTTCTGTCACATGCAATGAGTGTGCAACATCCAGCAGCCCTGGCGATAGAAATGGTCCTTAAATCACCTTGTCGTGTGTTATATGTTTCCCACTTCAAAGCAGTATTCTACAGTATGACACGTCCACTCAGAGAGAAGTATGATGTAAAATGGAAAGTTAAATATATCGCTGGAGGCAGGGATGGAAATAAATGGTATGAAATGGAAATTGTTATATGTGTTTAACATACAAGTGGCAACTTATTGTATGAAGTAGATTAAATGGACACTAATTTGCATAAATTGGAAGGCCCTACAGGACAAAGGAATTGGTTCATACAAGATGAAGTGAATTAGTGATGCTGAACTGAAAATAATAGATTTTTCAAACCATTGACAAGATACAGTTTAAAAACTTGTGGTTTTAAGTATCAGAGTATTAAAAGTAACTTGAAAATGTCCATAAAGAATAGTTGAGTGTTGCAGAGTTTATATTACATCACACACACACACACACACACACACACACACACACACCTACTTAATACTGGAGTGGAAAGTCCCCAAGTTTGTATTAAGGAACACAGATAGGGGCACTTTTAATACGTGCATACTTTACATAATAATGATAATTGAGGCAATGTTACTGACAGATCAGATATGAATGATCTGAATGAGCAAAAAAGAGCTGAGGAGAGGTTTTGAATACTTATATTTAGCATGCGACATAATAAATTAAACACTAAGAAGTTATTTAAAAAGTAATATTACACAGAGAAACAAGACAGGCGAATACATGAATCAAAGGAAATAGAATCTATAAATAATGGATTTAATCGTTATGTTGAATCAATGCCCTTTCATGATATAAAAATATTACAACTTTATTTTTATTTCTTGCTCCTCATTTTAACATTGATTCTTTTCTACTTAAAAAAATGAGGGCAAGTCAATGACTTTTCTGTTCACACATCCAAAGTGCTACTGCCATTTCAGGTCTCAAAAAGAATCTCAATTTAAATATGCAGTTGCCCAACAGTAAGGAAAACGTAAGATTTGACAGATAACTTTTTTCCCTAGCCTTCGTGTCTGCACCAAAAAATGGAGATCATCCTTATCATACCATTATTCCGCGAATGTCCCTCACCTGCCAGTTACTTCCGCTGACCCCTTCGGCATGGGGCCCAAAGTGAGAACTGATTAAAAAGTAAGGCTTGGGGCGGGGGGCGGGGCAGAGAGAGGGAGACAGAGAGGACCCCAAGCAAGTTTTGCACTGTCTGCTTGGGGCCTGATGTGGGCCTCTGCAGGGCTCAATCTCACAAATCAGGAGATCATGACCTGAGCCAAAATCAAGAGTTGGAGGCTCAACCGACTGAGCCACCCAGGCGCCCCACGATATATGAGTTCCTATGAGGCTAGGGAGTCAAAGCTGGCGTGAGGCATGAACGAGCAAAAGAAACAAATAAGAATGGAGCATTGTAAAGAGAGAAACTGACAAAGCCTGCTGTGTTTACCACAGGTGTTGAACCTGATGTTTAATACACACACACACACACACACACACACACACACACACACACACAAGCACAGACACTTCTACTTGATGGTTTTACTGACTGTCCCTGGCAACACAAAGAGAGGTTAGGAGCTAGAGATGAACTTGCTCAAGAATTGCTGCCAGCAGCATCTTTCAGGCCAGAACATGGGTTACTCATCAGTTTACTTATTTCATCTCCTGTTCCCCTCTGCCCAAACACTCCATCCCGCGCCCAGACACACAGAAACATAGGTGTTGCTGGAAGTACAGCTGCTAGATGAGTTGAGTCCACTTGTCTATTATCTTTTCAGCATGTGTAAGTCCTGATTTTTAGTTAAACTTGCCCCGCACAGCCACACCCAGACTGTTTACATTTTAGAAGGCTGGAAGTAACCTCTGATCGAATATTTCTCAGAAGAGCTTACAAACAGTTTTAAAACTACCTGTCTTTGTTTACACATAGAACAGGCACTGGACTGGACCCTGACAATTACCCCGTCAATTCAGATACTATCAAGTATCGTGTTGCTTATGATTGCTGGGGATGCTGATTCTCTGATTTCCCCTGCTGTTCTGAGCCTGGCCACCTAAGAAAGGTTTAGTCAGGCAGGGTTCTCACGCCAGGCCTAGCGGGGAACATCAAGAGGAAGTAAGGGGTGAAGGGGGAGATGGCTGGATCCTCATGAAGGCAAATTCTTCCAACAGAGATGCAAATCCTCCTTGCCATTACAGGAGGCTCATGCTCTTCTGATGACCGGATCTCTTTCAAAAGTTACAGTGAAGATGGGACAGGATGGTAGACTTGTCCTCATGTTCCAGAGGACATATGGGAAACACAAATAAATATAAGGTTTAGGGTTGATAATTCAAAGGGATCCGGGCAGAGTGAAATTGCAGTGCAAAAGAAAAGGAAAAAAATATTATCCTGATCTTTGCAGGCAAGAAGACAGATTTTAAAATTGTGATTTTTTTTGGGAACATATTGTGAGAGAGAAGTTTTCCGTACTGGCTACGCAGAGTCGGATCTTACTCTCCTACATAATAAATGGCTTTAGGATATTTGAACTCTATAATCTCACTCTTTACTTATACATTATCAGATCTAGACATTTTAAATAGTATTTATATATACAATATTTTACATATTTTCTAGGCATTACTATTATTGTTTTAAAATTTTTAATGTGTTCTAAAAATCACTATTTACTTTTTCTTTTCCAGAAAATAGCTTAAGTACTAACTAAAGCATAACAGTTCTTAGAGTATATGAAGGTCAGGAAAATTTTCAACACAGAGACTATGTTAAAAATAGTGGGGTTTTTTTTTTGTTCTAGTTTGGTTTGGTTGGATATGTTACTTTAAAATTTTTAAGTTGTGAAAATAGCTTGAGAAACTGTTATACTTTTTAGCAAGACTAAAGGATTGTTTACCTTTGTTGCTCTCTCTCTCCCAATGTGTGTGGGCTTGTGTGTGCTCACATATATAGTCTCTGAGACTCTATTTACCTTGAATATTGCCTTCTCAGAAGCTGTGCTGATAATTTCTTCTTATTATTATCTCAGTACTTCAGTGGTTTATTCTGGTGTGTTTAATTTTTTTCAGTTTGAGGGTGGGTCCAAAGGATTTTGCTTACATTATTAGAAGTATAGTTTTATAAACATATTATTTATTTTCTTTTTGGTAACTAATAAAACTATTCACAAACATATGTGTAATTAAGTAAAAATAAATAATACTGCTATCCAAATGACACTCAAGAGGACAAGTGTTATATTAGTTGAGAAGAGAAAAGGTCCGTAACAGACGGACAGATAATCCTTGAAATAGAAAAAGCAAAATATATGATAAAAGTATAAAATGCTAAGGCAACAAATTTCTCTCTGCATTATTTGAAAAAGTTTATACTTTTCTTCACATTTTACAGCAAATTTAGTTATAGTGAGTTTGCTTTCTTTGTCTTTCTCACAACTAAAGCACCAGTCCAAATAGGTGTTAGAAAATGTCACAGCGACACCTGGGTGGCTCAGACAGTGAAGCGTTAGACTCTTGATTTCGTGATCTCAGGGTTCGGAGTTAAGAACCCCGAGTCGGGCTCTGTGCTGACAGTGTGGAGGCTGCTTGGGATCCTCTCTCTCCTGGCCTTTCCTCTCTCTGTCCCTCCCTGGTGCGCTCGCTCTCTCTCTCTCTCTCTCTCTCTCTCTCAAGATAAACTTTAAAAAAGAAAATTAGTCATAAAGTTTTATTTTATTTAAACATTTAAGTTTATTCTCAATATACTATTTGATTATATAATTGATTATTGTTCTTAACAGCTAATGTAGTATTTAGTTAATTTCACTTAAGATCAAACGTAGGAAATAAGAAAACACTTTCTGGTTTAAGATGGAAATTGTAGACTGACTCAGTTCTCATTTCCTGTTTTAAAAATGTTTCCAAATGTCCCAATGTATTTAAATATACATTACTTACATTTTCTCAAAAGTCCCATTTGATCTTATTATGTACAATAATCATTTTTGTAAGGTAGAAACCAATAATAATGACTTAACACAGCCAGATTATTTAATAGCACAAGTTTTTTTCTTACAAATTGACTCAAGATGTGACTCACAGTTAATTCCTGCAGCCCTCAAAAAATTAGAAGTACTTTCTAGTGTGAAAGGAAAGCTTAGTTACCCACAGATCATGAATGCCTCTAATGTGGTTGCTTTTTTCACCAAATGTTGAATCTAACATTAATTTGGTATAGTTTAAATGCTCCCTATGTGAATTAACTTTGTTAACCTCACATTTAATTTTTCCGTAGCAAGAGTTTCCATTTAATGACACTGTGAATGAATAAACACTGTGGTATATTTCCTAAGAGTCATTTTAATAGCATAAGAGAGTCATATCTAACAAGTGTCTGCATGCTCTATTTTCCATCTTGTACTTACTTAGAACTCCATTTTCTAAAGTAGGTGAGTTCATAACATTCTATATATTAAAACAATCATTATTTGGTTCACTCTAGATTTGAGAATGTAATTGGTGTAATATAGATTTGTCTTCTTTCTTATCATTTTTTAATAAGATATTTGTTCATGGAATTCTAGTAATTTCCCTTCCCAGAAGATTTATACTCCTACCAAGGCATCAAGTAACTGTGCTAACTAATGTTGATTACACATTCAGATCCTGAGCACCAGAAATCTAGGCACTTCATGTTCCCCCTTTGCCACAGTTTTCATTCAGTGGTGGGCATGTGATATGAGTCAAACAATTACTCTGAAACTCAGGATTTATTCTGTGTATGCTAGGAGAAAGATTCTCTCATTCTCTCAAATGTGAATTAGGAAGTGTGTACTTTTGTGAGGTGTTAGCAGAAATTCTGCCATCATGAATTCTTAGCTATAGTAGTAATTAACATGTGGAGATGAGAAAAGGGGGAAAATGTTCCTTTTTAATAATAATTGATTTAGTAAACAAAAGTACCCTGAAGTCAGACTTGAATCTCTCTAATTCTTAACTGAATAATGCAAGTCAACCATTTTTATGAAGATACACCCAAAAATAAATATATGACACAATCAATTACCACCTATGGAAACACTATCCAGGTCAAGAAATAAAATGTCATCAACACCTTCAAAACTTATTGTTACCGCTGTCAACTTCTGTCCTTTGCTTTTTATACAGAAGCAAATAATATATTGGATTTTCACACAAGTTACTGGTTTTGCTTGTTTCAAAATTGTAAATTCCTAAATTCATATACTCTGTACTCATTTGTGTTTAGCTTCTTTCTCTAACATTGCTTTTATAAGGGACACCTGGATGGCTCAGTCGGTTGAGCATCTGACTTCAGCTCAGGCTATGACCTCAGAGTTGTTGAGTTCACACCCCGCACTGGACTCTCTTCTGTCAGCAAGCAGCTCACTTTGGATCCTCTGTCCCCCTCTCTCTCTGGTCCTCCCTCTCTCTCTCAAAAATAAATGAACATTAATAAATAAAAATAAATAAATAAAACTATGCTTATAAGAATTATTCATAGGTAGCAGAAATTAATTTATTTTTATTGCCATAAAGTATTCCATTTCTGGCCGTAACTAACTGATGTATTCATTCTGCTGTCCATCTGTTGGTGACTTTTTATGACTAAATACATCACATATGTATTACCACCTAATGGTTTTGTGTGTCTATTTTTTTCATTCTCTTAAATTTTCTCATGAGGAACACTGTTCATAATTTGGAGAAGTCTAATTTATCACTTTTTTTTAATAGTCTTTCTAGTTTGTTAACTTTTGCTATTCTCGGGTTGCGAAGATAATATCCAAAAATCATCTTCAGAAAGTTTTTTTCTTTTTTACCTTTCTTACTTAGTTCTCTGTCTTGCTAAAATATTTTTTTTCATGCAATGTGATATGAGTCATTGTTGTTTGTTTTTTTTTTCCATATGGATATCCCATTGATTTAGCAACTTTCACTGGAAAGCTTCTCTTATTTCTTCTTTCTTTCTTTCCTAACAAAGTCCACCTTTGTTATACATTTGATGTCTTCATATGCATAAGTCTGGATTCTACTTTGCTCCATCATTACTTAGCCTCTTTTGAAGCCAGCGTGACACTACATTAACTTTAACAACCATACTTTTTAATTTTTTTTAATTATGTTTATTTTGAGAGAGAGAGCACGAGTGGGGGAAGGATAGAGAGAGGGAAACAGAATCTGAAGCAGGCTCCAGGCTCTGAGCTGTCAGCACAGAGTCCGACATGGGGCTTAAATCCACAAGCTGTGAGATCACGAGCTGAAGTTGGACACTTAACTGACTGAGCCACCCAGGTACCCTCAAAACCATAACTTTATAAAAAATCTCAATATCAGTAGTGTAAACTTACCAAATTTTCTTTTTTTTAAGTACACTGATAAATTTATAAATTGGACAAAAGATTGATGGATTTCTTCCTTTTCTTGTACTTCACAAATCAAGTACTAGGATCTCTTGCAACTTGCTGCCTAGGTAAAGTAGGTGATGCTGCTCAATTTCAGCACAGTTGCATTTCTGGGTAGGCAGTCGACCTTCAGCAAGACTGTGGGGCAGTCACCTCATCTCCTTAGGCTTCCAAAATTGCTATTTTTGTAATTAAAAAATTGCAAGAGTTTGTAATAAAAAATCTGTAATGCATTAATATTTGGTTTCTCTTAACTAATTCTGTATTGAGAAACGAACCGCACATTCTCATAATGTGGCAGAACTGGGAAACATATAAAATTGCAGAGTTAACACTTGGAAACATGGGAACAGATGTTTCTGTGCCTTCTTCAGGACAAGGCACTTAATAAGAAGATCTTGTTTCCTTCTGCTTTCTTTTCCTCTCATCTGGCTGGACGCAGGTGACAGTGAATCCAAAGGAATTCTAGGGCCACTGTCCAGCAGGAACACCCACCCCAAAACCACCCAGGAACACCTACCTCTAAGTTAAATGCCAGATGACTTTTAATGCCTATAAAATCTATTTTATATTATGTTCACTGACTTTTTAAAAAGTTTTTATTTATTTATTTATTTATTTATTTATTTATTTATTTAGATAGAGACAGAGACAGCTTGAGTGGGGGAGGGGCAGAGAGAGGGAGAAAGAGAATCTCAAGCTGGCCCCATCCTGTCAGTGCAGAGCCCAACGTGGGGCTCTACCCCACCAACTGTGAGATCATGACCTCAGCCAAAACCAGGAGTCAGAGACTTAACCTACTGAGCTACCCAGGTGCCTCTGTTCACTGAATTTTAGAGGTAGATATTTTACTTACTAATTTTCAGCCTTTCTTTTCCTTTTGTTAATATACGCATTTAAGATCACAGATATTAGATATTTTGCTGGTTTTCAGAAGTTACTATATGTACTATTTTCATGTTTTTTTTTTAGTTTTAAACATTTTCTAACTTCTATTAGCCTCATGAGTTATGAAGAGATAATCTATACTATACATACATTTCTTATTATATTTTTTAACATATAATTTAATTGTATTAGGGTGAGAGAGTATGTTCTGTAACATATAAATCCTAAACATTCCTCGGATAATTTCCACAAATGGCCCGGGTATTTTCTGTAACCACTGGTCTCACAGTCTTACATACACAAGACGTCAACAATTTTAATCCCATTCTTCAAATCTCTTGTATACTTCTGTTGTTTTTAAAATATTTTTATGGTTTTATTTATTTTTGAGACAGAGACATAGCAAGAATGGGGGAGGGGCACAAAGAGAGAGGGAAACACAGAATCTGAAACAGGCTCTGGGCTCTGAGCTGTCGTCACAGAACCCTTCGTGGGGCTCAAACCCATGAACCCGGGAGATCATGACCTGAGCTGAAGTCAGCCACTTAACCGACTGAGCCACCCAGGCGCCCCACTTCTGCTGTTTTTAAATAGATTGACCTGAGTATTAACAGATGTAATAAGCTTTCTTGTTTCAATGAATGTGTCTATTACTTTATGTATAAAATAAGAATTTTATCTTTTTAAGTATGCATTAATTGTAATTAACATGCTTAGATTTCTAGAACGTATTCATTTCCAACTGTGAGTTTGTTCCCTTTGGCCATCTCTCCTTTTTCCCCATCTCCAGACCATGAAAGCCATCATGCTACTCTGTTTCTTGAAGTTTGACTTTTTATAGATTTTATAGATTCCAGTAATAAGTGATATCATTCATGTAATATTTGTCATTTTGTGTCTGACTTATTTCACTTAGCATAATATCCTCCAAGTTCGTCTGCATTTTGTAAGTGGACTTACTTATTTTTTAAGTTTTTATTTACTTATTTATTTATTTATTTTGAGAGAGAGAGCAAGAGAGAGCGAGCATGTGCATGCACACAAGCAGGGGAGTGGCAGAGAAAGGGAGAGAGAATCTCAAACAGGCTTTGTGCTGTCAGTACAGAGTCCAATGCGGGGCCTGATCCCATGAACTGTAAGCCAAAATCAAGAGCCAGTGAGCCACCCAGGTACCCCAGATTTCCTTCTTTTTTAAGAAATAAGTTCTGGAAATCTAGTGTACAGCATGTTGATTAGAATTAATAATACTGTGCTATATAGTTGAAATTTGCTAAAAGAATAGATCATAAGTGTACTTATTACACACACACACACACACACACACACACACACACAGGCAACTATGTGAGGTGATGGACGCTCAATTATCTTCATCGTAGTATTCATTTAATAGTATGCATGTTTTAAATCATCACACTGTACATCATAAGACAAAACAAAAAGACTGGTTTTAGTTAAATTTTTTTCTCATGAATTGAACTACTATTCACCCAGAAATTATTTAGTCTAGTTAATGCGTATGCTTACATCTACTTTTCATTTTTTGAGAACTGATTTGAGAATGATGTCTTCCAAAAACAATTTGTTTTTGTTCCTGTTAAGAACTTAGGATCACCAGTGTCAAATTATACTAAAAACAACATATTTGAACAGCTTCTTTGGACTACATAAATTATACAATTTTAGTGTAATAACACAGGTTAGGGTTGGTTTGTGTTGATAGTTTCTTATAATTATATATATAAAATATATAATCATTATATATGATACATATGATATATGATATATATACCATAATATATATGTCATATACATTGTGTGTGTGTGTGTGTGTTTATGTACACATATTTGCTTTTCTTTTTTCATTTAACAGTCATTGCCAAAGAAGAATTACAGTGATTCATTGATGGTTGGGGGACGTGCAGAGAAGTGGTTATATAAGGAGTTAATTCAAGTTCATGGAGGAAGCAGTCTTTGAAGTGGCAGAGTTTTGGGGTTTCCCATTAGTTCTCCCACTATGCAAGGGTCTGGAGTTTTGTCAGATAGCCCCCAAGACTTGAGACATTATAAAAAATTATTCATGAGTTCACTAAATTTGACAAATGCTTTCAAGGTGAAGATCAGCTTCACAGTTTATTTTTTATCTCTGAATTATAGATTTCATTTAGATTTTGTTCTTGGTATTCCTTACTTTTTTTTATGCCAGTTCATAGATGCACTTAAAAACTTCTTTCTTAACATTTCATTTTGCATTTTCATCTGCTTTGGTTTTTTGTTGTTGTTGTTGTTGTTGTTGTTGTGTTGTTATTTATTTTTGAGAGAAAGAGAGACAGCATGAGCAGGAGAGGGTCAGAGAGAGGGAGACACAGAATCCGAAGCAGGCTCCAGGCTCTGAGCTAGCTGTCAGCACAGAGCCTGATGCGGGGCTCAAACCCACGAACTGTGAGATCATGACCTGAGCTGAAGTCAGATGCTCAACCGACTGAGCCACTCAGGCGCCCCTTCATCTATTTTCAATAGCAATGTGGACTATAGTGTCATAAATAGAGATACTACATCTAATACAGTATATAGATTTTTGTGCAAATTACATCTTATCATTTATCTATTTCATCTACACAGTATCTAGTGACAAAAATACAATTTGTGTTAATGTTTTATTTACATTTAAAATATCTTAATTTGGGGGCTCATATGGTTAAGTGTCCAACTCAAGATTTTGGCTCAGGTCATGATCTCATGTTTGTGAATTCAAGCCCCATATTGGGCTTGGCATTCTCTCTCTCTTCCTCTCTCTTTTGTGCCCCTCCTTCACTTCACATGGTTGGTCTCTATTGCTGTCTCAAAATAAATAAATAAACTGTAAAAACAATTTTAAAAATTAAAAATTATTAAATTAAATGCCTTAATTTTACTACTGCTAATTTTACTACGAATGGTCATGTATTACAGCAGTGCACTAGACTCTGGAATACACATAATTGTCCTCACGGAACACCCACCTCTGTGCAAGAAAATGTAATAAAGGAAATTTTAGTCCATATCTATTTTAGATAGTGATTTAGCTAACGCATCAACTATTTAAAAATTCTGCTTTCTCTTAGGAAATATTTTAATGTAACCTATATAATATATAAGGTATGAGATAAAAATACACAAAAATAAGCATAGTAAAGATTCTGGTTAAATAAATCCTGTATCTTTATCACAGTATATCAGGGTCTACCCTGTCCATCTTTGAAACAATGTCCCCTTGACTGCTCTGACATCTTCCTCCCGTGATAATCTTTATGTGGATACTGGTAGCAAACATGTTCTTTCCAAACACAGAGAGTGCACATACTTTCTCCACCACCTGCGACCTTCCTGCTCAAGCCTTCACATGGCTCATTACGTATCTCTATGTCCCCAGAGAGGTCTCTGAACCTTTCTCAGTTAGGCAGGTATTTTCCATTATCATTTATCATCCTAACCGAAATAGGATTTAAGAGTAACTGTTGGGGTGCCTGGGTGCCTCTGTCAGTTACGCATCTGACTTCGGCTCAGGTCATGATCTCGCCGGTTCGAGCCCCACATCAGGCTCTGGGCTGACCACTCGGAGCCTGGAGCCTGCTTCGAACTCCTTGTCTCTCTCTCTCTCTGCCCCTCCTCTGCTTATGTTCTGTCTCTCTGTCTCTCAAAAATAAATATGTTTAAAAAATTAAGAGTCACTGTAACTGTATTATGCACTTTCATTGTTTAGTTATTATATGTCTCCTTCAGAGAAGTGGCTTACTGTTTATCTCTCTAATACCATTCACCAGGGATTTGCCCCAAGGTGCTAAATAAACACTTGTTACAATGAGTGTTGAATGTAACATTACATTATGTTTGTAAAATTATACCTCCCAGGACGTACAGACAAGCACAAATAAAATGGAAATCTGTATCCATAGAATAAGAAAAATAGTTTAAGTAAATATTATAAATATTCCCATCAAAACAGAACGTTGTTATATTTGCCAAAATATAAAAAGAGATAATGCCAGAGGCTTTAAAAATATTTCTGTTTTTTCTCTTTTTTTCTTTGTTATTATGTTTTGTTTCTTAAATTCCATATCTGAGTAAAATCATATGGTATCTGTATTTCTCTGACTGGTTTATGTCACTTGGCATTATCCTTTCTCGATCCATCTATGTTGTTGCAAGTGTCAAGATTTCATTCTTTTGCTGGTGCAAAATAGCATGGAGGTTTCTCAAGAAGTTAAAAATAGAACTACTCTATGATTCAGACTTCACACTACTAGGTATTTACCCAAAGAACAAAAAAAACACTAATTCAAAGATATACACCCACCCCTATGTTTATAGAAGCTTTATATACAATATCCAAATTATGGAAGAGCCAAGTGCCCACTGACTGATGAATGGGGAAAGAAGATGTGGTATATGTATATATATGCGTGTGTGTGTGTGTGTGTGTGTGTGTGTGTGTGTAAAACAATGGAATATCACCCATTGAAAATAATGAAATCTTGTCATTTGAAATGACATGGGTGGCGCTAGAGAGTATAATGCTAAATGAAATAAGCCAGTCAGAGAAAGACAAATACCATATGATTTCACTCATATGTGGAATTTAAGAAACAAAACAAATGAACAAAGGGAGAAAGAGAGGTATAGAGAAACAAACCAAGAAACAGACTTTCAACTATGAAAACAAACTGATGGTGACCGTAGGGGAGGTGGGGGGGGGGACAGGTCAAATAGATCATGAGGATTAAGGAGTGCATTTGTGCTGACGAGCACCTGGTGAAGCGTGGAAGTGCTGAATCGCTATACTATACACCTGAAACTAACACAACACTGTATGTTAACCAATTGGAATTAACGTAAAAACTTAAAACATTTAATACAGAATTACCATAGGATCCAGTAATTCTACCACTGGATATTTACCCAAAGAATATGAAAACATTAATTCAAAAAGACAGAAACATCTCTTGTTTATTGCAGCATTTTCTACAATAGCCAAATACTTTCTAGTTTGTGAATAGAAAGTGGTACTGCTAGGATTAATAGGAGGAAATTCCAAAGGGCCTCACTTCAAATGCCTATTTAAAGGTGGGGGGAGAACAACAATAACAACAAAACCAAACCGAAAACAAAGGGCTTGATGGCCAAGGGACAGCAGATGTATTTGTCCTGGAATAGAGTCCACTACTGCAGATGGGGAGGCCATCTGGGGTCAACCATTTACTCCTGGCCAATCAGATCTTCCGTTTCCTCTCTTGGATTCTATTTTCTAAAGAGTGAAGCTGAAATATTGAGATAGTCATTAATGAACTAAAAAAATAAGCTTGTGTAGAGAAAAGCATAGTGCTATTTATTGAAAAAATATAGTTCCTCCTTGAAGAACACAGGGATTAGGGGTGCCAAAAGTAGAAAATCCATATGTAACTTTTAACTACCCCCAAATTTAACTACTAGTAGCCTCCTGCTGACTAGAAGCTTTACTGATTATGTAAACAGTCAATTAACACAATTCTTGGTGCCCTTTATGTATTATATACTATGTTCTTATGTTCTTACAATGATGTAAGCTAGAAAAAATAAAATATAGTATTAAAAATGATAAGGAAGACAAAACCCATGCACAGTATTCTCCTATAAAAAAATCTACATATAAGTCAACCTGCACAATTCAACCCCCATTGTTCAAGGACCAAATGTATAATTGATCTTCACATTTGTCTCTTCACTAAAGTGACGGTCCTAGCTCCCACACTTTCCAGGCCCTTATTTCAGCACAAAATGTAATTCCTAGGGAGCCAGCCTCAAATACAGTTTCAAACGGTTAGAAAAACAGGCAAAAACAAATGAGAAAGCAAACTAAAGGATTAATGAAATTCTTTATCTTTGTATCAATCAACTTCAAATACTAAGTGTTAAAATCTACGTGAAACAAGGAAAGGAAAAAAAAAAGATGGGACTACCTTATTTGGAGGGTAAAGAGCAAGCCTGGGAGAAACTAGTACTATCATAAAACCAAAGCAAACATTTTATAAGAGTGAAAGTTACATTGCTCACAAAGACATATTCTTACAGGTGCTGAACAAGGTAGAATACATTTATTTTTCCTTGCTCTTCCTCTTCTCTCTATTTCAAAAACAAAGGTTATTTATTTATTTTTGAGAGAGACAGAGAGAGTGAGTGGGAGAGGGCAGAGAGAGATGGAGAGAATCTCAAGCAGGGACCACACTGTCAGCACAGAGCCCGACACAGGGCTCAAACTCACAAACCAAGAGATCATGACCTAAGCCCAAACCAAGAGTCGGACACTTAATCAACTGAGCCACCCAGGGGCTCCTCCTCCTCTCTCTCTCTCCCTCTTTCTCTCTTTTTTTAAATGTTTATTTATTTATTTATTATTTTAGAGAGAGAGACATACACACACATAAATATCCAAACCAGGCTCCAGCTATCAGCACAGAGCCCAGTACAGGGTTCAAACTCACATCCTGAAACAGTGACCTGAACCAAAGTTGAAAATGTAACCAACTGGCCCCCGGGGTGCCCTTCTTCCTCCTCTTAATATAACTAAATACCTTGAAAGTATTTCACTGACAATGATGAAGGATTCTGAGAGCCGCAGACTGCCTGGGAACCCAGGACATGAGAAACTACAATGAAGTGAGTTCCCTGGCCTTTATTTTTCTTTAAAAAATATTTTTTAAATGTTTATATTTACTTTTGAGACAGAGAGAGACAGAGTATAAGCAGGGGAGGGACAGAGACAGAAGGAGACACAGAATCCAAAGCAGGCCCTGGGCTCTGAGTTGTCAGCACAGAGCCCAATGCCAGCTGGAGGTCATCAACTGCGACATCACGACCAGAGCCGAAGTCGGACACTCAGTCAGCAGAGCCACACAGGCATCCCCGCACTGGGCTTTCTTTTGATCTCTGAAGCACTTTGGACCGGCCAGTGGAGTGGCCTGGAACATCAAACCACGAAAAGGCATAGTGAAACAACAGTAAAACAAGCACACACACAAGAATAACCCTTGGTCCTTAAGGACCTGAAAGGCCGAAGTCCAGC
>NC_043703.1:20029288-20105295 GCF_006229205.1 Suricata suricatta
CATGTAAACCTAAACAGGGCGACTGCCGCCAAAACACATGACCCCGACAGGGTCACGAGTCTCCTGGTATAATAGTCCATATGCAGGGTACACCTGAAAATCGCTGGTCACGTGAAGAGCAAAGAAACCAATTTGTGTGAGAAAGACCATAAACTGCCATGAATACCACGAATAATCTGAGTATTATTTTATAAGGATTTGATAAGCATTTAAAATCAGCCACAATAAAAATGTTTCAGCAATTAAGTGCACATTTTCTTTAACCTAATGAAAAAGGAAAAAATTGCACACGAAACAAAAAGAAATTAGGAAACAGAAAAAAGGAGTTTCTACTTCCAAGGAAATGGGGTATTTGTACTTTTTTTCCCTATTTCTCCTCTAAGTACAGTGACAAACTGTGGGCATTCTATACAAAAGAAACATAAGAAAACACTGAAAACTGGAGAAAAAAGTGTGAGCCAGCTAGAGTTCACATGACCTGTAAAACAACATGGCAGGAAGTTCCAGCAATTTCTTATTGCCTCCTATGCAGTCACACCTCAGAGACATTACAGGTTTGACCACCACAATAAAGTAATATTACAATAAAGTGATTCAAATCAATTCTTTGGTTTCCCAGTGCATATAAAAGTTATGTTTAACCTATACTGCAGTCTATTAAGTGTGCAATAGTATTGTATCTTTAAAAAGTGTGCATTTCTTAAAAAAATACTTTATTGCTAAAAAAAATGCTAACCATTATCTGAGCTTCCATTAGGTTGTAATCTTCTTCCCAAAGGGCGAAGGGTCTTATTTCATTGCTGATGGCTGCAGACCAACCAGGATGGTAGGGGTGGCTGTCACAATTTCTTAAAATAACGCAACAATGAAATTTGCCTCATTGATGAATTTTTCCTTTCACAAATTAACTCTTTCTTCCTTCTTTCCTTTCATAACCCCCCCCCCTTTTTTGGTAGCATGCTATGCTGTTGAATAGCATTTTACCTACAGTAGAACTTCTTTCAAAATTGGAGTCAGTCCTCTCAAATCCTGCCAATACTTTATCAGCTGATCTTATGTACTCTTCTAAGTCTTTCATTGTCATTTCAGCAATTTTCATAACATTATCACCAGGAGTAGATTCCATCTCAAGAAATCACTTTCTTTCCTCATCCATAAGAAGCAACTGTTCATCTGTTATAGTTTTATCATGAAATTCACAGCAATTCAGTCACATCTAAGGCTCCACTTCTTTTTTTTTATGTTTATTTATTAACTTTTGAGAGAGAGAGAAAGAGAGAAATGGAGGGGCAGAGAGAGAGAGAAAGAGAGAGATTTCCAAGAAGGCTCTGTTCTGTCAGTACAGAGCTTGATGCAGGGCTCAATCCATGAACCATGAGATCATGACCTGAGCCAAAATCAAGGGTCAGATGCACAGCTGACTGAGCCACCCAGGCACCCCAAGGCTCCACTTCTAATGCTAGTTCTCTTACTATTTCTACCACATCTGCAGTTAATTTCTCCCCTGAAGTCTTGAATCCCTCAAAATTTGGTCATCCATGGGGACTGGAATCAACTTTCTCCAAATTTCCATTAATATTAACATTTTGATCTCTTTCCATGATCATAAACATTCTTCATGATACCTAGAATGGTGAGTCTTTTACAGAAGGTTTCAACTGACTTTGCCTCGATCCATTAGCCTTGTAAAATGTATTGCTTCAATAATAAGACTTGAAAGTAAAAAATTTCTGCTTGATACATAGGCTGCAGAATGGATGTGGTGGTAGCAGGGATGAACACAACATTAATCTTGTTGTACATTTTCATCAGAGCTCTTTGGTGACAAGGTATATTGTGTATGAACACTAATGTTTTGAAAGCAATCTTTTTTTGCTGAGCCGTAGGTCTCAACAGTGTGCTTAAAATATTCAATAAGCCATGTTGTAAACAGATGTGCTGTCATCCAGGCTTTGTTGCTTCATTTATAGAGCAAAGACAGAGTAGATTTAGCATAATTCTTAAAGGCCTAGGATATTCAGAATGCAAATACACAGACTTCAACTTAAAATCGCCAGATGCATTGGCCCTAATAAAAGTCAATCTGTCCTTTTGAAATCAGGCATTGACTTTGACTTTTCCTCTCTAGCTATGGATGTCCTTGATGGCATCTTCTTCAAATGGAAAATTAGAAGATTCTTTTGTTTTGTCTACACTGAAAATTCTTTGATTAGTGCAGCAACCTTGGTTACTTATCTTAGCTAGATCTGGATAACTTGCTACAGCTTCCATATCAGCATTTCTGCTTGACCTTGAAATTTTATGTTATACAGACAACTTCTTTCCTTAATCCTCATGAACCTACCACTGCTAGCTTACAAATTTTCTTCTACAGTTTATTCACCTCTCTTAGCCTTCATAGAATTGAAGAGTGTCAGGCCCTAGCTCTGGAGAAGGCTTTGGCTTAAAGACATGTTTTGACTGTTTTGATTTTCTATCCATACCACTAAAACTTTCTCCATATCAGCAATTAGGGCTGTTTTGGTTTCTTATCATTAGTGTGCTCACCGGGGTAGCACTTTTAAATTCCTTCAAGAACTTCTCTTTGCATCCACAACTTGGCCAACTGTTCAGTGTAAGAGGCCTAGCTTTTAGCATATCTCAGCTTTCAACACATCTTTCTTACGAAACTTAATCATTTCTAGTTTTGGATTTAAAGTGAGATATATGCAAATCTTCCTTTCACTTGAACATTTAAAAGTTACTGTAGGGTTATTTTTTAGCCTAATTTCAATACCCTTGTGTCTCAGGGAGTAGAGGTCCTGAGGAAAGGGATAGAGATGGGGAATAGGCAGGTCAGTGGAGCAGCCAAAATACAATTTTATCAATGAATTTCACTGTTTTATATGGGGGCAGCCTGTGGTGCATCCCCAAAAATTACAATAGTAATATCAAAAGTCATTTATGACAGATCCCCATACTAAAATGTAATAATAATAGAAAAATTTGAAATATTGTGAGGATAACCAAAATGTGACAGAGACACAATGCAAGCAAATCTAGTTGGAAACACAACACCAACAGGCTTGCTTGAGGCAGGGTTGCCACAAACCTTCAGTTTACTATAAAAGAAAAAAGCACAAGTTGTGAAGTAAAATAAAGTGAAGCACAATAAAACAAGGTGTACCCATACCTCAGAATCAATGCTGGAATATTTAGCAACCTGGAAATGCTAACAGGTTCAAACAGTAGAAGCTTTCCAAGAGCCTCACTTGTGGAGATGATAAATAAATAAATAAATAAATAAATAAATAAATAAATAAAATTAAAAAAAAATTTAAAAAATAGTCAAAGACAGGCTAACAAGATGGAAAACTTATAGAAAATAATAATCAAACCCTACAGAATAACCCCACCCCATCTATGCCAGCAAATGTTGAGTGGCAAGTCTAAATTATCCATCTTTACAAGGCCATGATGAGACTTTTGAATCCATCTGCTGGAACCAAGTCAAAAGAAAACAAGGTAAGATAAAATTTAACCTTCAGAGTCTTTTCACATAACATCCAAAATGTTCAGGTTTCAATTAAATATTACTCAATGAACTAAGAACCATAAAGGTCTCAAACTGAATAAAAAACACAATCAAGTGATGTCATCAAAAGGATGACAGAAACATTAGAATTATCTGACACATACTTTAAATAACTCTTCATAAGCCTGTTTCAATGATCATGCTTGAAATAAATGAAAAAAAAAAAAAAGACTCCTGCTGAAGAAAAAGAAAGTTCAAAGAAGCCAATGGGGGGTAAAAAAAAAAGAAGAAGCCAATGGAAATTTTAGAACTAAAAAGCATAATATCCAAAATTTTAAAATAAACAACTCTCAATATATAGGCACAGCAATAGAAGACAGTAATTTGTAAAAAAACAAAAACAAAAACAAAAACAAATTATTTAGGGGCTCCTGGATTGCTTAGTTGGTTTAGTGTCTGACCCTTGATATCAGGTCAGGTCATAACCTCATGGTTGTGATATCAAGCCCTGTGTGAGCTCCATGCTTGAGATTCTCTCTTTCCCTCTCCCTCTGCTCCTCCTCCCAATAAATATATTAAAAAATCAACAGATAGATAGATATTATTTAATCTTTTAATCTGAATAACAAAAAGAAAATAGAATTAAAAATAAATGTAAGAAACAGTGAAATTATAATATGATAACTAAGGTCATGTCACTAGAGCTGAAAAGGAAAAGTAGCTAAAGCACTCAAAAAAACTGAATAAACTCCCCAAATTTGGCAAAAAAAATCTCATATATACGCAGTCCAAGAATTTTAGTTAATCCTTAAACAGATGAATCTATAGAAAATACAAACCAATAGACATACAAACCAATTCACATCATAGTTAAGTTTATGAAAAATAAAGACAAAGAAAATATCTGGAAATCAGTGAGATTTCCAAAATAATAAAATAAAAAGACATTGTGCTTATAAGGGGAAAAAAGTGAAATGACAACGGATTTCTCATAATATACCTTTCTCAAGTTCAGAAGGACGTGGCAGACCATGTTTCAAGTGCTGGGGAAAATAGACAAACAGAAAAAACAAAAACCCTACCAACCCAGAATCCTATATTGAGTGAAAATGTCTTTCAGAAATGAAGAGGGAATCAGCACATTCACAGATGAAGGGAAACTAAGAAATTTACCATTTACCTACCTTTAAATTATGGCAAAAGGAATTTATCAAAACAACAATTTGCATATCCTTCAAGATTAAATTATTGGGGGGCAATAGAATGATAGAAACAAAAATACACACACACATATATATACACATATACATACATACATATATATACACATATACATACATACATACATGTATCTTAAAAACAATAAAGTAACCCATATTGAATGTAAATATGTTTTGAGTCACTAGAAAGAAATGGTCCACCCAGGCTAAATTCAACTAATTATTAACATCTTTCAAGTATCTTATAGTGATATAATTATTTTCCATAGGAAAAAAAATTCATGCTGACATAAATCATGTTGTTCTCTGCTGATTTTAGAAAGACTTAATTCCACACACATACACACACACAAAAAAATCCTTAAATTTCCCAGGAGGAGTTATGCTTGACAATTTATAAGGATATAAAGTCCATTTAACTTGACCTGAATCTTAAATTCAGTAAACAAAAAGAGCTAATCTAATGTTTAAAGAAAAGCAAGTGTCATGAAAGTGGATTAATTCTGATGACTAAAGTATTTTATTTATCAATTGACTGAGAGAATTGAATAGTCAATAGAATGCAGGCAATTCAAAGCTCACTCAACCCTAAACCTGAGGGACCAATTTTAGGAGTAACTATGTTATTCAGTTTGAATGCTCATTCAGTCCTTGATCCCTCTGCTGAAGATGTAAAGTAGTCACTAAACACTGTAATATGTTGGTTTATTGTTATTATGTTTAGAATTATTCATTGACTCGCCACTGAATTGGGTCCAATGACTTCTTTCTTAGATTTTAATTGTTAAAAATGAGTTCCTAAAAGATTAATAATTAAAGCATGAAACTCAAATAAGGACCTTTACATATGAAAAGTTATTTGGACTTGTTTATGCTATATGCTTTTGCTTAAACTCTTTGCTCTGTTTATAGTGCATTTTTTTTATCTTTCTGTGTTTCTTCCTATGACAAGGAAATTTTCCTAATTATTTCTTTTCTTTCCCCTACAAATTTGAAATATTTTTTTTACTTCAGTGATTACCCTATGTGTTTTATATTATAGTATCAAAATATAAAATATATTACAGCCTTTAATCTCCTACACAATGCCATAAACTTAAAATACTTCCACTAATTGAAATGCATTGCTCTGTAATTTATGTAACATGTAAACATCGATACACCTATATCTATAATTTTTCCACCAGAATATACTAACTCTATAGGAATTGTTCTCAGAATTTCATAAATCACTGGGGCACCTGGATGGCTCAGTAAGTTAAGCTTCCAAATCTTGTTTTCGGCTCAAATTATGATCTCAAAGTTCCTGGGATCCAGCCCCATATCAAACTCTGTGCTGACAATGAGGGGTATGCTTGGGATCCTCTCTCTCCCTCTCAGTCCCTCCATTGCTCTTTCTCTCTCTCTTTCTTTCTCTCTCAAAATAAATAAGCTTATAAAAAAGAATTTCACAAATCATTAATTATTTGGGTTTATCCATGGGATTCACTTTTTCTTGTTTTCCTTATTTTTAAGACTTGTTTCCTTATTTCTGTAGTACATCTTTAATGAACGCTTTTAATGAAGTCTGTCACTAGTGTATAATCTCAAGATTTATCTGAAAATAACGTGTTTTGGGCCCTGTGTTTTCTGGGTGGGCCATTCCACTTTATAGGTAAGTTTTGATACAAACAGCACAAGCCATTATAGAAAATACTTTGTCAATTGAACTCATTAAAAATGAGAACCTTTGCATATAAAAAAACACCCTACATCCAAAAGGTAAATCAAAAATTTCAGACATTTACAAAATATTTAATTTTTGAAGCAGTGCTCAAAAAATGCAATAAAAAGGAAAACAATTAATGGATAAGATAGGCAAAAATATATCACCAGATATTTCACAAAGGCAATAATGTGTCTGTATTATTATGAAAAATATGTTCAGCTGCTAAAGAAACTATGATATAAAAATTTGAATAACCTCATAACTATTTAGTATCCCTAAGTTGACAAGATTTTAAAAATTTATCAGCAACAGGTTTTGTTACACTGTTCAGCAAATAGTAATCCAAAATTGCAGAGAGAGTATAAACTGATACAATTTACACTCGAGAACCATTTAATTTACTGGTATATATCAGTCTGAGTGTAAATTAGGATCCAGAAATTCTAGTCCAAATATGCTTCCTAAACATATTTCTTAAAAGTTGTATATAAGGATGATGAAAACAATAATAACCAGAGCAGCAATAATAAAAACTATAATAGCAAGAAACCTAAAATAAAGCTCAAATGTCTTTGGTCAAAATTTAGCTGCACGTGGTGACATTAATTAAGGAATAAAACAAATAGTATTTAAAGCACAAAACAACTTGCTAATGAATTTAGGTAGTGCATTTTCACTGAATTTTGAAAACATTTAATATTGCACTGTATAATACTTAGGTATTCTTGTATATATGATAAAACTATAAAGCAAGGCAAATGTATGATAAATAGAATTTTCAGGTAATGACTAGGAGGGTGGAGGGGCTATAATTTGGGAAGGTTTTATAGAAAAGATTTACTTAATATTCCTTTTTTTTAAATGGAAGTACAGGGGATCATTTTATAAATTTAAGCACATATATTCTATTCTGTAAGTTTGAAATATTTCATAATTTTAAAATTATTTAAAATAATATGTCATCCTTTGGTCCTAGTCCCACACTCATATGGTTCATAACTTCAGATGACTCCTGTTGATAGGGCCCTTGTATATGATTTAAGAGATATCCCAGTCATACATTAACTCTTATTATTATAAAACAAAACAAAAAATAATCTGTTCTATATTGATACATAAACAGAGAAATCGAGAGTATTACAAATTGATTTTTCTTATTCAATAATAAGTGATAATTTTCAATTTTAGATATCAAGATAATTATCAACCTTATCAGTTTTGTCTATGGTCTATTTTTGATTTTTATATCTTTGTATGGTTAGATTTATTAACTGTATATGCTCCAAGAAAGGCATTCTTTCCATCTGTGTTCTCTCATTTGTTTGAAAAAATAAGCAACATTCTCTGCTTTATTTTTGTAATTTCTCCTGTATATTATTTTGCCGCTTTCAGCTTTTATCCTTTATTTACAGTATCTGATATATTTCATATAATTTTACTTGTTTGTTTTCCAAAGAAGCAATACCTGGAATGTTTACTGTTTCTACTATTTTTGTCAGGTTTTCTGGTTTGTTAAAATTTTAATGCCATCTTTAATAATTCTCCCTTCTACCTGACAAGTTTATTTTACTATCATGTCATTTATATACTATAAATTGTACATATATAAAATATATATGCTTGATATCTTTTGACTTTGCAAGGGGAAGAAAATTCTTCCCTTCTTCCTTTCTAGGTTCTTTGGCTGATCAAATAATTTTATTGACATAAAACAGATTAACAGGAGAAAAACAAATATAAGTTCATATCTACAGGAGATTCATAAAAATGAGAGATCTAAGAAGTGACAGAAGCCAGAAGCTTTTATACCTTTTAGACAAAGGAACAATAAATTTGTGTGGAATTGAGAAGACAAAGGAATTTGGGCTTGGAGGAGTAAATTGGTAAAGAAGTAACCAGGTTTGTTTAGACAGCCTTCTCAGCCGTAAATTCCCCATCTCTGGTGAGAAGAATGCCTCTACCCTCCTGGTATAGTAGGGTAACTTTCACATGGAAGATTTATCTCCTGCTTTCAGCGGTACTAAGGAGGATCACAGTGTCTTTCTGACACTAGCTCTTTTATAGCCCTTTAATTGCAAATAATCAATATGCCACCGTGGCCTATTTATGGGTGTCATATTCTGCTCTACTTCAATATGTATCCAATCCATGGAATTATCATATAATCAAGATAATAAATATATTCGTCATCCCAAAAGTTTCCTTGTGCCTATTCAAATTGTTCCCGTATGCCCATCCTCCTCATGCACAGACAACCACTCGTGTTTTTGGTTATGATGTATTGGCTGGCTTTCCCTCTAAATCTTCATAGAATAATACAATATGTGCTCGTTTTGAATTGGCCTTTTTCTTTAGAATAACAATTTTTAGATTCTTCCACATTTGTGGCATGTATCACTAGCTTTCCTCCCATTGTTGAATAATGTTTGTTAACATACTATAGTTTGTTTGCCCAATCATTTGTTGATAGATGTTTCAGTTTGGGACCCTTGCTCATAAACGTGCTCTGGATATTTGTGTAACATTATCAATCTTTCTAATACCAGCTATTCTAATTGGTGATTAGTGGCATCTCCTTGTGATTTCCGTTTCCATAGTCCTAATATATAAAGATGTTTTATGTACTTATTTATGAAGAAATTTACGGTAAGGTGTCTTTTTAAATCATTTACATCCTTTGGTGAACTTTGGTGAAACTTCAGCTCAAACGTGTATTGACTTTATTGAGTGGTGTTTCTTCTTTGAGAATATTTATATAAACAGGATTCAAGTCCTTTAGGAGCTGTATCAATTGAAATATTTTCTTCCAAAGTATTGTCTTTTCTTTTACTTCTCTATGTCTTTTGAAGAGCAGACTTTTTTTTTTTTTAAATTTTGATGAAATTCAATTATCATTTGTTTAATGGATGTTCCTCATGGAGTTGCATCTAAGAAGTCTTTCATGGTCCCATGCCACAATATATTGCAGTACTAGGGATTTTTTATATAGTGTTGCAACTATTCCCCCCACACCATGCTTTGCACTTACTAGACTATTACCAGTATCTCCTGTGTCACATAAATATGCCTATCCCTTCCTCAAAACACCCCATGTCTGCCTGCCCAGCCACCTTCTTTGTTACTTCTTTGATCTGGACAGTCTTTCTGAGTCAGCATTCTTGTCATCTTGGTGGCCATGCCTATCAATCATCTGTGTGAGATTTTATATATTTGTCTGAAATCCTTTTTGAATTTTTAAAAAGAAATTGCTGTACAGATATATAATTTTTCTAGCATCATCTACTTAAATTAATTTCTTTTCTCTACTGTACTTCCATTACATATTTTTCAAAATCAACTTTTCATGAGCCTATTTCTATAATCTTTTTTCTGTCCCCTCAATATATTTTTCAATCTTGTCCAATATCACAGGGTCTTAATAAACACAGCTTTGTAATTAATCTTTTAACCAAATTAGTCCTCCAAATGTCCCTCTTTTACAAAGTCATTTTGGTTATTTCATTTTCCATGCATTTTCATAGTGACTTCAGAATAATTTATTTCTACAAAGAAGTTTTGAGGATTTTTACTGGATTTATATCTATAGATAATTAGAGAGAACAGGCGATGCGACAATTGTATACTTTGCAGCACATGAGCACAATCGATCCCTCCATTTGTTCAGGCCTTTTGTATAGTCTTTCAGAAATACTTTATAATTTTCACTGCACAGAGATTACATATCACTTATTAGATTTATCCCTACATATGCCATACTTTTGCCATTCTTATAATTTTACTTTTAAAAATGTCCATTTTTGTCAGGTGTTAGTGTGAAGAAATAGAATTGACTTCAGTATATTTATAGTGTATCCTATAAAAATGCTAGAAACTCTTCTTATTTCTATTAGCATGTTGTAGATTCCACTGGATTTTCTTTTATGTAGACAGGCATATTGTCTTTGAATAAAGAGTATTTTACTTTCACCTTTCTAATATGAATGCCGTTTATCTCTTTTTCTTGATTTGGGTACAGTAAAATATTGAATAGATATAATGAGATTGGTCACTTGTTTTTGAATAATGTTAAGGGAAATGTATTGCCATTCACCATTAAGTATGAGTGTTAATGCCAGGTTTTCTTAGATGCCCTTAATCACATTGAGTGGATTTTTTTCTGTTTCTACTTGCTTAGGTTCCTTTTTTTCTACATAGACATTGGGTTTTGTGAAAAGATTTTTTCTGAATTTATTGAGATAATATGTACTTTCTTTTAAGTTTTTTAATATGTGTAATAATCTTGATTGGTTAGGAACATTAACACAACCATGCCTACATGGCTGGGATAAATTCTACCTGACCATAACATATTTTCCATTTATATTTATATTTATATTATTGTTTTTGCTCTATTTTTTAATTTTTGTTTTAAAGTTTATTTTTTTGGAAAGAGACAGCATTAGTAGGGGAGAAGCAGAGAGAGAGAGAGAGAGACAGAGAGACCCAAGTAGGCTCCCTGTTCAGTGCAGAGCCTGATGTGGGAGTCAGTCTCACCAATTTTAAGATCATAACTTGAGCTGAAATCAAGGCTTAACTGACTAAGCCACTTGGGCACCCCTATTTTTGCTTTTTTAAAGATTAGTGTGAACATGGTATGTTTCTTTGCATTCATTTATTTTAAACTATATATGTCTTTGTATTTGAAGTGTATTTGTTGCAGGGAGAACATAGTTGAGTCTTGCTTTTTATCTAATCTAATTATCTCTGATTTTATATGAGCTTTCCCAACACTTATATTTATGTTATTGTGAGGTTTAAATATATACTATTATTTTTCTTCTACTTGTGTTATCAGCTTTTTTCCCCCTTTTCTTTTACTGTCTTTTAGATAAGTTGACTATAATGTTTATTTCTATTTTACCTTTCTTTTTGGTGAATTCATTATAACTTTTTCATTTTAATGCTTTAGAGTTTATATCATATACATTTAACTTATTACAGCTATGTCATATTATATGACTTTACTTATACTATAAGAACTTAATATGTTTTGGGGGCACCTGGATAGCTCAGTCGGTTAAGCATTGAACTTCAGCTCAGGTCATGATCTCATGGTTCATAGGTTTGAGCCCTGCATCAGGCTCTGGCTGACAGCTCAGAACCTGGAACCTGCTTTGCATTGTGTTTTCCTTTCCGTGCCTCTCCCCCACTCATGCTCTGTCTTTCTTCTCAAAAATAAATAAACATTAAAAAAACTTTAAAATATTTTCTTTGCATTTATATATATTTTTTGAAATATTATTAATGCTATCATCCCTTTCACTTGATACATGATATAAACACTAAACTACATTGTTATTATTTTCAGTTAAATAACAATGATATTTCAATGAATTTTAAATTTTAAAGAAAGAGTTGATGTATTAATTTATGTAGTTTCCATTTCCAGCACTCTCCATTCCTTGTGCAGATACATATTTACTACAATGTCATCTTCCTTCTGCCTGAGGATTTGGTGTAACAGTTCTTGTAGCGTGACTCGCTGGTGATTATGTCTTTTAACTTTTGTATATCTCAAAATATTTTATGGATCCATGATTTGATGTAATATATATCTTTCACTAAGCATTTACATGAAGATTCCTATTGAAGATTTTGGGAAATACAAATGCCATAATTGATGCCTGCACATATAAAATAAACTGCTAAGGACTCAACTACCCCTTCTTCATTGGGCTGTAGCAATGCTTATGGATCAATAAAAGGGCAAGTGTGAATAGAGAAAACTGATTTATGGAAAGTATAATCACCTGAGAATTAAATTTGGTTACAGAAATAGCATTCCATTTTTATGCAGCCAAGCACACAGTTTAAAGAACCTATTACATGATAAGCAAGGGGAAAGAAAAGTGAACAAGACTTTCGCATTACACATAATGAAGTCCAACAGAAAACACAAGTAAATCCATAGATTAATAAGCTATATAATCTGATATCACCCTGTGGGAAAAGGAAATAGAAAGTAATGAGAGTTAAACTGGGAACCAATACATCACTGAGGGGTAAGTAGGTCAGGAAGAGTCATGTTTTTGGTAAAGAGAACAGTTTAAGAGATAGATTTACCTGAGCAATGACAAGTTATATTTATAAAATTTTATTTTCTTAGATTGTAAAAAAAAAACCTGTAGTTTTCAAAATTTTTATGTGTGTAGATAGTACAGTACATTGTTTATTTGGAATAACTGAAATTTAAATCGAATACACTGCTATCATGCTAGTTTTTGACTCTGTATGCCATTTCATATGCTTTGATCATGACTTCTTACATATTTACACACAAAAGTTATTTATGTTACTATATACATAATATTGCTTTGTCTTGGACTAGGACAGTGCAGCTGCCAACCGTAAACTATACCCCTGCTGCATAGTTTACAGAAAAAGCTTTCCTTTGTCACAGTCATGCCCATTCAGAATATATCCTCCATGAATCAGACATAAATTGCACATGTTTGTCTACACTTAGTGGCAAATTGTCCACAGTTTTTGTTCAAGAATATTTAATACATCAGCATAGATAAGAAGGCACAACACTGAATGCAGAGGTGATGCAGCTGGTTGAATTGGAAAATTGAAACTAGTTTAAAAGTATTTTTTTTTTGGCATCAGGGCAATGAGAAGCCAGAGAGTGCCTTTGTGAAAAAGGAAAACTATTTATATTCTACTTACGTAAAGGTAGTTTAAAATACTGTTTTGAGATTCCTCTGCTTTATATTTTTTCTTAGGGGTGCTGGGCCAGCTTAGTCAGTAGAGCATGTGACTCTTGATCTTGGGGTCATGAGTTAAAGCCCCATGGTGGGCATAGAGTTTACTTAATTAAAAAAGAAAAAGACTATAACAATAGTTTGTTTAATATATTTTTTCTTATGTTTTTAAACAAGTTATTCTTTGGAACTTGGCTAGAACAAATACTGGAGTTGAAAATCTCAGAGCAAAGTACGTCCTAAAAAGGTCTCCTTTCCATGCTCCAAGGAAATACAAATGAATTCCTTGGCAGATGTACCAACATACATCCCTACTGAGTGTTATGATATTAACACCAGGAAGTATAGCAATAACAATAATAATGAACGGTAATCATACAACTTCCCCATATGAAAGACATAGTCCTAAGTACTTCATATGTTTTCAGTTAATCCTCATAAAAATGCCATGAGGATGGAATTATTTCTATCTCTACTCTACAGCTGGGGAATTGGAGGTTAAGGAACTTACAGCCATGGAAGTTAAAAGTGGTGGAGATGTGACTTCAAGCCTATGAGTTTGGCTTCAAAATACCTCTTATTATCTGTTATACAGAGCACTGATTCAAACAGATTTTACATCGTACAATGCTGGTGGCTACTCATATGAAGTACTTCTCCAAAAGGGAACAGAGATAAATGTTGAGTGAAAGAAAAATTGAAAGATAATGATGAACGAATGTGAGCAAATAAAATCTAATACTTCATACTATGTTACTAGATATATAAAGATGAACAAGTTACTTCCTCTCTGAGCCCTATTCTTTTTCCTCTAATTAATGATAATGCCTACCTTGAAAAGTTTTCATGCATCTTGAAATAATATCTGTCAAATGTCTAGTATAGCTTCTGACATATGTTAGGCATGTAATGGTCTCATAGGGTCACAGTAAACAGGAATGGACAGTTTGTATTTGTATATGAGACAGAAGTGTGTTTATGAAGACTGTCTATTCAAATAAAAGCATAGCCAGGACATATAGCAACCAAATACATACATTTTTGTATTAAAAATAAAGTTACATGGTTTACTTCTTTTGTTTCATTTTCAAATTATTTTTATGCTTCTTTTTAGTTTATTTTAGGGACAGGGAGTGCATACAAGTCGGAGAGGGATAGAGAGAGAGAGGTAAAAAAAGAGAATCCCAAGCAGGCTCCATGCTGTCAGCTTGATCCCATGAACCATGAGATTATGACCTGAGTCAAACTCAAGAGTTGAATGCTTAATAGACTGAGTCACCCAGGTGCCCCTGTTTTCAAATGCTTGACTCATCAGATTCTTGTAACTGAAATGTAGTGCAGTGCATCCTTCTTGCTGACCTAGGCTTATCCTTGCATTATTCATTAACACAGCTAAACCACTTGTTTTTGGGATTTTTTGCCAGCATTTTTATGAGATGTTACTCTTAATGGGCAGTTCACTTACCAACATTAGAGATCTAATTTCCCTGGGAATTTTTTTCTTATGAATGCTTATTAAACTCCATGAGTAATCAGAATACAGTCCTTTGGAACATAAGAGTTAATTATCCAACTTATTAACTCCTTCTGGAAGAAGGCAAAGGAGTAGAAATCAAACTTCTCAATATCTTATATTGGTCTGGCACACTAGTGAAGTTTAGGTTAGGAGTTTATCAAATCGTATTTCACTTTATTACATAAGCAACACAATTTTATCATTAAAACAATCAAAATGTGAGTTGAACCAGGGTCCCAACCAGTGTATATGTTGTCAGCACAGTTTTTCTGCTTATCTAGACTCAGTTGGTAGTGGGTATATTTATATGGGACTCCTGTATATATTATGTGGGGAAAAAGAAATTTTAAAAAACCTATATCTAAAAGGTTTTAGATTTCTAGTAGTAAGTAAAAGGTCATCCAGAAGAGGAAGTAAATAAAATCAAGCCAAAATTGATTCCATCCCATCCATGTTTCATTCTCATTCATAAAAGGGCTAGGTAAGTCATGCAAGCCTCCTTAAAATGCAGAGATTTCTGGATATCAAACCATCAAACCCCGGGTTGCAACTCTCTAAATATGTGCATATATTTCTTTTTTAAAAAATATCTGTCTCTATACTGCATACACTATATATTTTTACGGGTTAATTTTCTATGAGTGTCTTACATCAACTGGAACAGTGAACGAAAAGTGTGTACATTATTTAAGCCAAGTACATTCCTCACCAAACTCCAAATTAATGATGAAAAAGAATATGTTATTTAGAGAAAGGTACAGCTATGAAGATTTAATATTACATTATAAATAATATAGTAAGTACAATTATTTAAAAGAGTTAGAACCTAATAATAAATTGAATTTCAAGTATAGCAAATGTTAAAATAAAAATTTTGAAATCACTCTGATGGCACCTTGTCTGCATCAGAAAAGTAATGATATCATTTTTCTCCTTCCACCCCCTATAAGCAATATTCCTATTTGAATTTTTAGAAAGGACACTGATTCATCTCAGTAAATTTCAGTTTACTTCAAACAGTTTGCTAGATATGATGCTACAAACAAGTTCATTACATTTGCAATTTTTAAACACATACACATTTCTATTAAAAGCAATGTGACCTATAATGAAAACAGAGGCCTAGGAAAATGACCTACTTCAAAGCATTTACCCTTGGGTATTAATTATCATGCAAAGTTAGATATATATCTTAAAGATTATTTCTATTTAAGTTGTAAATGTCATTGACTTTATGAATGCAAAGTCATACAGAAGTTCTTGCTGAAAATTTTAATGCATCCATATAAATTTATTTACTTTCAAGATTAGGGTAAACTTATCCCAAAAGACCTAGAAATAAGTTTTGACTTACTACAAAGAAGAAAGGCATAGAAAATACCTGGAGATACTCCGAGAAAAGTAAGTACTGATGCTATACTGGGATAGAGACAGAGAAACCAACAGACTATGGATTTGTCTTCTGATATAGTTTGGGGAGAATGTACCTTGAAAGCCAGTTTGAAAGAGAAAAAAGACCGGCCCTACGAAAAGTGATATGTTATTAGGTGCTTTAAAATTTATGAGGTTATTCTTATTATACATATGTTGGTTTGCATATATGAACATTTTTGACAAGTGGATACATACTGAAACAAGTATGTAAATGTAGAATGAAACTAGTTCTAACCTGTAACTGTGAGACACATATACTTAGGGAAAATGAGTGATCGTAACACCCAACTACCCTGATTGAGCTGGAATTAATAATAGAAAAATGCTATGCTTTCTTTACAAAATAAGTATTTTCCAAGTAGCAGTGAAATACATTCAGGAATCTGTAAAAGCTTTAGCATGTCTAATAGCTAGAGTGAAATATCTTGTCATCAGCAGTGAACTCGTGGCCATTTCATTTTTGAACTTAACATGCTTTAAGCAAAATCCTTGGCAGCTTTACCCTCTGTAAGTTTAATGGCAACTTGTAGCTGGAAGCAAGCCACTACTAATTGTTAAACTCAACAGAATCAACATCTAGCCTCTTAGCTTACATTATTATTTTTTACTTCCATATCTAGCCAATTACCCAGTAGCTGTGATCAAGCAAAAAAAAAAATCTTGCAAAGATATTTATTAAAAGAAAAATTTAGTCTCTAAGTATTTAAGAAGCTTCTCCATTTTCAGCAACAGTTGAATCTTGTTTTTGCGTAAAATATCACTAAAAATACTATTTCAGTCTGGAAACAAAAGGGGAAATTATTTAAAATAATCAATAAAATGATATTTTGTATGCATAAATTCATCATAGTTGCTCTCCTATGAAATATCTATGAAATTTAAAAGCAAATCTTCCAACATGTATGTGTTTATTAATGGAAAAACAATGTATAAAAATGAATTTCTTCAGGTTATATGAAATTCTTCATGCATTACCAGCAAATTAACGGGTAAAAAGTATTCAGGAAACCAAATCGTTAGCTATTGGTAAAAAGACAATGTTTCTTGGTATTACTAGATAAATGAACAGCATACTGTTTTCTATCCAGTGGAGATAATAATTTCATTATTAGAGATGATCAGTAACCCTCTGTACATTTCCAAAGAAATAAAGTGTATCATATTCTTCTACAGGCTAATCCCAGATCACAAAAGAAGTGGGAGGAGAACAAATAAGAAATGAGGAAAATTCACAAAGTAAGAATTGATCAGAGAGCATTGGTTATTAGGGACATGAATTTTTAAATCAGTATAGTTATTTACATCATTGTGAGGTTTATGCCTAGAATATATCACTTACCTCAAAAGCATTAACAATATGTCGTCTATCATTATTAATAAGAGATCTGAAAAGTTAAAGATTCTAATATATGATTTACACAAAAACAAGTTGCTCTGTATAAAGACAACATGTGCACCAGAATTATGTATTATATATATATATAATGATAAGTAAAATAACACTATAGGGAAATCAAAGTTGTTATTCCACTATAGGACTCTAGTAATTCTCAAGTTAAGGAGTAAAACCAAATAAACCTTTTAAAAATATATATATTAATCAATAGACATGTGGAATGTTTAGCTTTGAAGCACCTCTGATATTCAGAATGGGTATGTCAAATAAGCCACTTTAATTATGTCACACCATGTAATTACAAACACACTTGAAAGTAATTAAAACATTTTGAAAAGTTCAGCAAAAACAGAAGTTATGGAAAAACAAGTATGGAAGAATAATAAAATTAAATTAAAAATTCATTGCATAGACTCATTAGAAACAACATAGGAAATAATCAGTAAACTCAAAATACATCAATAAATATTGTCCTATTTGAGTAAGAAAGAAAAAATGGAGAGGAAAAGTAAATGGCCCCCAAAGTTTATAAGATAATATAAAATACATAACATTTATGCCCTCAGAGTCCTAGGAGGAAAAGAGAAAAAGTGTGGGGCTTAGAGAGTACTAGAAGAGATAATGGCTAACAACTCACATCTTTTATGAAAGTCATAAACCAACAGTCTCAAGAAACAGTGCAAATCCCAAACAGGAAAAATTCACAGAAATCCTCATGATGACATAAACTGATCAAATTTCAGAAAAGTAAGAACAAGAAAAAATGTTTTGTCATGAAAAAAGAAAAGATGCATTACCTATAAAGAACAATGGTTATATTGACTGATGATTCTCATGTGAAAACATGGAAGTTAGAAGAAAGTGACACATTTTTTTTCAAATATTAAAAGGAGCTACCCACTTAGAAATGTATGTTCAAATTTATTGTAATTTGAACATATGTGTTGATCAATTAATTTAAAAAGAGGAAGAATGAAAGGGGAAATAAAGACATTGTCATTGCATGAAAACGGCAGTGCCCCGTCGTTATCCCCAGTTCACCCTCTGCGGTTTTAGTTACACACGGTCCACTGCAGTCTGGGTGCAGATGATCCTCTTCCTGACAGATTATCAGAAGGTAAAGAGCAGGCTGACCATCTGTCACTCGCCTCCCCTCATCTCATCACACAGGACTTTTACCCTTTCACAGCATCACAAGAAGGGTTAGGACACCACAATATGGAATTTTGAGAGAAAGACCACACCCATGGAACTTATTACAGTATATTTTTGCATTCGTTCTATTTTATTATTAGTTCGGTTGTTAATCTCTTACCGTGGCTAATTTAGAAATTAAACTTTATCATAGCTATGTATGTATATGAAAAAAAAAAAAAACAATCTACACAGGGCTCAGCATTTATCTGGGGTTTCCGGAATCCACTGGGAGTCATCTACAGAGAAGGGACAATGACTGTATGTGGGTATTTTCATAACTAGAGCAACCACAAAAAGAATAAAAACACGCACTAATATATATTCAAAAACACTATAGACACATCAAAACGGAATTCTAAAACAGGTTCAAGTAGCTCATGGAAAGGCAAGAAAAAAATTCAAGAAAGAAACAAGATATAGAGGGAAGAGAAGAGTTATACGTGGAAGCTCAGGGACGCCTGGCTGGCTCAGATGATTATCTGATTTTGGCTTAGGTCAAGATCTCACAGTTTGTGGGCTTGGGCTCCTGCCTCAGGCGCTGTGCTGACAGCTTGGAGCCTGGAACCTGCTTCGGATCCTGTGTCTCCCTTTCTCTCTCTGCCCTCCCCCACTTGTGCTATGTCTGTTTCTGTCTCTCAAAAATAAACGTTAAAAAATTTAAAAAAAATATCAAGCTCAAACATATCAATAATTACTTTAAATGTCAACTGTCAAAATATACCATTCAAAAGACTGAGATTGAGAGGAAGTATAAACAAAAATAAATGACCAAAATAATGAGGGCCTTGCAAGAGTCAACCAAAATGGCAGCACTAGAGACCCCTGATCTCCTCTCTCCCCACAGATGTACCGAATACAGTAACACAGGAAGGAATTCCCTATGAAAGAGAGCCAGATACTAGTTGATTGACTCCACATATCACTTGAAGGAGATGTACCCACACCCAAAATGCAGGAGAATCCGAGACACACTCTTGCCATAAACCCCACCTCCACACAGTGCCACACGACCAGCAGGCACCCATCAACTCCTGTCTTCTTCCTGCTGATCTAAGAGTTTGGGCTGTCTACTAACACTCCGGCATTTAAGACTCCCCAAACACCCACTTCTGCAAGGTAATGGGGCTTATATCCACAAGACCACAATACTATAGCATACAAGGAAACAGTTCTCCACAAGCCTGAGAGTCCTTGCTGTGACTGTCCTCCCAGGTGTCAGCGCAGAGAGATCTGGGAAAATCCCCCATCTCCGTCTTTGCCCGAAAGAAGTTTATCTGCACTGAAAAAGCTGCCGCCTGTGACTCCTAATTTCCAAGGCACTACGGGCCTGCCATGATTGTACCTAGAGACCAGAAGAGCCTGCAGAAAACTCTCCCACTCTCCCTCCAGCTCTAAAAAAATAATAAAACCCCTAAAAATGTGATGTTTCTACACCTACATATTGGAAAATGATTACCAGCGCAGTCAGCTAACACCTCCACTATATAATTACTGTTTTTTTATAGTAGTAACATTTAAAATATACTCTCTCAACAACTTTCAAGTATATAATACAGTATTATTAGCTATAATCACCATGTTGCACTTTACACATCCAGAACTTACTCATTTTATAACTGGAAGTTTGTATCCTTGGACTGATAATACCCCGTTTCCCCCACCCGAGCCCCAGCCCTGGATAACCACCATTCTACTCTCTGTTTTTACAAGTTTGGCTTTTATAGATTTCAACATGTAAGTGCTATCATCAATTAGTATTTATCTTTCTCTGTCTGACCTATTTAGTAACAAGCCTTCAGGTTTTTTACACGTTGTTGCAAATGGTAGAGCTTTTTCTTAGTTATGGATGAATAATATTCCATTGCGTATATATATATTACATCTTCATTATCCATCCATCCATTCTGACAAACAAGCAGGTTGTTTCTGTTATCCTGACTATTGTGAATAATGGTGCAATAAACATGGGTGTGTATATATCTCTTCTCTTTCTTACTTTTGTTTTTTATATATATTCCCAGAATTGTGATTGTTGGATCATATAGCAAATAGTTCTTTTTAATGGATTAGAAACCTCTATATATACACATATAAATGCATCATATATATAATATATACAGAGGAAAAGAGGAAAAAGCTCATTTTAATTTGCTTTGGTTGGCTGAGAAAGCAGTAGAGAGGAGGTGACATTGTATTTTCTGATGCTAGAAGAGGGGTTTAAATCTTCACAATAAAAGGATATCTTAATTTAAAAATCTATGACCAAAATAATTTTTCAATTTATCTTTCTATTGCTTAAAGATAATTATTTTTTTCATTTGTTATAAAATCCAGACTCTTTCTCTCTCTCTCTCTCTTTTTTTTTTATTAAACCCATATTTTCAAAACTGAAGGAGACTAGTTTAAGAAAAGGAAGGTGATGAGCATAAAAGCACCATTTAAGCCCTAAGCAATGGACTAAATATGTATATTTTATGAAAAAAAATGGCACTAGGACACCTATGATATTTTTGTTCCCAAGAATGGAAAAAAAAATCATTAAAGCATTGACCTCTCTTTGTTTTCCAAAGACTTCTTTTTATCAATTTCATTTTTTTCCAAAGACTGACTATGATCAAAGTAAAAGGGAAATTGTAAATGATTTTTCTAAATGTTAAAATACTGTAGAAATGAATCATTCACATATATTGGGAATAGTGCCACGTTGTTTGCTAATATCAAGTCCTTGATTACACTTTTATAGGATAATACAAAGGAGAAAAAAAATGAAAGCAAAAGTATATTCTAAGGCAGCAAACTGCTTTGCATTTGCAGTAGCAACAAGATTCTTCACCCAATTGACTTTAAAGATATGCTAGTGAAATATACTTAGGTATGGGTGGTTTTATTGTTGGATTAGCATGGTCTCAAGATCTTTAGAGAATTCTTTTGTTCTTGGACATGTATCCATCTGATTCAGTTTATGATATTTTGGAATATATATCTGTCCATGCATCAAGGCCTGGGAATCGTGTTAGTTATTATTGCAATAAAAGCAATATTCGTGTTGGGATAAAATTAGTGAGATTTAAATTCCTTTGACACAGATAGGGATTTGTTGGAAAAGGATTTTTATTTTACCTCTGTTACGATTATATATATCAAGCAGAATAATAAAACATAATATTAAAATATTGGGAAATGGTTTAACATAGAATATCTTGGTGATTGAGTTCAATATTTCTGTTACATGGACAAAATAGTTTGATGATTTTTTTAAATAAAACCATTTATCAAAATTTTTGGAGTATTTTAAACTTTATATTCATTCTTAAAGAAACTTGATCATTCACAGGCAAAATGATATAACTTTTTCAGTTAATTTAAAGATGAAAACCTTGGTGTAATGCTACAGTTGATTTAGGATAATTCACATGCTATCTATGAAAGTTTTTTCATATTTCTCTATAAATGTCTCAATAAAAGGAATTTATAGCATTTCTTTAATCTGTAGATACGACATTAAATTCATACCTTTATTTTTGTTTTTCCTTTATTTACCTCTTATAGCTAAATTTTATCAATACAGTCCTTAATATTGAAACAAAAACACCAAAGGTTTAAAAGCTATCAGCCTCATTGATCTTACATGATTATGTTTATCATCTATCTTATCACTGGAAGAGAATAACATACTGCTGAAAATATGTGAAAATATTTGTCTACTAATCCTCTGAACATGAAATTAATTTTTATACTTCATTTTAAATAATTATTTGCTTTAGCATAAATTATATTAACTGGAGATTTGTCTAGATTTAGATATTTATCAAATTATATTTTTCAAGTATATTCAATGTTTTTATGTTCTTAATGGACTAGTGTTATTTCTTATTTGTGGGTAAGTATCAGTGATACATTATTCTTAGCTATACATTTCTTAACAATTTCCTAGATAAGTTTCTATTCAGATTATATATTGTTACTTCAGGGTTTGCATGAAGAAAGATGCAATGAGTTTTACACTATCAATGGCTATAAAATGTCCTGTTATATTCATAGGCAATACTTCTATTTAATGGAATATCAGTAGAAGATCTTGACAATTTGTTAAATAAACTTATTTTGTGATGACATGTAGGGTATTGACCCAAGGGTAAAATATATTACTGTGGGTTAAGCCATTGGCTTTAGAGTCAAGACAGGCTAATTACTAGCTCTGAGATCTTGAGTAAATCACACAAAACCTCCCAACTTTAGTTTTATCATGTATTTTTAAGGGTTCTTTAAGTGTGTTTTTCTTTTTTTTTTTATCTTGTGTGTTGCATATAAATTCAATTAAAAATAGGTACAAAAAATAATAGGTAGTTACAAACAGCATCGCCAAACACAACACATTATACAAACATCTAATTTTGTGGGTGATTGGATTAATATGATAAAGTTAAAAACTCCAACAGGATTTTGAACGGAGGTAAATGAACCATTAATTCTCCAAACTGGTGTCAATCAACATCACTGTGGGTTTTGAAAAGTAGAGATTGTTATGTCCCAACTCAGGAGAATCTAAATTCATAATCTTGAAATGCACAATTTTAAAAACTCTCCTGTTGACATTGCCATGTAAACATCTTTGTGGCATGTTGAGGTGGAGGGCCACTAAACATTTCTTCCTTACAATAATCTCATTTGAACTGCCTAATAAATTTTCCCAATGCCCTCATATTATTTATTCTAGAAAATTAGAGAATGAATCTTTCACTTTTCCGTAAGAGAAGATTTACACTTAGCTCTTCATTTACACTTAATTTTACACTTAGTTAAGCTTAACAAAGAAGGGAAAACCAAATGGATGGTGTGTGGAGTATTTAAGGATCTCACTGTTCTAACCGCATGAAAGGAGGCATTTTAATGGCAGGGAGTCTGAGGACTGAACTAAGGCCTATAATATTTGCACAATGGTAATAATCATGGCAGTTTATTTTTTTATGTCTTTTCGTAAATTTTTTTTTGAGAGACAAAGAGAGACAGTGTGAGCAGGGGAGGGTCTGAGAGAGAGAGGGAGATCAGAATCTGAAGCAGGCTCCAGGCTCTGAGCTGTCAGCACAGAGCCTGACATGGGGCTCATACCCACAAACTGTGAGATCATGACCTGAGCTGAAGCCAGACATTTAACTGACTGAGCCACTTAGGTGCCCCAATCATGGCAGTTTATTAACTGTCATTCTTCTTAGAATGACAAGAATATGGGGACAAATTGGGAAAGGCAGAAAAAGCCTAAAATTTTAGTCTTTGAGTTATTTTTTTAATGTTTATTTTTGAAAGAGGGAAGGGTGAAGAGAGAGAGATAATCCCAAGCAAGGTCCACGGTGTCAGCACAGAGCCTGATGAGGGGCTTGAACTCCTGAACTTCAAGATCATGACCTGAGCCAGAATCAAGAGTGCAACACTCCTACTGGAGCATGCAGCTCTCTAGGAAATTAAATAGTGACTAAACCAGGTAATTGTTTTCTACAAAAGTTTAAGCTACCTAAAATTAACAGAAAAAAAAATGGAGAAGCATCTAGTGATTACAACAGGGTCTACACTAGTGGTTTCCATCCTTGGCATTGTACTAAAGTAGCGTGAGGTGTTTTATAAATTATCTGGTCCCTGATGTGGGAAACAAAGGCAGAAGGAAATGTAGATAAAATTAAATTATCCTATAACCTGCATCCCATTGACAAATACTTGAGGTGAGTAAAACATTTCTCCAGGAACTCCTTACTGTCTTAATGCTAATGCTTTGTTAGAGGGTAAAGACAACCTTAAGTAGGCTTCCAGGATCCTGTGAGTCTTCTTTAGCATATGAAAAACCTTTTGTAAACTTCCCCTTGACTTTACTTCCCCCAACTCCCAAGCATATAATCAGTCCCATCTGACCATCTAGGGATGGCTCTTCCTGCCCGCGGATCCTGTCCCTGTGCTGTAATAAAAGCGCCTTTTGCACCAAAGACATCTCAAGAATTTCTTGGCCATTGGCTCCAGATCTTCATCATGACTCCAAAAACCACATCAGTCCCTACATCAGGTGAATTAATTATTTGAAGCACAGAATGAACATCAGTATTATTTTATTTTATATTATTTTAACTGCTAATATGACAAAAAAATAACTGTGTGTGTGTGTACAGGCCTATGAATTATATAACACATCCACAATTTGGTTAAACCATAACCACAGTGAAGGTAAGAAACAGTTCCATCATCCCCAAAATTTCTACTGTAACATCTTTCTCCACCCTTAATTCACGGTAATCACTGATCTGTTTTCTCTCTTTCTAGTTCTTTCTTTTCAGGTGTCTTATAAATGGAACCAGGCAGTATGCAACCTTTCAAGCAAATTCCATTCACTCAGGGAAAAAAAATGGTAAACTCACCTTTATTTTCATAGTCTGGGCTTCTACTCTAATATGCTTATTACTGTTTGTTTTTCTGACATCATGCATAACTGTGAAGTTGTCTATGTCAAGGTTTAATTACTGCATTCCATAGGTGAGACAAGGTGGACTTGATTACTCCATCTTAGCTAGAAGCTGCTAATGTGGTGATAACCTCTAGACAAGGGAAGGCGACCTGGCAGGACATTCCTCATGAGTCTGTAACGTAGACCACACATTCAGACTGTATCTTCCCTTATATGGAAGACAAAGAGGCAAAAATTGTACAAATATCAGTCCTCCCATTGCACTTGGGGGTCAGCCTTTTGGATCTTAGCCCACTGAGCCTGTCCTAGCATGAATAAAATTGCTTCCTGGAAAGAAAAGCCTCCGTATCCCAACTCTCAGTGTATCACTCACTGCTACATCTCATGGGGGCTCATCCAGGATGTGGAGAAGGTGTTTCACCTCCCATTTTGCTGGGGTACAAACCTCAGGGCACTAGGAGAGGTGACCTCACTTGGCATCAATGGACTGCTTGATCCAGAGGGGACTAGCCCCTTCTGATGTCCCAGGGTGAGGGCCCCAGACATAAAAAGGAACCTGGTTAGGCCCAGGAACTAGCTCAGGGAATGCCACCCATCAGACTGGTAAGAACCCAGGATCATTTTGGTAGAGCTTCCCCTAAGAGGCAGAAGGCGAGTGTGATCACTTCCCAGAGTTGCCCTCTAAGGTGCTGGGCACCGAGCAGTAGGCTGGACTTGCTGTGTGACTATGTGTGAATGAGACAGACAGTGGAAAGTTTCCAATCTGACCAGTGGGCCAAAGAGAGTGTTGAGTCCCAAACCATGGTTCATATGGCTTACGGCAGCATCCAATTTCCTTGGGAGTCTGATCCTGGTCAGGGCTTGATACTGAACCCACCAATGCTAAGAGGCACCTGAAATATCTGAGAGGAGAGTGGATGGATGATGATGTGAGTGTGTGTCCTCTCCAAATTAATCACTCCCTTCCCTCTTTTTCCTCTTGTGTGCATGAAAGTTATCCATTAGGAGGAGGAAATGGGTGGAAAGCAGAGTAAACTGACTCCCCTTGAGTGTATGTTGAGGAATTTCAAAAAGGGATAGTCAGGAGATTATGGTGTGAAATTAATTCCCAAAAAACTCCAGACATTCTTTGAAATTGATTGGCCATCGTTTGGGGTGGGCTGGCCCTCCAAAGTTTCACTTGATAACAAACTAGCTAGCTGAGTATTCAGGGTCATTGCCAGGGATCCAAGCAACCCTGACCAATTTCCTTACATTGACTCTTGACAAGACCTGATCCTATTCCAGCTACCTTGGCTAAAAGTCTCTATTGAAGAGAACTGTAAAGTTATGACAGCTCACATCACAGCTTCCTCCAAATACCAGCCAAAAAACAAAACAAACAAACAAACAAACAAAGCATAGTGTTGGGAGAGCCTGATGGGACCCCATCACCGTATGCCCCACTGTATCCCTCACTGCCACCTGGGCCTCCAGCTGCCCTGGCTGATGGAACCCCACCAGAGCCTGTCCCTAGTCTAGGGGCCTTGCCACCTCTAGCTCCTCTGGCCTTTATGGATGTGACCGGCTCACCCAGACCATAGGTCCTAACCCCATACACCCTTGCTGGAAGGCAACTAGAAGATCAGACCAATAGAGACAGTCCCTCCCTGCAGCAACACTGGGATGCTATTGAGGAAAACTAGTGGACCCATCTATTATGATTAGGAAGGTCAGATTCAAGGCGGCCAGCATGTTTTTGTGTACCCAACCCTTTATCACTACAGCCCTCCTAGGTTGGATGCACCATACTCCCTCCTATACAGAGAAGCACCAGGCTATGACTGAACTAATGCAGTCCTAATTCAAACCCATAAGCCTACCTGGATGGACTGCCACCAACTCCTCCTGACCCTCTTCAACAACCCTCTTCAGGAACATCACTGAATTACCCAGGTGGCCCTAAAATGGTTAGAGGAGAATGCCCTGGTTGGGATGCCAGATACCCAAGCTTATACTTGGGCTCACTTCCCTGAAGAGGAGCCCAAATGAGACTCAAATGACTGAAGTGTAGATGGAAGTCTCGCAAGAATTGAACGGTATCAAGAAGCCATTTTAAATGACATGAAGAAAGTGGGGAAAAGGCCATAAATATGAGTAAAACATCAAAAGTGCTCCAGGACCCGAGGAGAGCCTGAGCCAGTTCTACGAGAGACTATGTGAGTCATTTTGTCCCAATACCCCTTTTGATCCAGACGTGCCCATTAACCAGTGGATGGTCAGTATGGCTTTTGTAGGTCAGGCCCAAAGGCACATCCAGTGCAAGCTGCAAAAGTTAGAGGGTTTTGCTGGCATGAATACCAGTCAATTGCTGGAAGTAGCAACTAAGGTGTTTGTCAACTATGACCAGGCGGTGCAGAGAAGAGAACACCAGAAGATATTGAAAAAGGCCAACTTCTAGCTGCTGCCTTGGTGGAACAGTCAGAATGCTCCCAGGAAGGTGCCCTGCAGGGACAGGGCCGGGGCCAAAAAGGGGAATGGCAGACAGGATCGCCTCACCCAGGACCAAAGTTAGGACAGAAGCAGTGTGCTCACGGTCATCAGGGAGGCCAGTGGAAAAACGATTGCCCCCAGTGGCTGGGTAATTCTCAGCAGGGCCCCACACAGGGCCCCATGTGGTCCAGGGCTGGTACCAACCAGCATCATGGCTTCAGGGCACCCCTGAAGATGGTTTTGTGGGGCTTGGAGGACTATGAGGATGACTAGGACTGATCGGGCTCTATTTTGTTAGGCCCCCAGAAGCCTATGAACTGAATGAATGTGTGGGGTTGACCCATAGAGTTCATGGTAGATATGGGGGCAGAACATTCAGTGGTGACCCAACCCATGAGGACCTTCTCACAGGGACAAGCCACCATTGGGGGAGCCATGGGCAATTTGACATGCCATCCTTTCCTGCTGTCTCAGCAATTCAATCTGGACAGCCATGAAGTCATCCATGAATTCTTGTATCCCCCCAACTGCTCTGTGGCTTTAAGGCACTGGGGCCTGTTGGGAAAGCTGCAGACCCAGATAACTTTCAACTCCCACAGACAAGCTGCTCTGACTCTATGAAAGCCAAAGCAAAGATTATGGTTCTCATGATTCCCTAAGAGGAAGAATAGTGCTTCTACAGTCTCATGGAGGAGCCACAAGAGGGACCTGAGCTGCTCTTCAGAGTACCAGGGGTGTGGACTGAGAACAACCCACCGGGACTGGCTCAGAACAAACATCCAGTAATTGTAGAACTAAACTCAGGGGCAGGCCCATCCATAAAAACCAATATTTCATCCCTCATAAGACACAGATGGGGATACAGAAGCACCTGGAAAGACTTCTAAAATATGGGATCCTCGGTCCCTGTCAGTCATCTTGTAAGATGCCTCTCCTGCCAGTCCAGAGGCCGGGCCCTGATGACTATCTGCCAGGCCAACACCTACACACAATAAACCAGGCTGCCGTCACCCTGCACCCAGTTGTCCCAAATTCATACATTCTCGTGGGTGTTATCCCCACCAAAGCTGCCTTCTTCACATGCCTAGATCTCAAGGATGCCTTCTTCTGCATCCACCTGACCCCCCAGAGTCAACCGATCTTCACCTTCTAGGGGGAGAATCCTGAAAATGATAACAAGGGCCAGTTGATTTGGACCAGGTTTAGCCATGGGTTCAAAACTCCCCCAGCTATTTTTGGTATTGCATTAAGCCTCAGCCCTAAGAGACTTCCCAGTGGATCAACACGGCTGTGTCTTGCTTCAGTGCGTAGGTGACTTACTGCTGGTCGGATGGTCTTGGGAGGGACTGCACAGAAGGAAAGTAGCAGATCCTTACCCTCCGACGGGGAAGTGGCTGTAATGTCTCAAGGAAAAAAAAGCCCAAATCTGTCAAAAGAAAGTCAAATACCTTGGTTCCACCTCTCCCAAGGGCAGCACCAACTTGGCCTGGAGAGAAAACAGGCCGTTTGTTCCATTGACCTGTCCTCAGGGTCGGGAGTTTCTCAGGGCTGCAGGTTTCTGTAGCATGTGGATACCCAACCTTCTGGCCGTGACAAAACCCCTTTATGAGGCCACAATGGGGGAGAGGGGGAAACCCTGATGGGAGCAAGTATAGCAAAAGGCCTTTGAAGAGATCAAATGGGCCCTGGCCAATGTGCCTGGTCTGGGGCTCCCAGATACGTTCAAGCCCTTTTTCTTGGATGTTCATGAATGTACTGGCATCGCAGTGGGAGTCCTAACCCAGATGTTGGGGTCATGGAATCGCCCAGTGGCATCTCTCTCCAAGCAGCTTGATTCTGTTGCCCAAGGCTGGCTACCTTGACTACGGGCACTTAGAGCCACAGCCTTCTTAGTGTCTGAAGCTGACAAGTTAACTGTGAGCTAAGAATCGACAGTCTAAGTGCCACATTCAGTATTGATATTAATGGAATAAAAGGGACAATACTGGCTAATCAACAACAGGAATAATCAGATATAAGGGAATGCTATGTGAAAACCTGCACATTCACCTAGAAGTAATGTAGACCCTAAACACTGAATCCTGCTGCCTGTCAGCCCAGGTCAATCAGATCATGACTGCATGCAAGTCGTGGATGAGGTGTTCTTCGGCTGACCAGACTTGAGGGACCAGCCCCTCCAGGCTCGGATGATGACTATTTCACCAACAGTAGCAGTTTTGTGAAAGAGAGAGAAGGCCTTGCAGGGTTCTCTGTGGTGACCCTGAGTTCTATCACTGAGACACAGGAAGTGGTCCAACTTCTAAAAGAAATCATTCCTAAATTTGGGATCCCTATTACTACAGGATCAGATAACAGGCCAGTATTCATGGCTGAGGTGGGGCAGCTGGTGGCCAAGGGGTTAAAGATCACCTGGAAGTTACCACAGCAAACTGACCCCAGAGTTCTGGGAAAGCAGAATGAATGAACTGTACTCTGAAGCTGCAATTAAGTAAACTATGTTTGAAAACCCACCGACACTGGGACCAAGTGTTGTCAATGACTTTGTTCAGAATCACGTGTAACCCCACTAAGCAGATGGGGTTCTCCCCTTATGAAATTCTTTATTGGCACCCTCCCCACATTCTCGAGGGTGTAAGGGGGGGATCTAAATGACATAGGTAATCTAACCCTAAGGCAACAGACTCAGGCCTTTGGCTCTCCCCTAACCACCTTACACCACTGGGCTAGGGCACAATTACCTGTGAGTCTGACCACAGATGCTCACCCCTGAAAACCAGGAGATGCTCTATGGGTGAAGGAGTGGAATGTCCAATCCCTAAAACCCCTCTGGTGGGGCCTGTGAACTGTCATTTTGTGCACCCCTACTGCAGTAAAGGTAGCCAAACTGGGTCCCTGGATTCACCACATCAGAGTGAAGCCAGCATCCCAGAATTGGGAGTGCATTCCTGATCGATTAGTGCCCTGCAAGCTGACTATATGGAAGAAACAATCTAGAACTCCAGAGGCTCTGGAGACTGCAGCCTTGCTTTAGTCACTCGGGCAGCTGACTAATCTGTGCACGGCAGAAGCTTGAGGAATTAGTGGTCCAGTGGAACAAATACATTGTCCTTATTTTCTATATCTGTTTCCTTACTGTGATGCACTGTCGCCCCTTAGTCATGGCTTGCCTCTCCAGAGGCTGCTCTGGCTGCCTGGAAGTGTGGTGAGAGGTCTCGGTCAGCACTCACCTTCCCTTTGTGGATAGGTCCTTCATTGGTATTGGCTGCTTCTAATCTGGACCCCTTATGTAGATCTAGATCTCACCTCATGTGACCCATGTATTCTCATAGCCAGATCAGGCCAGGGAGTCACTCGCACCTTACTATACTATACCCACTTCTCATGCCAAGGAAAAGTCCTGGGAACCTGCAGTCACAATAAGACCACCTACTCTATCTGCCAATGGGAGAGTCAATACACTTGTCTTGACCCACAATACTCCCCTAGTAAAGACTGGTTAGAATTCTGATCCCACCAAAAAGGGAGGGGCCTTGGTCAGCTGGACACAAATTACTAACACAAAATGAAGGTGTCAGTGCTGTTTGACATGAATGCAATTATAGGTATTGGCCCAACAGCATCAGTCATATAAAAAAAATGAGCACTTGTCATAGAGGGCCCAAGGGCTCTTGATATACCATGCACAGGGTTAGATTGGGAGTGGGAGCACTGACTCAGTGACAAATACGTGTGTGAGGAAAACTATTTATGTACCTATCCACCTGAATTTTTATGCCCCAGCTGGAGTTTTGTTTCATGATCTACCTGGAAAAAAGAAGTCACAACAGTGCTCCTTCAGAAGGTGGCTGCTACATCAGGTTGTCAATAAAAGTCCTACTACCCTGTTAATTTTACTATCATTAACCCAGGAGATTTCAAATGACAATGGGGCATACCCAAATTGGCATCTAGATCCATGGGTGAGTCAGAGACGCAGGGACTGTGATATAGTTCAAGAAAGTCACTACCAAACAAATCCCATCAAAACTTCCACTTTTTTCTATGAAGAAGTAAGTAGCCCCTCTCCCATGTCAATCACATCAAGGAACATGTTTTTAGACCTAGCAGAGACTATAGCAGAGACTCTGAAGATCTCTTTTTGCTCTATAAACAGGGAAACCAACATGGGGGGGGGGGTCAATGGCCATGGAGGCTAGAGAATGAGATCCATGCAAACCTTAAACTTTCTTTTTATTAATGCTTTTTATTTATTTTTGAGAGACAGAGAGACAGCGCGAGCAGGGGAGGGTCAGAGAGAGAGGGAGACACAGAATCTGAAGCAGGCTCCAGGCTCTGAGCCAGCTGTCAGCACAGAGCCTGACGCAGGGCTCGAACCCACGAACCGTGAGATCATGACCTGAGCTGAAGCCGGACGCTTAACTGACTGAGCCGCCCAGGTGCCCCGAGATCCATGCAAACCTTATAATGGGACAGAATACCCCAGCCCTACTACCCTACTGAGGGTTTGGCCCCTCAGAACTTTAATTATTGGGATAAACTGGTTTGCCTGATGGGGAAGAAAATTCACCATCACTGTTGGAAGCTTACTATGCCTAGGCCAAAGATTTTATAACTCAACCACCCGGGAAACCCAATGGTGGGGGTCGCCAGATCACCTTGAACCAAATCTCCACCCACTGTCTTTCTCTCATCTCCACAAGGCCTGGGATGATGTCGATGCAGCGATCAAGTGGTGGACCCCAGGGGGACTATACTGGATATGTGGAAGGACAGCCTATACAGGCTGGTCAGGATCACTTGTGCTGGGAACTATTCATCAATCTTTCTTCCTGCTCCTAGTTGCCAGAGAACATTTGGGAGTCCAAGTGTATGGAGATATGAGGACTCAAAGAATACGACGTGCTCTACAAATTGGCAACTGGAAAGATAATGAATGGTCTTCCGAGCCTATAATCCAATATTACGGCCCTGCCACCTGGGTCCTAGGGCTACCATACACTTACATGATAAACCACATTTTCAGACTACAAGCAGTTGTAGAAATTATAATCAATGAAACTGCCAGAGCTCTTAACTTACTATCCAAGCAGCAGACCAAAATGCTCAGTTCTATCTATCAAAATCACTTGGTCTTAGATTACTTGCTTGTTTCTGAGGGAGAAGTTTGTGAAAAGTTTAACCTGAGCCACTGCTGCCAGCAGATAGGTGATGAAGGAAAAGCTATAGAGGAGATCACAGTTTAATGAGAAAGGTTGCTCATATCACAGTCCAGACCTGGAAAGATTGGGACCTGAGGAGTTATTTGTAGGATAGTTTTTAACTCTTGGGGGATCCAAAACCCCATAGATGCTATCATCTTGATTTGGGGAGCTTGCTTAATCCTAGCTCTCCTGGTTAAATAGTCTGTCTCCAGCCTCATTGCAGTAATGGTTGAAAGGAAAACACCCACACGTGTGATGATGTTATGGAAATATAAACCTCTAAACCAAGATGATGCTCTTCAACCCAAAATAGGGTGTCCAAGAATCAAAGAGAGAGAGAATGTGGTAGAACTTCTCCCTAAGGAATGTGGCGAAAACCTCAAGGCAAGGAAAGGCAACTTGGCTATGTGCACCTATGTAACTTTCCTCACAGCCTATAACATAGACCACGCACTCAGACTGTATGTCATCATATATGGGAGACAAAGGAGTAAAAATGTACAAAAGGCAACCCTGTGCTGTGCTAAGGGCTCAGCCTTTTGTAGCGTAGCCTGCTGAGCCCATCATGGCATGCATAAAGCTGCTTCCTGGAAAGAAAAACCTCAGTGTCCCGACTCTGTGTGTGACTCACTGCTACATTGCCCTCTTCCCCAGCTTGGCAGTATGCTTTACACTTCAATACAAAAGCAGGATTAATAAATACAGTTCTGGGGCATCCAAATGTATGCAAAATGTGGAGTAAATAGGGGAGAAAATATTAAATTTGGCATTGTTACAATTCAATAATTCAGTGTTTTTCACAGTTGAATTTCGCTAGCTACATCAAAAGCCACATGGGGTGTTTATTTAGAGCACAGGTTACCAGGACAAAACCTGATACACAAAATAGCATCTTTGAGAATTGGGGCTGGATATCTCTATATAAAAGGTACCTAGATAACGCTTATTTACCCTAAAGTTTTCAGAACACAGACAATATTGATATAGGCATGATTCTAATCCAATTTCAGACTCGAGATCTTCCCATTATTGCATAAATCACATAACCTCTCTTACTTTCACATGTGAAATTCAGGTCAACAAGCCAATCAATGTTTCTTACTGCATATTATTAACACACGTTGTAATTCATTATTAACATAACTATTAATTAGTTTTTCTTAATTAGCATTTATTAATATTTATTTATATAAACCTTTTCTATAGAATGCACAGAGGTCTAAAACTTGTAATGTCATACATGCACAAAGTATCTTCAGGAACTTATATTCTAGAGAGTGAAGTGAAATAATAAGCATACTAAACTAGAATTCTTTTTTAGAATGCTAGGACATGATAAATGACATAGAAAAATGAATACAGCAGGATAATGGGGATAGAAGACTATGAGGTTAAGAAGAGTGGTTAAGATAGAGGGGGTCCCTCAAAAAACTACCCGTAGAGCTCCCCCATGACCCAGCAATAGCCCTGCTGAGGATCTACCCAAGGGACACAGAAGTGCTGACGCACAGGAGCACATGGACCCCAATGTCCACAGCAGCACTTTCAACAATAGCCAAGTCATGGAAAGAGCCTAAATATCCATCAACTGATGAATGGATCAAGAAGATGTGGTTTATATATACAATAGAGTATCACACGGCAATGAGAAAGAATGAAATCTGGCCATTCGTAGCAAAATGGATGGACCTCGAAGGTGTCATGCTAAATGAAATAAGTTTGGAAGAGAAGGACAGATACCATATGTTTTCACTCATAAGTCTAACAGGAGAAACCTAACAGAGGACCATGCGGAGAGGAAAGGAGAAAAAGAGGGAGAGGGAGGAAGGCAAATCATGAGAGACACCTGAATACTGAAAACACACTGAGGGCTAAAGAGGGAGGGGGAGGGGGAAGGGGGAAGGGGGGTGATGGTCATGGAGAGGGGAACTTGTGGGGAAGAGTACTAGGTGTTATATGGAAACCAACTTGATAATAAATTATAAATAAAAAAATAAAAATAAAAGATAGTCCCCACTATACAAATATATTTTTAAAACAGATTTGGAGGTGGTGAGGGAGTAAACTAAGTGAATAACTTGAAGGGCATTCCAAGTATTTAATAATACTATGTATGTGCCATGCCCCAGAAAGAGCAAGGGGACTATGTGCATAATAGCCATAAACTACGGAAACTGAGTTTCTGGATAAAATGAGGAAAGTAGTAATCCAGAATGATCAAACTTCATGCTCCCAGATCTACTTAACTAGTCAGCAATTTCAATGCTTATTTGCTATATATAAGACGTTGTTAAACTCCCCCCTTTTGATATTTTATAAGTGTGTGCTGCTTTTTAACTAAAAAAAAATGTGTCTTTCCTTATTTGACCATCCTTAACATGTGTTTCAAAATCTTGGTTACATTGATATATAAAATGAGTTTCCTCTAGAAAGATTAGAAATTACTATCTAATTGCTGGATAAATTGTTTTTGTTTTTTGTTTTTGTTTAGCACTGGATTTCTTTATGAGCATTGATATTTGTTTGCAAGTTCATTTAAAATATTTTCTTTGGGAAGTGATAGAGTGCTAGTTTTCTTTGTTTTTCTCTCTTCCTCTAAACTCCATCCTCACTGTTTAGTGATCTTTGTTTCTGAGTTCACACAAAAGCACCAGGTTTTAAATCTCCCTTCAGTATTATTTCCTAGGACTAACACTGAGCATATGTCTGATGTCTTATAAATTCAGTGGGTTTGTGACTCACCCTTGAAAGCCATATGATATTACTGTCCCCTGCTTCCCTTTTCGCAACTCTTCAGATACAGATATATCCCATTTGGCATATGCACAGATAAATACATTCTTTTCTGCTTCCCTAACCTTTCAGAAGCTCTTCCAGAAATCCATCTTAACTAAGTCTACCTGGTACCATATAATCATGTGTGTTAAAAAGTTACCATTTCTATTTTTTATTTTTATTTTTTCTAATTTTATTGAGTAGTAATTGACATATATCACTGTATAAGGTTAAGGTACACAGCATAATGGTTTGTATAGGTTGTGACATAACTACCACAACAGGCTCATCCTCCATCTTCTCATACAGATACAGTAAAAGAAAAGAATAAAATATAAGGGGAAAATTTTTCTCCTTACGATGAGAACTCTTAGGATTTACTCCCTTAACAAGTTTCCTATAGATCATAGAGCAGTGCTAGCTGTAGCCATCATGCTGTATATTACATCTCTGTCACATATTTACCTTATAACTGGAAATGTGTACCTTTTGACCACCTTCTTCCAATCCCCGCTTTCTCCCACATCTCTACCTCCAGTAACCACAAGTCTGATCTCTTTTTCTATGAGTGTGTTTTGTTTTGTTTTTTGAAGACACTATATGCAAGATCATAAAGCATTTGTCTTTCTCTTAGATTTCACTTTGCATAATAACTTCAAGTGATAGCTATATAATCACAGAGAGTAGGATTTCTTTGTGGGTTTTTTTGTAGCTGAATAATATTCCATCATGTGCATGTGTATGCTCATGTTATTTATCCTTTCACCCATAAATGGACACTTAACATTGTTCCCATGTCTTGGCTACTATAAATAACGCTGCTATGAGCAGGGGATTCCAGATATCTTTCTGAGTTAGTGTTTTTGTTACCTTTGGATACATTCCCAGACATAGAATTGCTAGATCACTTGGTAGTTCTATTTTTAATTTATTGAGGAATCTTTATATTGTTTTCCATTGTAGCCCCACTAATTTACAATCCCACCAACCGTGTTCCCTTTCCTCCACATACAAGATTTGCTGTCTCTTGTCTTTTGTGATGGCCATTGTGACATTCATTAAGTAAAAATTGTTGATTCTTTTTTTTTTTTTTTAATATACTTCAAGAACCACACTCCCTCGTTCTGGACTTAGAAAACAGAAAGCTCATGGCTTCAACCCAGCTCATTGTTAAGCACTTCTGTTCCATTTCTGGTTCACAGAGACATTCCTGTTTTACTTTGTACCAGTTATGTCTTTTGTTTTGCAGATTTCATAAAATGTATTTTTTACTCTTATGAGTTAAAAAATAAGTACATTTTGAAGCATGAACTACTATGTTAACTTGATAAATCAATCATATCATGGTTTACAGAATATTTTGTTTTCTATTCCCTATGCTTTTTACAGGGAGGAGCTTTTTTGGAGTGCTAACACGTTCTCTCCTTTCTCCTCTCAGCTTAGGATGGGCATACTGGCACAAAAGAGGAGCTTAATCTTTCTCTAGTTGTCTGCCACTCAGGTAAGGAAAACCCAACATGACTGGTAAAACTAGAGTTTTTTATTAGCAAGTTGACGCTTATGAATTTGCATCATTTTATCTGGTGATGTTTGCTATTCAATGCAAACACAGGACTACATTTATGGGAGTTTTCAAATTAAATTTTGGCTCTGGATTCAGAAAGTAAAAATATGTGCTAAACTTAAATGCCAATGAAAGTGAGAAAAAAAGCCAAAATATTTTTTAAAGGGGAATTTCTTCCTAGAAATGTAGAAGAGAAAAAATATTTAGTAAAATAGCTAACAAGAGTTAAAATAAAAATAAAAGAAAACAATGTAAAACATTAGGATCTTTCAAATGACAATAATAATGGTTAGGCATTCTATTATCAAATGGGTATCAGATAGCCAGGAAAATATTGGTGTATTATTACTCTGGGGAGAGATTAAGGCCTTGATAGATTATATTATTTTCAACACGTTAGATATCCCTATCAAGATGGTCCATTCCCTAGACTTCTGATGTTATCACAGGCCACATGACATTTTGATTTGACCTAGAGAAGCTGCTCTCCCACAGTGGCTCCCTGAGTTAAGAGCCATAGAAACCTACTGTGGCCATGTTATATGAGCAAGGAATAGCAGGGCACTGTGGCTGGAGTAGAGGGAATAAAGTGGGAAGAGAATGAAGTGGTGTTAGGGAGGTGCCAAGAGCCAGTTTATGCGTAGCCTTGTAAATTGTAAATTTATTTGCTTTTTACTTTGGTCAAAGTGGAAAGTCATTTCAGTATCTTGAACTAAGTAACAACACAATCAGATTTATATTTTTAAAGGATTATTCATACTACTGTGTTGGAGACAGATTCTAAGAGATTCTAAGATTCTAAGAGAACACTGGGAAGGAGTTGTCTAGGCAAGAGATGATGAGGCTTGGACCAGGGTAGTGACAGTGGACAAATGGGACATAGATTCTAGATGAGTTTTGTAAGTAAAGTTAACAGAACTTTTTGCTGAATTACATGTGAGTTATAAAGAAAAAGTAACTTGAAATCCATCTCCAACGTACATGTTTTCATAATGTTCACTACTGATCTCCATGTGACTAGATTCAATGGAATTCATGTTTCATGTTTATATTACGTTATATAAGCTTCTATCAACACTTGCCAACTCTTTTACTGAAGCATTTTCTTACAGCGATTTCTGTGCACCCCACTGCCCAGCTTTTCTTCCATTTTCCCTGGATGTCTTTTGTCTCTTTCTCAGGCTCATTTTCCTTTTCTCTCACATGAATTTTGAAATTCATTAAACTACATTTGTGCCCACTTATCAACTTTACATTGAGTATTTTCCCTGAGGGATAGCATCTTTGAATGCTATTTATTTACAGAAATTCCTGATGTCATATCCACTGCTCACTCTTCTCTATTCTCCAGATTCATACAGTAAAAGTCTATTTGGAACAACTTTTTTGTTTTTTTACATAGAAGTGCCTTAAAAATCAATACATCAAAAACAAAATTGTGATTTCTTTTTCTCTTTATATTATAAAATTGGAAGATTTCCAATTCAGTGCAACACCATTCATGCAAGTGAGCCAACCAGAAAAAAATATCTGCTATCCTTTCACCTTCCCCTTCCTCACCACTTACTACTTAAGTGAAATCCAAACCATAAGCCACACGTGTGATTTCTCCACCTCCACTGCCAATATGCCTCCTCCTTTACAACATCACCAATGCCTAGACTACTGCAATAACTTTAAGGATACTCTCCCTATCCAACGAAGGCTTTAAGGAAAAGCTTATTTGTTTTCAAATAAAATTATCTTAATATTAACTATGTTTTTAAAATGCTTTATTTATTTCCTAAGTTTAGAAATCAGTGTCTTATAGGGTATGACCAAATCCCTGACTTCATACCCATCTTCATCACAAATGTCCCTTACCATCACCTTCACTCTTGAGGATCCATAACACGCGACTTTTAACAATTTGAATGCACCCTTTATTTCCAACAGCAAGGATTTTGGACATTCTATGCTCTTTGCCTTAATTACAGTTTATCTACAAATCTCATATGATTCAAATTTCAAGTGTTATTTACAGGTAGAACGTTATGCTTTATCATAGTTTAACACCACCTCCAAGCTTACTTTACTTACTGAATTATCTGAATAACATTTTGCCCATCTTAATAGATTATATAGTTTTGGTCACCATTACACTCTTATATTGAGCATGGTACCTATGCAAAGTAAATATTTATTGAATTAATTAATGCAGCTTATATCACTATATACTATAGGAGATCATACCCTCTTCCCCAAACTTTCAACAAATATGACCTCTGCATATCAGCTTGAGTTAATTCCACTAAATACTTACATATACACAAAAGGAAGACTTACTTAAAACCAGGCTTTAAAGACAAAGGTTTAAAATGATACAAAACGTTTGTCATTGAGAGAAGAATGTGAAGTGGAAATTTTTAAACAAAAATGGCCATTGCTCTTGATAACTGTAACATTAATAGGTAATGCATAAATTATTTATAAATAAAATAATTAGCAGTCCAGAAGTCATTAAAAACAATATCTATCCAAATGAATGTTAATTATATATTTTTAAATTTATCTGTGGAAAATAAAATGAATTTTGTCTGGAAAATAAAAATGTTTCAAAGAGTCTCCAGATCATTACTATAATAAGCTCAAGTTTACTTTAGACTTTGGTGCAGCATCACTGTGAAAAGAAAGAAGGTTATTTAATTAGTAGATTATCACACTCCAGTAAATTGGTGATTTTTAAAGAAAATGCCAAAATTGCAAAAGAGAAAATCAAATCACATCATTACTTTGATAAATATAATTATATGCCATGCAATTTCTTTGAGGAAATTTCCTTGAACTAGAGTTAGCACACCAAAAATAAAACAAAAAAGGAAAAGAAAAGGCTAGATGATACTTTATTATCATTGAAATAAAATGGTCAATGTCCAGGATACCCTCACACGTCATCTTTATCATTTCTTTTTATCAGGTCAATTGAGAAGTTCAGAATTATATTTCAATCTTAAATTGAAAATGCTGAGCTCTAAATGAAAAACAGATAATTTGGGTTGCATATATATTAAATAGGAAAGTATATCAAGGTCCTTAATATTAATTTATAGTACTAAATTTAAAATGAGAAATAGAAATCACAGATAAATATGTTAATATATTTATTGAATATATAGCTTTCATCTTGATGCAAACTGCTCTGTTTCTTAGTCCCCAAAATATCTGTGATATACATTGTATTTGGAAAGAGTATGTGACTGCATGTTTTTAGCACTGAATCCTTGCAGGATGTCTCCAGCTTGGATATGAGCAAAGCCCAGATTCAGTAGCCGAAATATCCCTCTGTATAGAATGTCTAAAGGGAACAATTTTTTCCATGTATTTTTGGTACTTGGTTTGTTTTGATGAGTTTCTCACATCCCAGTGAATTCTAGCCTTTCTTCTGGCATGTGAAGGTGCATGAAATCTCAGGGTCTTAAAACTACCTCATTTCAAGTTCATAGCAAGACTTCTTGAAGTAGAGATACTTAATCAATGTCAGATAAATAAATAACACAAATAAATTAACCACTCTAAGTTATTTTAAAATTCCAAAAATGATTTTACCAACATCCTACTATTAAATATTTGTCATTGATTTTACTACACTGAAATTATGGATTTGTGGATGGAGTTCTTAAGTGCAAAATTCATAGTAGCAAGAAGAAAATAACACATTTGAGTCTGATCACAAATGGTCTTTAAAATGAAATGTAACTGAAGAATGAGCAAAACTGGAGCTTTTAAAAAAACAGCTTTATTCTTTTTCAAGGATCTTGAGGAAATACCATATTGTAGCAGAAATGAAAAAAAATGTCTAATGCTATACTGGTGTAAAAGCATGAGAGTGTTATCTTGGCAAGTTTGAGAATCATTTTGAATTAATTAATTTATTTCTGTTTTTTGTTTCTGAAAACCCCTTTTAATTTAAAAGAATTACCAAAAATAGTATTTCTAAAGCACATCAACTCAGACTTTCAATAATGTGTAAGAAGTATATGAATGTATTAAATTTGGGATTCTATTTTGGGTCATATTGTGCCAAATAAAATCCAACCAGAGAAGATTTCGGATAGTGGAGAAGTAGGGGGACCCTAGGCTTTCTTCATCTTTCAAACACAGCTATATAAAGGTCAGATTGCTTGGAATACCCAGGAAATTGGTCTGCAGTGTGCAAAAGGATCTTGACAGTTGGAGGGAGACAGCTTGGCAGGTATGAGGTTCATGGGTATGAACTGGGGGAGACCAGAATGGTGGCAGTCTGGAGGCTAGGTAAGCTTTTCCATGGAGAGACAAAGAGGGGAAAGAGAGAGGTATTGAGATAGTGCAGCATTGATTTAGCACAAGAGGAAAACCACTCTGGACCACAGACTGGGAAGTGAGAAGTACTGAGTATCTTGGTTCTTTCTGCAAACAGCTTTTGGAGCTCAAACTCTGAGGTTTTGGAATTGTGCAACATTCTCTGGAATGGAGCTGAGGTGCATCCTTCTGGGGAGAAGGGGGTCCATAGCATGGGGTAGAGATTTAAAGAGTCCACTGGGAAAGAACAGTCCTGGAGTACTTTTGGAAGACGGTTGATTACTTTCCCAAAGATAAAAGATCCTGCAGAAGCCAACCAAAGGCCTCTTATCAGCAGGGTAGAGTTACATTACTCCAGAGGAGGAGAGCTGATCCATGCCATGCTAGGTCCTTTAAGACACTGGGATTTGAATCCCAGTCACACGCCAAAGAGAAAATGCAGGAGAGTCGTGGCACAGTGCAAGCTGACTTCCCTCACTGGCTCACCAGCAGGATTAATGACCCTGGGAAGATATTACATATTGTGATGGTGCCATTTCTACCCCCAACATCAACAGGGTGGGACTTCAGAGAACAACACAGCAGCCCCGAGTGGAGGTGGGACCTGGTTACACCAAACCCTGCCCCTCTGTGCCTGACAACAGCTTATCTACTGGGGCAAGGCTGACTCTGAGCCAATGCAGCTGGCCTCTCCTCTAGACAAGCGTAGCCAGCACTCCCAAGCAGACAACTCTGTTTTTTGTTTCTCTTTTTCCCCTCCTTATTCTCTTTTTCTTTTGAAATCAGGCGTATAGTTGCTTGTTTGTTTTCTTTCATTTTGTTTTCTCTCTATCTCCCTCTCTCAGATCAGAATTTTTATTCTTTTCTTTTTCTTTCTTTTTTCTTTTCTTCTGCTCCCCCCCCCTTATTTTCCCAATCATCCTTATAGTTTTTTGATTCTCTGGGTTTTTTTGTTCCCTTTTATTTTGGGGGAGGATCAGGCCCCCCTTTTTTGGCAGAGTTACTTCACAAACAAATCAAAGCACACCTACTTACAGGTCTAGGCAGTTCACCATTGTAAGCATGTAGGAGCTCTGAAGAGGACTGATGGTGGGAAAGAGCAGTGAAAACACAACAGCAGAGTGCACACAGCATAAACCAGAAACACTTCTTGAAATGCCAGGCCTGGGACAGTGTATGACCCCTTTTTAATACAATAGTACCCTCAGATGCAGGAAATAGAAGAAGCTTTTTAACATATGCAAAAGACAGAAACTTAGCCAAAGTGACAAGATGGTGGAATTCTCCCCAAAAGAAAGGTCAAGAAGAACTCACAGCCAGGAACTTGCTCAAAACAGATATAAGAAATATATCTGAACAAGAATTTAGAACAACAGTTATATGACTACTAGCTAGGCTTGAAGAAAGCATAGAAGAACCAGAGAAGGCCATTGTGCAGAGATCAAACTAAGAATTAGTCAGGATGAATTTAAAAAAAAAGCTATGACTGAGTTGTAAAATAAACTAGATACACACACAAGAGGGTTAAAGAAGCAGAGGAAAGAATAGGTGAAATATAAGACACAATTGTGGAAAATAATGAAGATGAAAATAAAGGGAAGGAAAATACTAGATCACAAGGGGAGACATCGAGAACTAAGTGATTCCAAGAAATGAAAAAAATACCCATGTCATAGGTGTCCCAAAAGAAGAATGAGAAAAAGTGACAGAAGATTTATTTGAACAAATTCTACCTAAATAATTCTTTAATCTAGGGAAGGAAATAGGCATCCACATCTAAAAGGCACAGAGAACTCCCTTCAAAGTAAACAAAAAGTGGTCAACACCATGACATACCATAACGAAATTTGCAAAATACAAAGATAAAGAAAATTCTGAAAGCAGGTAAGGACAAAAGGTCTTTAACCTAAAAGAGTAGACACATAAGGTTAGTAGCAGACCTGTCCACCAAAACATGCCATGCCAGAAGGTAGTGGTAGAAATATTCAATGTGCTGAATAGGAAAAATATTCAGCCAAGAATCCTTTATCCAGTAAGGCTGTCATTTAGAATATAAGGAGAAATAAAGGCTTTCCTAGACAAAATAAATAAATAAATAAAGGAGTTCATGACTACAACATCAGCTCTGCAAGAAATTTTAAAGGGTACTCTCTAAGTGGAGGAAAAAAGAAAAAAAAAAAGACCAAAGCAACAAAGACTACAAAAGAACCAGAGAACATCACCAGAAACACCAACTGTACAGACATCAAACTGGCACTAAATTCATATCTTTCAATAATCACTCTGAATGTAAATGTACTGATTGTTTCAATCAAAAGACATAGAATGCATAAAACAAAACAAAACAAAACAAGACAAAACAAAAACACAAGATCCATCTATGTGCTGCCTATAAGAGACGCATTTTAGACCTGAGGACAACTGCAAATTGAAAGTGAGGGGATGGAGAACCATCTATCATGCTAATGGAGATCAAAATAAAGCTAGAGTAGCCATACTTATATCAGAAAAACTATATTTTAAAACAAAATCTCTAACAAGAAATGAAGAAGGCTTTGTATAATTAAAGTGTCTTTCAAACAAGACAATCCAACAATTGTAAATATTTATGCCCCCAACTTAATGACTCCAAAATATATAAATCATTTAATCACAAACATAAAGAAACTCATTGATAAAAATACCATAATAGTAGGAGACTTTAATACTCCACTTACAGCAATGGACAGATCATCTAAGCAGAAAACCAACAAGGAAACAATGGCTTTGAATGACACCCTGGTCTTGATGGACTTAATAGATGTATTTAGAACATTTAATCCTAAAGCAGCAGAATATACATTCTTCTTGAGAAAACATGGAGTATTTTCCAGGAAAGATCACGTACTGGGTCACAAATCAGCCCTCAACAGGTGTAAAAGATCACGATCATACAATGCATATTTTCATATCACAATGCTATAAAACTTGAAATCAATCATCAGAAAAAAAACTGGAAATGCTTCACATCCATGAAGGTTAAAGAACATTCTACTAAAGAATTAATGGGTTAACAAGGACATAAAGGAAGAAATTAAAAATATACATTGTAACAAATGAAAATGAAAATATAACCATGCAAACCCTTTGTGATGCAGCAAAGGCAGTCCTAGGAGGAAAGTACATTGCAGTTCAGGCCTATATCAACATGCAAAAAAATGTCCCAAATATATGACTTAACCTTATACCTAAAGAAGCTATAAAAGGAGCAGCAAATAAAGGTCAATGCCAGTAGAAGAAGGACACTAATAAAGATTAGAGAAGAAATAAATGATATAGAAACAAACAAACAAAAACCAGTAGAACAGTTCAATGAAACTAAAAGCTTATTTTTGAAAGAATAAAAAAAATTGATAAGCCCCTAGCCAGACTTATCAAAAAGAAAAGAGAAAGGACTGAAATAATAAAATCACAAATAAAATCACAACCAACACAACAGAAATACAAACAACTACAAAAAATACTATAAAAATTATATGTCAACAAATTGAACAATCTAGAAGAAGTGGACTTTATTCTAGACATTCCCACACGACCAAAACTTATACAGGAAGAAAAAGAAAATTCAAATAGGCCCAAAATCAGCAAAAAGATTATATAAGTTATCAAAAAATCTCCCAACAAATAAAAGTCCTGGGGCAGACGGCTTCCCATGGGTATCCTACTAGGCATTTAAAGAAGAGTGAATTCTATTCAAACTGTTCTGAAAGATAGAAATGGAAGAAAAGCTTCCAAACTCATTCTATGAAGCCATTACTACCTTGTTTCGAAAACCAAAAACCCTACTGAAAATGATAATTACAGGCCAATATCTGTGATGAACCTGGATGCAAAAATTCTCAACAAGACACTGTCAAATAAAATTCAACAGTGCTTTAGAAGAATTATTCAGCATGATCAAGTGGGATTTATTCCTGGGCTGAAGAGCTGGTTCAATATTCACAAATCAATCAGTGTGATACACTGCATTAATAAAAATAGAAATAAAAATCATATGATCCTTTCAGTAGATGCAGAAAAAGCATTTGACATAATACAGCATACTTTCTTGGTAAAAACCCTCAAGGAATTAGGGTTATAAGGAACATTCCTGAACACCATAAAATCTGTATATGAAAGGCCCACAGCTAATATTATCCTCAATGAGGAAAATACTGAAAGCTTTTCCCCTAAGGTCAGGAGTATAACACGCGTGTCCACTCTCATCAATGTTGTTTAACATAGTACTGGAAGTCTTAGCCTTAGCAATCAGACAACAAAAGAGATAAAAGACATTGGCAAAAAGCTCAACTTTTCCTCTTTATAGATGACATGCTACTCTACAGAGAAAACCTGAGAGACTCCAGAAATAAACTGCTAGAACTGATGTATGAATTCAGCAAAGTCATAGGATATAAAATTAACATACAGAAGTTGGTTGCACTTCTATAAATCAAATAATGAAGCATCAAAAAGAGAAATCAAGAAATCAATTTCATTTACAACTATACCCAAAATCATAAGATACCTAGAAATAAACCTAACCAAAGAGGTATAAGAACTGTATGCTAAAATCTATAGAAAACTTATAAAAGAAATTGAAGACAAAAAAAATGAAAAAACATTCCCTGCTCATGGATTTGAAAAACAAATATTACTAAAATATCTATACTACCCAAGGCAATTTATACATTCAATGCAAACTCTGCCAAAATGACACTAGCATTCTTCACAGAGCTAGAATACACATTCCTAAAATGTATAGAACAAGAAAAGATCCCAAATAGCCAAAGTAATGTTGAAAAAGAAAACCAAAGCTGGAGGCATCACAATTCTGGTCTTTAAGCTGAATTACAAATCTGTAATCATCACGACTGCATGATAATTGAACAAAAACAAACACATAAATCAATGGAACAGAATAGAGAACACAAAAATGGACCCACAGATGTATGACAAACTAATCTTCAGCAAAGCAGGAAAGAGTATCCAATGGAAAAAAGACAGTCACTCCAGGAAATAGTGCTGGGGAAATTGGACAGCTACATGCGGAAGTATGAAACTGGACCACTTTCTTACACCACAAAACAAATTCAAAACTGATGAAAGACCAAATGTGAGACAAGATACTATCAAAATCCTAGAGGAGGAAATAGGCAGCAATCTCTTTGATCTCTACTGCAACAACTTCTTACTAGCCGTATCTCCAGGGACAAGTGAAAGAAAAACAAAAATGGACTATTGGAACCTCATCAAGATAAAAAGCTTCTCAACGGAGAAGGAAATGGTCAACAAAACTAAAAGGCAATATATAGAATGGTAGAAGATATTTTCAATGATATATCTCATAAAGGGTATCCAAAAATCTATAAATAACTCACCAAACTCAACACCCAAAGAACAAATAGTCCAGGGAAGAAGTGGACAGAATCTATTAATTGATACTTTTCCAAAGAAGACATCCTGATGGCTAACAGACACATAAAAATATGCTCAATATCAGTCATCATCAGAGAAATATAAATCAAAACCACAATGAGATACACCTCACACCTGCAGAATGGCTAAAATTAACACCTCAGAAAACAGCAAATGTTGGCAAGCATGAAGAGAAAGGGGAACACTTTTGTACTGTTGATGGAAATGCAAACTGGTACAGCCACTCTAGAAAGTAGTATGGAAGTGCCTCAAAAAATTAAAAATAGAACTACCCTATGACCCGGCAATTACACTACTAGGTACTTATCCAAAGGATATAAAAATGCTGATTGGAAGGGGCACATGCACCCCGATGTTTATAGCAGCACTAACAACGAGCCAAAATATGGGAAAAGCCCAAAAGTCCACTGAGTAATGAATGGATGATGAAGATGTGGTGTGTATATGTATATATACATATGCATGTATATGTTTTAATGAGTAAGTAATTAAGCAAACTGTAGTACATCTATTTCAAGGAATACTATTCAGCAATTAAAATTAAAACTGTCTTGATACATGTAACATTTGGATGAATCTCCAAGGAGATTCACTGCTTAAAAATGCCATCACTAAATACCAACCATATACACATATATACATATACACATATATAGATGAATAAAGGGAAAAATAAAAACAGAGAGGGAGGCAAACCTAAGAGATTTTTAAATACAGGAACAAACTGAGGGCTGCTGGAGGTGAGGTAGGTGGGGGATGGTTAAATGGATGACGAATATTAAGAGGGACACTTCTTGACTATAGCACTGGGTGGTATAAATAAATGATGAATCACCGGGTTCTACCCCTGAAACCAATACTAGGTGAATGTATCAGCTCTATTATATGCAAAACAACTGCACCCGTACTTGGAATATAACATCAGTGCCCCAAAGTAACGCTTTGTTATAAACCTGGGGGAGTACATATATAAAATTATTCATTATGAGCAGGAAAGGTTTATACCAAAAATGCAGAGCAGTTTCAATATTAAAGTCAATCAATGCAATGCACCATATTAACAGGCTAAGAAAATACACATGTTCATATCAATCTATGCTGAAAAGCAACAGATAAATCTCACTACCAGTTCATGCTAAAAACTCTCAGAAAAAATATTAATAAAGAAAATCTTCAAAAAAGTTTCAGTTCATATAATATTTAATGATAAAGGACTGAATGTATTCCTGCTAAGATCAGGAACAAGGCAACTTATTCAATCTCACAATTCTTATTTAACATAGTGCTAGGAGTTCTAGTTAGTGCAATAAGGCAAGATAGAAAATAAAATTTGTAGATCTCAGAAACAAAGAAAATAACTGACCCTGCTTATTGATGAAATGTTTATCTATTTAGAAATCGCCAAGAATATACAAGAACAGCATCTAAACTGAGTTTTAAAAGTGGGATTTTGCAAGATAACATGAAAAAGTCATATGTATTTCTACATATTAGCAAGAAATACTTGGACAATGAAAGTATAATACAGTACAATTTGCAATCACTTAAAAAAGATAAAATGTTAAGTGCAAGTCTAACAAAACACGTACAGGAAATGTAGTTCTGGGCATTTATCCCAGAGAAATTAAGACTTATTTTCACAGAAAGCCTCTGTTGAATGCCTATAGCAGCTTTATTCATAATAACCCCAAACTGGAAACAATTCAGATGAGTTTCAATGAGTAATTGGTTGAACAAACTGTAGTACATCTATATCAAGGAATACTACTCAGCAATTAAAATAAAAAAATTATCAATACATGTAACAACCAGATGAATCTCCCAGTAATTACACTGTTTAAAAAAGCCATCACTAAATACAAAACATATGATTCCATTTACCCTATCATTTTTGAAATAACAATTACCTAAATGGAGAGCAGATTAGTGGTCTGCAGGGGATAACGATGGGGTAAGTGTAGGAAAGATGTGGTATGACCATTCAAGGGCAAAGTAAGGGATCCTTGCGTTATAGAAATACTAGTATTTGGACTGTATTGATGTCAATATTCTGGTTGTGATAAGGTACTAAAGCTTTATAAGAAGTTACAAGTGGATGAAACTGCTTAAAAAGTACATAAGATACCTGGGGCACCCGGGTGGCTCAGTTGAGTAAGCATCCATGATCTCCCAGGTCATGGGTTGGAGCCCTGCACAGGGAACTGAACTGACAGTGTGGAGCCTGCTTGGTATTCTCTGTTTGTCTGTCTGTCTCTCTCTCTCTTTGCTCCTTCCTCACTTGCACTCTATCTCTCCTTCAAAAATAAATGAATTAGGGACACCTAAGTGGCTCAGTCAGTTAAGCATCTGACTTTAGCTCAAATTACAAACTTGCAGCTCATGAGTTCGAGCCCTGTGTCAGGTTATGTGCTGACAGCTCAGAGACTGGAGCCTGCTTTAGATTCTGTGTCTCCTCTTCTCTCTGTTCCTCCCGGGCTCGCACTCTGTCTCTCTTTCTCTCAAAAATAAAGATTGAAAAAAACAAAAATTATTAGACATAGGATCTCTATTATTTCTTAAAATGACATGTAAATACATAATTATATAAAAAGTTTTATAATGATTTAAAAACAGTATGATAATTCTCTAAGATGTGACTAGGCTTCATTCCCTCTAAGTATTTTCCCCAAGTTGAATAAATTAAGTTATATGTATGAATCCTCAGTGTTGTCTTTTTCTCTCTGCTGTGTTTGCATGTGTATGTATAGAGACACACATGTATATGTTTACAAACATACAGATACATACATATATACATACCTACAAGGTTAGATTAGAAAACGTGGTCCCATACCCACTTGTTCAGTAGAGCACTTTTATTTGGAACCTTTAGCTGGCATGTATATCTACTGCCCTGAAGTCACCATGTGATGAAGAAGCCTAAAGTAGCCCAAGTATAAAATAGCATATATGAATCCCCAACACGAAGAGAAAAAGAAGTGATAAAACCATGACATGCTTCAGCTCCAGCCACTATCTGTAATTCCATAGGAGATCCTGAGCTAGAATAGTTCCAATGAGTCCTTATTGAATTCCTGATCCACAGAAAATCTAGAGGATAATAAAATGATCTACATATTTATACTTAACACACATTTTTAAAATTACATGGTATTTTTTATGTATTCTTCACTAGATTCTGGGAATTTGTGGCTAATAGCACACATTAATACTAGACATATATTTTTTTATCTTCAGACCTATACTTTTGTAACTCAATTATCCATAGACTTGATACTCCATTAACATATGATGAATATTCTCACAAGTAGTTTTACCTTTAATATGACTGTGTTTTCAATATCATTTACTTATGTTCATTTTAAAATTTGTTCAACTGTCCAGAAGGGAAACATTTTTGGTACATATAAAATCAACAGTCATAAGTGAGTATAAGAAGAGTTACAATTATAAAAATCATATATTTTCCATCTTAACCAGAAGTTTTAAAGTATATTTTTCACCATCCAAAAAATATTTTCAAATGCATATGCAGAGGCAAGAAAAAACAGGATCAATGGCTCATATGCAGCAGCTGGTATAATAGATGTCTATGGCATGCTTCTATCTTTTACACTATGAAATCATGTTTCCATAGTGTTTCTGTCTGATTGATTCACTCTCTATAATTGTTAGAAGCTGCATAGGTTCTTCCTTTGGGAAATCTTGCTAGTTGTCAACACCTTCAAAAATAATGATTTTACCAATAAAATCTTTGTCTAATAAAATGTCTCTTACATAACACTTCATTAAAAATTATGCTAATGTTGGAGGCCCTGGTGGCTGATTTGGTTAAACATCTGACTCGATCTCAGCTTGGATCATGATCCCACAGTTCATGATTTCAAGCCCCACATCGGTCTCTGCACTGATGGCAGAGTATCTGCTTAGGATTCTGTCTCTCTTTCTCTCTGCCCCTCCCCCACTTGTTCTCTCTCTCTCTCTCTCTCTCTCTCTCTCTCTCTCTCTCTTTCTCTCCTGCAAAAAATAAATAAATAAACTTTAAAAAGTATGTTAATATCAATTTTAGAAATGTATAGTGTGTTTTTTATAGCCATTTTTACATGGCTGTCAACAGATTAATAGAAGTTACCTTCAAGATTTCACCTGAGTCTGTATAAACAATAAATTTGTAAACTGTATCTTGAAACTTCTTTACAAAGATAAGATCTAGAATTTGTTATTGGGGCTAGCGGGAGATTTAGAAATAACAAGAAAGATTCAATTTAAAATATTACTAGTACAAAGTGTTTTAAGAGAGAAAAGCAAATGATTGACTCTTTTTGGAATGGTCTTTTAATCTTTTTAATTGCAGAAATGATCTAAATATGGTCATGAGTCAAAAGCTCACGGATGCCTTCAAACTGTGGAGAGAGGGGAAGATGGTAGCAGAGTAGGAGGGCTGTAGACTCATGTTGTCCCATGAACCCAACTAGATAACTATCAAATCATCCTATATACCCCATAAATCGATCTGGAGATGGGCAGACCAAAATCCACAACTAAAGGTAGAGAAGAGGCCACCTAGAAGAAGGTAGGAAGTGTGGAGCCATGGATTTTGTAAGAAATGGATTCTAATTCCCTTGGTGGGGAGATACCCTTGGTTGCAAAGAAGGGTGAGAGATAAACTAGCACACCGAGCAACACATGAGGAAAATGAATCCCCATTGCAATTGTTTTGGAATGTGAGAAGGCTCAAATTCCATGAGTTCTTTCAAATAGCAAAACTTAAAGTCTAAAACTTTAAAGGTTAGAGTGCTTGGATCTGGGAGAGATCAGAGGACATCAAGGCTGCTTTTGGAGAAAACAGAGGGCAGGCAGCTCATAGACATATAGTATGGAAACAAGAATCTAAACAGTTCCTGGAACAAAGAGCGGAGACGTTAGTTGTTCACTTCAGAGCGCTCCCGAGAGGCAGGGTTGACATGAGACCGCTCGGGGAACAAGGAGTTGCCCAGTGCCATTTCCCTCTCTCATCCCTCAGCATAAGTACAGAACCACCTCCTCTGGAACCAAAGGAGAGCTGACACTTGCTACCTGACTTACTTGTGCCAAGCTCTGCCTCTCTTACTCTGGAAGAATCCGCCTCCCTCATCATTCTGTGTTAGTCCCAGCATGGTGGGCCCTCTCCTCCAGAAGACCAGACCAACCCCCTGCCCGTACCATGTCTTCTTCCTATCTGAGAGTTTCGGGAGTCCTTGGTTCCAGTGATGGTGGCACCAGGTCTCATCTCCCAAGCAGATCAGAGCACATCTAGTTAAAACTAGCCACCTTGAGGCCAGAGACCAAACACTGCCAACAACAGGCAAAGTGAGCCTCTGCAGCCTACTGGCCTGAGGATAAAGTAGGCATGACAAAACAGCAGAGAACACACAGCACGCATTGGAGACACTCCTGGAAGCACCAGGCTTTGGATAATAGAAGACACTATATTACAGGGCACTATACGAGCTCTTCTTCATAAAGTCCTTATCCTCAAAAACCAGAGACATAACCAGCTTTTCTAATGCAGAGAAACAGGTATGGAGACTTAACAAAATGCAAAGACAAAGGAATTGGTCTCAAATGAAATAACAGGATAAAGTCATGGCCAGATTTCTAAGCAAAACGGATATAAGTAACATGCTTGAAGGAGAATGTAAAGCAATAATCTTAAGGATACTCACTGGACTTGAAAAAAGAGTGGAGGACAATGAGACCATTAACACAGATAAAAGGATAAACATAGCAGAGAAAAAGGGCTAAATAAATAAATGGGAAACACACTTGATAGAACGAATGGCAGTATAGAAGAAGTACAAAACAAATTAATAACCTAGAACTCAATGTAATGGAAAGTGACGAAGCTGAACAAAAGAGAAAAAAAATTTATTATGCAAAATGAGAATAGCCCTATGGAACTCAGTGACTCCATCATACATAATCACATTTGTATTATAGGAGCCCCAGAAGAAGAAGAGAGAAAAAGGGGGACACAGAATTTATTTGAAGAAATAATAGCTATAAACTCTCATAATCTGGGAAAGGAAACACATATCTAGATCCATGAGGCAAAGAGAACCCCCAAGAAAACTAACAACAAAACCACACCAAGGTGTATTATAATTAAAATGGCAAAATATAGTGATAAAGAAAAAAATTAAGCATAGTGACAAAAGAAGACAATTACATACAATGGAAACCCCATAAGGCTATCAGTGGACTTTTCACAGACACTTTTCAAGCCAGAAAGAAGTGGAATGACATATTCATATGCTGATTTCCCTGCCCCCAAATAACAATTAAAATAAAATAGAATGGAATAAAATAAAGTAAAATAAAATAATAAACACTACAGCTAAAAAAACCCCAAAAACCCTCTATCCAGCAAGGCTATCATTCAGAATAAAGGAGAGATTTTAAGATTTTCCCAGACAAAAAAAACTAAAGCAGTTTATGACCACTAAACTAGTCCAGCATGAAATACGTTAAAGAGGACACTTTGAGCAGAAAGAAAAGACAAAATTGACAATATACATGTAGAAAACACAAAAGCAGTAAAAATGAATATTTCTGTAAAAAAAAAATCAGTCTAGGAACTCACAAAATAAAAGGATGTTAAATATGACACTGTGTACCTAAAACAGGAGTACAGAATGGGTTTAAACTTAAATGATCATCAACTTAATACAGATGGCTATATGTAGAAGATGTTATATAGAAAGATAATGGTAATCAAAATTTTTTTTAAAACACACTAATAAATATGCAAAGAACAAAGTTAAAGAAATCTGAATATATCACTAAAGAAAACCAACTAACCATGAAGGAAAGATAAAGAAGGATCAGGGAAAGTCTTCAGAAACAGCTATAAAACAAGTAATAAAATGACAATAAATGCATATCAATAATTACTTTGAATGTAAATGGACTAAATGCTCCAATCAAGAGACACAGGGTGACAGAATGGATAAAACAAACAAACAAACAAACAAACAAGACCTATCTATATGCTACCTATGAGAGACTCATTTTAGAACTAAAGATACATGCAGATTGGGAATGAGGGAAGGGGGGCATATTTATCATGCAAATAGATGTCAAAAGAAAGCTGATGCAAGGGTGCCTGTGTGCCTCAGTTGGTTAAGCATCTGACTCTTAATTTCAGCTCAGGTTATAATCTTACAGTTTGTAAGTTCAAGTCCCACATCAGGTTCTCCACTCACATAGTGGTATCTGTTTGGGATTCTCTCTCTCACCCTTCTCTCTGCCCCTACCATGTTTTCTCTCTCTCTCCAAATAGAAACATAAACTTAAAGAAATTAAAAAAAGAAAGCCAGTAGAGCAATACTTATATTGAGCAAAGTTGATTTTAAAGCAAAGATTCTAACAAGAGACAAAGAAGGAAACTATATAAAAATAAAGGAGACAATTGAACAAGAAGTTATAACAAATGTATATACCCACCCAACATAAGAGCACCCAAATAAATAAAAAAGTTAATAACAAACTTAAGAAACTAATATAATAATACAATAATAGAAGGGGTTATAATACCTCACTTATATCAATCTAAATAGATCATCTAAATAGAAAATCAACAAGTAATAATGGCTTTGAATGACACACTTCACCAGATCGATTTAACAGATATATTCAGAACATGCCATCCTAAAACAGCTGAATACACATTCTTTTCAACTGCACATGGAACATTCTCCAAAATAGATCATATATTAGGTCCAAAACAAACCTTTACAAATTTAAGAAGATCAAAGTTTTACCATTAAACTTTTCTTTTCACAATGCTATTAAACTAGAAGTCAACAAGAAGAAAAAGAAAATTGGGGAGACCACATATATATGGAAGTTAAACAATATGGTAATAATTCAATAATCATAAAATTAGAGAAGAAATTTAAAAAGCACATGGAAACAAATGAAAATGATATTACAATGATCCCAAACCTTTGGGATTCAACAAAAGTAGTTCTAAGAGGGAAGTTTATAGCAATACAGGCTTAACACAAGAAGCAAGAAAACTCAAATGAGGAACCTAACATTACACCTAAAAGAGCTAGAAAGGAACAACAAACAAAATCTAAAATCATCAGAAGTAGGAAATAAGGTTTAGAGCAAAAAGAAAAAAAAAAACACCAAAGATATAAAAACAAAACAAAACAAAAAAAAACCCAACAACAACAAAAGACAGATCAATGAAACCAGAAGCTGGTTCCGTGAAAAAGCCAAGAAAGCTGATAAACTACTAGCCAGACTTATCAAGAAAAGCAGAGAGAGAGAGAGAGAGAGAGAGAGAGAGAGAGAAAGTACTCACAATCACAAATGAGAGAGAATAGATAACAAGCACCATAGACATACAATTATAAGAGAATGTTATTAAAAAGAAACTATATGCCAAAAAATTGGACGAACTAGAAGAAATGGATAAATTCCTATACACATATAACCTACCAAAATTTAAAGGAACAAAGAAAATTGAAACATATTGATTACCAACCAAGAAATTAAATTAGTAATAAAAAAACTCCCAATAAACAAAAGTATAGGACCAGATGACTTCACAAGTGAATTCTACCAAATATTTATACAAGAGTTAAAATGTATTCTTTACAAACTATTCCAAAAAAATAGAAAAGGAAGGAAAGTTTCCAAATTCATTCTGTGAGGGAAGCATTATCCTGATACAAAAACCAGATAAAGACACCACAATAAAAAGACAACTATAGATCAATACCCCTGATGATCATGGAGGCAAAAATCCTCAACATAATTCTAGCAAAACCAACCTAACAATATATTTAAAAAAAATAATTCACCATGACCAACTGTGATTTATTCCTGGGTTGCCAATATTCAATAGTTGTAAATCGATCAGTGTGATACACCACATCAATAAAAGATAAAAATATAGTCATTTCAGTAGAGGCATAAAAACCATTTGAGAAAGTACAACATCGAGTCTTGATAAAATCCTTCAACAAAGTAGGTTTCGGTGGAACATACCTCAACATAATAAAGGCCATATACGAAAAATCCACAGCTAACATCATCCTCAATGGGGAAAACTCAAGAGCCATGCTCATGGATTGGAAAAACAAATATTATTAAAATGTCTATACTACCCAAAGAAATCTACACATTTAATGCAATCCCTATCAAAATACCACTGGTACTTTTCACAGAGCCATAGAAAACAATCCTAAAATTGTCTTCAAAATCAAAAAGACCGTGAATAGCCAAAGAAGTCTTGAAAAAGAAAGGTAAAGAGGAAGGCATCACAATTCCAGACTCCAAGTTATATTACAAGGCTGCAGTAATGAAAACAATATGGCACTGGCACAAATACAGGCACATAGATTAATAGAACAGAAGAGAATATCCAGAAATCAACCCACAATTTTATGGTCAATTAATATTTGACAAAGCTGTGGAGCACCTGGGTGGTTCAGGTCATGACCTCAAAGTTTCTAGGTTTGAGCCCCACTTCAGGCTCTGTGCTGATAGCTCAGAGCCTGAAACATGCCTTGGATTCTTTGTGTGTGTGTGTGTGTGTGTGTGTGTGTGTGTGTGTGTGTCTGCTCCTCCCCTGCTCATGCTCTGTCTCTCTCTCTCAAAATAAATAAACATTAATTTTTAAAAATATTTGACAAAGCAGGAAAGAATATCCAATGGGAAAAACTCTCTTTAACAAATGGCACTGGGAAAACTAAACAGTAACATGCCAAAGAGTGAAATTGGACCACTTTCCAATACCACACACAAAAATAAATTCAAAATGGATTAAATACCTAAATTTGAGAACTAAAACCATAAAAATCCTAGAAGAAAACACAGGCAGCAACCTTTGTTACTTGAGGCATAGCAACTTTTTCTATGTAAGTTCCCTGAGGCAAGGGAAACAAAGCAAACAAACAGAACAAAACAAAACCTATCATGTCTACATCAAAATAAAAAGCATCTGTATAGCAAAAGAAACAACCAACAAGACTAAAAGGCAACCATATGATAAGGAGTTAGTATACAAATATATAAAGAACTTACAAACTCAACCCCCAAAACAAAATAATCCAATAAAAAAAATGGGAAGAAGACATGAAGAGACATTTCTTCAAAGGAGTTATACAGATGGCCAACCTATGAAAATATGCTCAAAATCACTCATGATCAGGGAAATGCAAATCCAAACTACAATGAGAAATCAACTCACACCTGTCAGAATGATTAAAATCAGCACAAGAAACAACAGTTGTTGACAAGGATGTGGCAAGAAAGCAACCCTCTTACCCTGTTGGTGAAAATGCAAACAGGTGCACCACTGTGAAAACCAGTATGGGGGTTCCTCAAAAAGTTATAAATAAAACTGTTTTCCAGCAATCACACTGGATTTGGTATTTATGCAAAGAATAGAAGAACACATGCACGTCTGTGTTTATAGCAGCATTATATATCATGGAAAGAGATGGAAGTAGCCCAAGTGTCCATCAATAGACGAATGGATGAAGAAGAAGAGGCATACACACACAATAGAATATTATTTTGACATAAAAAGGGGTGCCTGAGTAGTTCAGTTGGTTAAGTATACAACTTTTCTCAGGTCATGATCTCATGGTTCCTGAGTTTGACAAAGCAGTGCTGTTGTCAGCACAGAGCCTGCTTTGGATCCTCTGTCCCACACCCCTCTCTGCCCCTCTTTGGTCTCAAAAAAAAATTAAGTAAATGAAATCTTGCCATTTGCATCAACTTGGATTGAGCTAGAGAGCATAACACTAAGTGAAATATGTCATTTAGATAAAGACAAATACCATATCATTTCACTTATATGTGGAATTTAAGAAAGAAACAAATGAACAAGGTGAAAAGGGAGAGAGAGAGAGAGGGAGGGAGGGAGAGAGAGAGAGAGACAGAGAGAGACAGAGAGACAGAGAGAGAGAGAGAAACCAAGAAACTCAATTTGAGGGAACAGATTTGATGGTCATCAGAGGGGAGACGGGTATGGGTATGGGCATGGGTGAATAGGTGATGGGGATTGAGGAGTGCACTTCTCATTATGAGCACTAGGTGATTACAATAAAAGCTTAAAAAGTATTAAAATAAACACCTCATGGATACCTTACTAGTGGAAGAAGTACCTTAAATTTTGAAAGTAAGAAATAGTAATAAATTAAATAACACTCTAATAGTGCATTTGATTTGACCTTAATCAGGAAACCACTGCTTTAGCCATTGAGTATATTCTCAGAATAGAAAAGACGGGGCGGAGAATCCTTTATTAGAACACAACATCTCCCGAATGACAGCTACAAGTCTGGGGCATATTCTGCTCCAAGTCATGAATCCAAAAGAGTAATCCAAGGAAGCTGAAAGCTGACAGCCTGGATCATTGTGGCAGATTTTCATGTTGTGTGCAGACATGTATTCCAAGTAGACTACATGGAGCAAAAATATCGTAGAGCTCCAGGGCCAAAATTGTAGCCTTATAAAAATAATCAAACAATGAATCAGGGTTCAAAAAGAAAGAGTTTCCACACGCCGGAGCATATGATTCAGAGACAGATGTGTTTTAGGGATGGCTACCGTGGCTGGAAAGAGAATACTGAATAAATGAGGGTGGATGGATGTGTCCCAAAGCCCAACACTGCACTGTCGCTATTGCTCATTGTGATTTTCTCCCCTTGGCTAGTACTGTCACCTCTGTACTGTATGACCATCATATATGCTTTCTGACATCTTCCACGATTGTTCTAATGTCCACATTCATGGAGGAAATAGCTCCCAGAAAAAGACAGTATGATGTAAAAGCCATGCTCATTTATTTTTTCAGCTTTTCATAAAAATTCATGGCTGAAAGTAACTCCCACTTGTATTTGCTGCAAAGAAGCAAATATGGATATTTTCCTTGCTTCATGTCATAATTTTCATATGAAAAAATATATAGGATGGAACCACATATGAGATAAAGGGCTTAGAAATATTTGTGGATTGGGTAAATGGGTATGATACCCAGACAAGTGTTCTCAGCTAAAGAAATCTAGAACATTGCTACCCAAACTGTGATAAAATGACATGCTTTTGTTTTTCAGTTTTCCAAATTCATTACCTGTCTACATATATTTTAAAACAATAGAATTCTGAATTTGTAGAAAAAATAAAAAATAACAGTGACATATGAACCAAAACACTATTTTAAAATGGACTGTTAGATCCAGTAGACTTAAACTTCTGTCAAATTATTATGAATTTTGTAGTACACTGATCTGAAGCTCATCTTAATGGGTATATTCATGTAATTTTAGCAAAATGCAGGCTTGGCTATATGACACTTAAATGAAATAGACAAAGAGAAAAAGTGGTCCTATTCTGAAGAAATGTTAAATAATATAGAAGTGAAAAGAAGAGTAAATAAGTAAATTACTCTATGCTTAATTGACCCCAGAGAAAGGTCTGATTTATTGTTGTCCTAAGTACTACATTTTTAAAAAGGTGACTGATAGTTCCTTTTGCATTTCTATTCTCAGATTGCTAACATTTGGGTTCTGAAGGCTCAGTACGTGTTTTAAATACTATTACCAAATGGAGATTAATAGAGCAGAAAATACACATGCAGAGATTCTTTCCTGCTTTTTTGTTATCATATTTGGTGCTGTACTTTTAAAGCATCAAATTTAAGTACTAATCAACTTCGGCTATAGTAAATTAATATTTAATTTTCACTTTGAAAGACTCAATGAATTATGTAAACATCAACATTCAAGGGACACATTTATAGAAAATAGGAAAGCCTGGCAAATAGAATATGTAAAATGAACTTTCAAGAAATAAGAATAAATATAAAAATATATATTTGGCATAATAAAAAGACCAAAGCAAGACCCCATTCTCTTATACTTTTGGCAGGAAATGGGAAAATTAACCACTGTGAGATCTTTCGAAAGCACTCTGTCTTCTGTTACAAAGTCCTGATTGCAAGGGGCTCTATTTTACTAAAGTAAGGCCAACTTATGGGAGGGAACCTCCTAACTCCAGCCCTGTGGTCTTTGATGTAAGAGGAGGGAAATACCCAATTTCAGCTCTATCAAGCCTTCCTGTCTCACCTAATGGGTGAAAAAAAGCTGAGAAGCACTTGTGGAGGTCACAGCCCAGGAACACAAACTGACTAAAAGAATGAGATCTAATTTTAGGATTATGGAATGCTTTCTCTCCCCTTCCACCTTCTCAGCACATGCACAGGGCTCCTGTGTAATAACAAGGGGTTACAGCTGAAAGAACTTCCATGCCAAGACTGTATTTAAGAAGGGATGGCTCAAGAAATCCAACACAACAAAGGAGCCAAAAAAAAAAAAAAAAAAAAAAAGGACACTAGAGGAAATTTTAGCTTCTGACACTATAGCTATAATAAATGGTAAATAGAGCCTAACTGTCAGCCAAATAAATGTAAACTCTCACACTAAAAGCCTATTCCCATCAGTTCTTTTTACCCTTTAGGTGATGTCTGGCTTTGGAGAAAAAAAAAAATCCAATGCATATGAGAAGCCAAAAAACACTACTGAAAGGACAAAGTAAGAACTACACATGAATAAGGAAGACTCTGGAACTACTTCCAGACTGGGAATTTAAATTAAAATGAATTTACTTTAAAAATAAAGCAAAATAAAACAAGAATGATTTATAACCTATTGGATCTAACTGAAAAAGTGGAAAATATGCAATAACAGATGTTTACCATAACCAGAGAAATGAAAACTGTAAGAAAGAGTCAAAATTAAACATTAGGAATCAAAAACACTGTAATAGAAGTGAAAAATGTATTTAATAGGCTCATTAGTAGAATGACATAGTAAAGAATCAATGGACATGAGTAGAGGTCAATAGAAATATCCCAAACTAAAAAGCAAACAGAAAAAAATAATGGAAAAAGTGGAATAGAATATCCAATAACTGTGTTAAACAAGTGTAACATGCAGATAATAAATAGACCAGAAGGGGGAAATGGGAGAAAAAACCAAAAAAATGTTTGGAAACATAATTGCTGCAATTTTTCTAAAATTAATAATTGACACTAAACCACAAGTTCATAAAGCTCAAAGAACAACAATTAGGATGAATATTAAATAATTTATACCTAAACATACGTATTCAAAGTGCAAAACAATCAAAGAAAAATTAAAAACAAATCTTAAAAGAAGCCATCAGGGGAGGGCATACTCATTGATACAGGAGCAAGAATAATAAGAATTATGTCAGATTTTTATTCAGAAAACTTACAAGGAAGAAGAGAGGAAAGTGAAATATTTAAAGTGTTGACAGAAAAATAAAAACCAAAAACCAAAAACAAACTAGAATTCTGTTCTCACTGAAATTACACTTCAAAGTTAAGGAGAAATATTTTCTCAGAGAAACAAAAAAAATAAAGGCATTTGTTGCCAGAAGACCTACTTTACAAGAAATGTTAATATGTCTTCAGAGGGATGAAAAATGATATAAAGCAGAAAGAGATCTTAATGAGGAAAGGGACAGTGTTAAAGAATAAATAAATAAAAGTGATGAAATATGTAATTGTTTTTGTTTGTTAATTGTTCTTATTCTTATTTTATGTAACAAATAAGTTTGTTCAAAATAATAATAGCAGTAATGTATGAATAAAACCTATGTGTAAGATAAGCGAATTGAAACAACGTAATAAAAAACAGAAGAGAGGAATTCGAGTCCTCTAAGATACCAGTATTACACAGTAAGTTATTTGAAAGTGAACACAGATTAGTAATAAATGAATAGAGCAAACTTGAGGACAATCATTTAAAAAATTGGCAAAGTAATTTAGTAACATCTCAAAAGAAATTTTAAAAATATTTTGAAATAAATGGAAGTCGAAATATAACTTACAAAGTTTGTGGGTTACAGTGAGGGCAATGTTAGAAGAAAAGTTACAGCATTAAATATATCAATTAGAAAAGAAGAAAGATCTAAAATCAATAATCTAAGATTCTGCCTGAGGAAACTAGAAAAAATAATTATTTAAAACAAACAACTGAACAAAAAATCCTAAAGAATAATCCAATGAAATTGTAGATCAAGAAAAGAAGAAGAAGAAGAAGAAGAAGAAGAAGAAGAAGAAGGAGGAGGAGGAGGAGGAGGAGGAGGAGGAGGAGGAGGAGAAGAAGAAGGAGAAGAAGAAAGAGAAGGAGAAAGAACAAATAAAACCAAACCAAAAGCTAATTAACTCTTTGAAAGGATCAATAAAATTGATAAACCTCTGGGCAGGCTAGGGAAGATAAGTGTCAAGTCCCGCCCTGGCCAGCAGAAATCCTTGCGGGTTCTTGATCCTGAGAAGGAGAGAAAGGGCAGGAAGGGGGAGCACAGAGAGTAGAGACAGCACATGGTTTCTGATCAAGCCTCTTCTTCTTTATTCAGAAAAAAACTGTATCTTATAAAGGTTTCAAGGCAGGAAAACAAGGCAGCTGACCTAGGTCGGTTGCTAGGAAACAGGGTTAAGGGATTAAAGCTAGGGTAAAGAAGGAAATAAACTAAAGTTTTTAGCACAGCACTGAAGGGCTGAAGCTACCCTGCCTGTAGGCAATTAATCTTTGTTCTTCTGGCTTCTCCTCTGACAGGGAGTGGCTCTCCTCTAACAGGGAGTGGCGCTCCCCTGCTTATTTTTGCAGCTCCCCTCAGGGAGTGACATATCCGGCTAGCAAATGGCCAAGCAGCTGAATCTTTGCCACTTCCCACAAATAAGAGAAGACTAAAATTGCTAGTATGAGAAATGAATGATAGAACATCACTACTGATCCCATGTACATGCAAAAGATAATAAAAGAATATTATGAAAGGGGCACCTGGGTGGCTTAGTTAAGTGTCCAACTTTGGGTAAGGTCATTATCTTGTGGTTCCTGGGTTTGAGCCCTGTGTCCCTGTGTCGTGCTCTGCGGTGACAGCTCAGAGCCTGAAGCCTGTTTTGGATTCTGTGTCTTCCTTTCTCTCTGCCCCTTCCCTCCCCTGCCCCACCCACAATTTGTCACTCTCTCTCTCTCAAGAATAAATATTATTTTTAAAATAAATGTAGTAAATCTGTATAATATTTATAGTAGATAAACTATAAAACTCTGATGAGATAAATCAAAGAAAAGCTAGATAAATGTAGAGATATTCCATGTTTATGATCAGGAAGACTCAGCTTTTCACAGATTCAATATAATCCTAATAAAAATGTCAGCAGGTTACTTTGTGGATATTAATAAAGTAAGTCTAAAATTTATTTGGAAAGACAAAAAATCTAGAATAACAAACACAATCTTAAAGAAGTCAGAAGACTAACACTACCTTACTTCAAGACTTACTATAACTCTGTCTTAATGAAGACAGTTTGCATTGGTAACAAAACACACAAAAAGATCAATGAACAAGAATAGTGAGCTTAGAAAGAGACTTACACAAATACAGTCAACTAATATTTGACAAAGAACAAAGGCAGCTGAATGGAGAGAAAGGATATCTTTTCAACAAATGGTGTTGGAACCACTAGAAATTTATGTGCAAAAAATTAATATAACCATCTAATTGTAATAAATTATCAGTAGGTATTTATTAAATATGAAACATGTAGTTAAACATATATTTCAAAAACTTAACTAAAATGTATCCTAGAACTTAAGTATAAAACATAAATCTATAAAATTTCTCTAAGGTAACACAAGAGAATATCGAGTTGACTTTGAGTTTAGTAGTAACTTTTTGGATACAATACTGAAATACAATCTATAAAAGACAAAATTGATAAGACAAAACTCATTGGAATTCAAACTTTTGCTATGTGAAAAACAGTTTTAAAAGAAAGACAAGACAAACCACAGACTGGGAGAAATACCTGCAAAACTAATGTCCAAAATAAACAAAGAATTCCTAAAACTCAACAATAAGAAAACAAAAACAAAAATAAACAAACCTAATCAATAAATAATCTGAACAGAAAATTCACCAAATATGATTTTCAGATGGCAAACAGCATAAAAAGTGATCAACAACACATATCAGGAATGGCAAATTAAAAAATAAGGTAGCACTGTGAACCCATTAAAGTGGCTAAAATCCCAAACACAGATAGCGACCAATACTTAGGAGGACGTGGAGCAGCAGGAACTCTCATTCATTGCTGGTGGGAGTGCAAATGATGCAGCCATTTTGGCAGACTGTTTAGCTAAAGCTAAACTCTGTCATACGGTAGGGTTCAACCATCACACTCCTATGTAATTATCCAAATGAGGTGAAAATCTCTGTCCACCCAAAAACTTGCCCATGAACATATTTACAGCAATTGTGTTCATATTTGCTGAAATTCGGAAGCAAGAAAGATGTCTTTCAATGCATCAAGTGGTTAAATCGTGATATATCCACACAATGGAAAGTTATTAAATCATAACAAGAAGTGATCCCTCAAGCAAGGAAAAGACATGCAGAACCTTAAATGGATGAATTCTAAGGTAAGGAGGGCAGTGTGCAAAGTCTACGTATTTTATGATCCTAACTATGGACATGCTGAAGAAGGCAAAACTATACAGAGAGTAAAAATACCAGCTGTGGACAAAGTTTCAGGGGGAGGAAAGGAGGGAAGAATGGATAGATAGATCACAGGGGATTTTTAAGAAAGTAAAATATTTTGTACAATACTGCTAGGTGGGTACAGGACATTATTTGTTGAGTCCAATAATCAATACCACACTAGTAAGGCAGGGTGTTCATAATAGGGGAAACCGTGGGGGTGGAGGAGGGTCAGGGAATAGAAAGTATCTGAGAACTCTGTATTTGCTGCTCTATTTTTTCTCTAAACCTAAAACTGCTCTAAAACTACATAGTAAGGGGCACCTGGGTGGTTCAGTCAGCTAAGCACCCGACTCTTCATTTTGGCTCAGGTCATGGTCTCAAGGTTCATGAGGGTCCAATGCAGGGCTCTGTGCTGAAAATGTGGAGCCTGCTTGGGAGTCTCTCTCTTTCTGCCCCTCCCCCATTCACTTGTGTGTGTGTGTGTGTGTGTGTGTGTGTGTGTGTGTGTGTGTGTGTGTGTGAGAGAGAGAGAGAGAGAGAGAGAGAGAGAGAGAGAGAATAAATAAATAAATATAGTCTATTAGTAAAAAACAAAACAAACAAAAATAAATCAATCATGACCCAAAACAATCATTAGTTGAATTTCTGTTCTGAATATTATAAATCAGTATCTATTCACCTGTAAAGGCTGATTTTAATTTATTATGTAAATATTAAAATTGCTAAATATTCCTTTTCTCCAACAAAGTGCCTGCTTCAGAAAAATGACATAATAAATGAACTTATAAATGACTAATTAGATATAAGAGGAATAAACCAAATCTTATTAATAGAAAACCACTTTTCCCTGCCCTCATTAAATAATTATTTGAGGATTATTGGTGTAACTGTTTGCCATCTTTTAGTCTTTTCATATGCCTAGGAATCCATACGCCAAGGTGTAATTCACCCTGTAGTTGGATGTGTGGATTCTTTTAAATTCAGAGAGACACAAAATACACCTGATTTTTCATCTTCCATGACAGAGAATAGATTGAACCGTGTGATAAGCGTCTTCGTTCCATATGTTCTGTTTAAATCTTGCCAATTTCAATGCTGTAAAAGGTGAGAATAAAATGAACAACCTATTTTTCATTCTGTATGATTCTCAAGTAAAGGGAAATTACTTTCACATTTGGTGGTCAATAAAAAGGTGTAATAAAAAGTTTAATTTAAAGGGAGTCTTAAATAAGATGATTTGTAAAATAGGCAAAAAAAAGGAGCACAGAAGTTACAGCAGATGCAGAGAGTTTGGCGAAGGCAAACTAAAAGGCAATAGTTGGAAAATGATGCTGTGGAGGTTTCAAGAGATTGATCATAGCAGAATGTGAATCATTTAGACTGGGCAAAAGCTACGTATCAAGAAACTGTTTAGAGTTTATTTTAAAAATGAGAACTGTGAAGTGGGTAATGATGTTATCTTCCACATGCTGAAGTAAAAATGAAGTTCATTTATAGACAAGAAGAGTGGGGTGGCAATTAAAATAATTAAGACACTGCCATTTGAGGGGCTGGTAGGTTTTGTCTTGCAGATGTGTGTGTGTGTGTGTGTGTGTGTGTGTGAGTGTGTGTATGCATGTGTGTGTATGTGTGTGTGTGTATAAACAAATTCCATTTTAAATTACAGAGGGCAAACTAGAAATGTACATCAGTTGATGGATTCTAGAAAATAAAGGTCACATTGCCGGTAAAATGTGGATGATTTACAAAGAGATGTTATATTTGAATGAATGAGATAATCAGGGATTATACTAAATTAAACAATGACCTAAATGCAGGTAGACTGGGGATATAAATGTGAATATTTCTCTTGCTTGATAATATAAAACAAATTGATATCCTCCTACTACTTGATGTAGCATGCTTGAAATTCTGAATTCTTCTGAAGAATTTAGTTAGGCTATGGGTGTAAAAATAAATGAATGGACTGCTTATTTATTTATTTATTTAATTTTATTTTTAAATTCTAAATCATACCTGCTTACTTAGTTTGTTTTACTATACTCTTTGGATATATGGGTTTTCATTGATGGGTGTGTTATATATAATATAATATACTAGAAACATTACAATAAAATTGCAATTGAAAGTTAATTCATGTGTATCTCTGTTTCACCTATAATTGATTCCTTCAAGTTATTATTAGCCTAAAAAACTTTCGATTAAAATATTGTATTATTTTCTTTTACGTTTGTTTAAACTCTTGAAATCCCCTTCAATGTCTGTAATCGTATACTTCCAAACATGGCATATAATAATATCTCTAATTAGTTAGCCAAGCCTTTTAAGTATATCACCTCTATAAAATTGAGTACCTTAATATTTTGCAAAATAATTTATTTAATTAAACAGAATAAATTCTTCAACTGCGACATGTTTTCCTTAATTCCTTAAGTACTTTAAATATTAAGTAGTTGATACAATTAACATATCAATTACTACAGGAGTCCCAGGGCTTTGTTGTGTTTGTATGCTTTGGCTTCCCTTTGGCAGTTGCAATTTGTACACACATAAAATCTATGATGAATATTGAATACCAGTTCAAGTTAGGGAAATCTAAACTGCACATGTATAGTTGTAATTACTGGATTACTAATTTGCTAATTTTTTCTCATAAGATGCTGTTTGCACTGTATAGAAAACTAAATATATATATATATGTAGTATGTGTATGTGCATGTGTATAATATAGTATATAGTTAGCATATATACTATACGTATTATATATAAAGAGTGTACATTGTGTGGAAGGCAAGTTAACAACTCTATCCTAAGAAAAATAGTATTTTTACCACTCCAAGGTTTAATTTCACATATTTGGTGATAAGGTATTTATACAAAACAGTATCAACTTACCTAAGAAATTCTACTCAAAGTTTTCTGTATTTCATGCCTTCTCACATAATTCAAAGGGCCAGTTGGTTAAGTGTCTGACTTCAGCTCAGGTCATGATCTCATGTTATGGGTTCAAGCCCCACGCCGGGCTCTGTGCTGACAGTTCAGAGCCTCGAGTCTGCTTCAGATTCTATGCCTCCCTCTCTCCTCCCCTCCCCCACTTGCACTCTGTCCCTCTCTTTCTCAAAAATAAATAAACATTTTTAAAAAAGTAAACAGAGTTGCAGGGAAATGTAGGGAAAGTTAGTATAACTGAATCACAATCAAAATGGGTGTATGAAACACTGGTGATGAGAATTTACATATATCACAAATGTCTAAGAAGACAATGTGCATACTAGTATGCATACCACTGTGTGTGTATGTAAACAAGCTTACATAAATGTGTACTTTTATTCTTTTAAATTACTCTCATATGAATTGATAAAACGTGTGTGTTTTGTTCTGAACCTTACTAAAATACAATAATTTGAACAAACCATTTTCTAACCACTTTTCATGCGGTTGAAGTATCTGTTTCTGAAAAATCTGTTTCTAAAAATCTGTCTGTATGAAGTTTCTGTCAGTTTGTTTGTCAACTTATCATCTATAAAGAGCTGAAGAAAATTTTTAAAACTTTGGAAGGTATATTTCCATAACTTAAAATATATCTAATATGGGATAAATATATATAAGCTCACATTTTCGGTCATAATTAAAAAACAAACAAATGAACAAAACCAAACCAGTATTCTTATCGTCTGCCTGAGCAGAGGTGCTGTCAGAGGCTTGTCAAGAAATATTCAAGGGCTGCATCATCCAATACGGCCACATGTGGCTACTAAGCACTAGAAATGTTGCTAGTCAAATTGAGGAACTAAAAATTTTAATTTTTTTTATTTTTTAAATATTTATGTATTTTAGAGAGAGAGAGCAGGGGAGGGGCAGAGAGTAGGAAGAGTGGTGAAGCAGGTAGAGCCCAATGCAGAGCTCAAACTCATGAAACTGTGAGATTACGACCTGAGCCAAAGTCATATGCTTAACTGGCTAAGCCACCCAGACGCTACTTCATTTTCTTTAATATAAGTCACTTACACTTAAAAACTGAAATAGTATCAAATACAGATCAAGTATTTCCCATGAAATTTAGTATTCTACTTGAGATGTCTTTTGTACCTATGGAATACACACTGGCATTCAACGTCTTGGTACTATTGAAAAGAGTGTAAACTACTTTATTAATAATTATTGTATTGACTATGTTTAAGATAATATTTTAATGGGTTAAGTTCAACATAATAATACTACAACACATTTTATTATTTTTAACTGAAAAGAAAATCTCCATCTGACTCCTCTACCCTCTATCTCTGAGTCTCCTCTCTCTCTGTCTGCCTGCCACCTTCTTGCCCTCCACTCCAAATGGAGGTGGTGCGCATTCACTGGCATTGCCCGCACCAGCATACTTTTCTTCACCTTTTCATATGGTTCAACAGTAAAGGGAAATAACTGGTGACTCAAATGGCAGATGCTATTTGAAAGCAAATAAAGAGTGCTAAGTACTTAGTATGTTGCTTTTGATCTTCAGAATGCTCTTTTCTCCATATTTATTTAAAGGCTCCGAAAGGCAGTGTGTCTTTCTTGGCAGGGGCAGAATAAAATCTTTAGTGTCTTATGTTAGGGCTATATCAAACTTTTAGCTCACTACCTCAAATTATTCAGGCTGTCCACTATTTTGACAAACTTATTCTGATTGGACCTGTTGAGTAGGAGTCAGCATACAGAATAGATCCTTAAAAGATTATTAGGGGGCATTCAAAGACTATATGCGTTCAGTGTTATAAGGCATGTTAGGATGAACGCCTTATTTGCATATTCCCAGAAAATACACATTCCTAGTGGATCTCTGAATTTCAGCCGCAGACCTACACTTTGTTTGGACTTACTATCCTGACTCATTTGCCAATTAAATTATAATTGGAATAGGTCTAAGTTTCCACACTAGCTACTCTGCCCTTGCTGTTTGACCCAACAGAACCAAGGGTGCTGGGAGTATCTATGGCAAACATATTTTGCATTTTGAAGCAAACTCATGTTCTCTTCTGCAGTTCTCTCTCACCTCCCTTGTGAGTAACAGCTAAAGCTCAGTGCTGGGCCCTTGCAGTGACCGAACACTTGTCCACAGCTTGCAAAGCACCGTGACACTTAGATCAGCGCATCATGGATTGGATGTCATCAGACACAGCAAGCCATGGATTTGAGGGTGCGCAGCCATACCCCATCATCAAATGAAAGGGCTTTGCATGAGATGGACGGCAGCAGCCGACAGGACACTCACAGAGAATCCTCACTGAGTGTTTGTTCGCCACTCATTGTGCAGCACTATCCTGAAATGGTTGGTGTGAAGTTTTTCAGCGATTTTGGAGGACTGCGGCAGCTTCTCAGTGCGATTTTGAGAAACCGCCCCTTCTGTACTGGGAGGTGCTGAGTATCTGAGGCCTCCTCTCTTCAGCTACAGTTTCTCCTGCGCCGGCAGCCCTCTTCCCTTTCTGTGCAGAGTATGCCAAGATTCTAACAACCGTTAGTTCCTGTAGCAAAACTGTTGTTTTCCTTCCCAGAATCCCTGGCCTGGCTCTAGTCTTGTGACTTAACCAGACTACTGAAAACAGACTGCTGGGGCGCCTGGGTGGCTCCGTGGGTTAAGCCTCCGACTTCGGCTCAGGTCAGATCTCACGTGTTCGTGGGTTCGAGCCCCACGGGGCGTTCTGTGCTGACAGCTAGCTCAGAGCCTGGAGCCTGCTTCCGGTTCTGTGTCTCCTTCTCTCTCTGCCCCTCCCCCTCTCATGTTCTGTTTCTCTCTGTATCAAAAATAAATAAAATATTAAAAACAAACAAAAGAGACTGCTGCATCCCCTGACAGAGTCCTGGGAGATGATGCAGGGCAAGTGTCCTTCTAGCACAGAGCACGCAGTGAGGCTAGAGAAGTCTCTGTTGGGTCTCATCACTCTGTAGTTATATTGCATTTACTATACTGTAGTCGACAGAAAATGGTTGCCGAGACCTTGACAAAAATGGACAGCAAGACATCGTTGAAACACGCTAGTCAGCTTTTTGTATTTTGTTTCCTTGATAGGTAACAATAACACTTTGGACACATTTTTCGACTCTCATATATAATATATATGCATATATTTTAAGTTTTTGGAGTTTCTGTATTTTGAGAGACAGAGAGGGTAAGCAGGGGAGAGGCAGACAGAGAGAGAGGAGAGAAAGGGAGAGAGAGAATCCCAAGCAGGCTCCATATTGTCAGCACGGAGCCCAGTGCATGGTTTGAACCCATAAACTATGAGATCATGACCTGAGCTGAAACCAAGACTCGGATGCTTACCTGATACCCAGGTGTCCCTTGAATATTTGAAAATTTCAGGATAATCTCATATTCTTTATGACCTTATTGACTCTTTGTAGCTAATATTAACTGTTGTTTCTTTCAAGATTAGAGACATGGCAATTTTCCATGGCAAGATTATTTTATAATTTTACCTTTTTCTGATAAGTACTTTAAGGCTTTACTAAAGTTTGAGATAGTTCAATACAATCCTGGAAAACATAATGCTGGTGATATGCTACCCAATACTCCATCTCTTGTGTCAAGAATCAGAACACAGGTGTGTTTTACACATTTAATTTATCAACAAAAAGAGGCATACTGTCCCATAAAATACTTCAAACGATTCTCAGAGTTTATGCATCTGAATATATTACCAGATATATTTCATGATTTATTTGAAAGATATGATCAATGCTAATGTTATTAGAAGCATTAACTCTAAATTTTACCGGGAGTTTGTCATGGCCTAATTGTGACAACTCTTCCAAGGAATGAATATCTGTCTGTATCTGGGATAAACATATGTGTTTGTGAACTAAATACATGCTCACTGTCCTTTATCATTTCAATGCATAAGAGTTTATATGAATGACTAATATGTGGCCAGTTGCAAACTAAGTGAGCACATGCTAAAGTGCAAATTCCGATCTGTGCGTGTTTGTGTACACGTGTGTCCTGAACATGTGTGTGTATGAGGGGGGCTGGACAAGCTCTTCCTCTTGAAGTAATGACTGTGCAGTGGGTGGAAACGTTATGCTTGTTGTTAGCACACGCAAGTCAAGGCAAGTCTCTTCTCTTAATTAGGTCAAGGAAGTGTTTCTGGGGACACTTACCACGTGATTTTATAATATCACAAAGTCAAACAGTCCAACAAAAGGAGCAACTCTTTATGAACAGCTGTTTAGTCAATGTTCCCCTTTTTCCTGTTATGTTGGTTTTCTGGGTACACTCCATTTTCCAAATACTTCCTTTTGAGTGCTGACATTTCTCATTTACTAAATTCTTCTTGTCAATGTATAATTTCTTCCTTTCAATGTTTTGTAAGAATGGTGTTTCCATATGCTAATTAATTATGTTAGTTCTGGGGCTCTTTAACACTGGGATTGGGGGTAATGAACACAAAGAGGATCTGATTAAGGTTTAAACACTCCATTCAGAATACTGCACATATTTCCTTCAAAGGAAGTTTTTGCTTAAGACTTCAGATCTTTTTCAAACTTTATAAACATTTTCTATGAAGTATGAATGACTCTAGGTACATTATATAATGGCCCGCTATAATATACTTATTTATATGGAGAAACTAAATTTCAGCCTTGATATCTTCGGTAATAGATAACTGAATATGATGAATGTTCAGAATTCTATTTCCTTCTGATTCTACATAAAATATTTCTATGTCTACCCTACATATTCAGTATTTCATATCTGTAACTTAAGTAGTTAAATAATCTTTAATTACTGTTAAAGTAATCTTCTAGCCTTTTCTTCTGAGTTGGGCATAATATACCTTATCTTTAAAATCCTTATTGCCATTGGTCAGTTCGAAATGAATGGCTATTGGTACAACTTCAAAACATACCTCTAGAGGTGCCTGGGTGGCTCAGTTGGTTTCGTGGCCTACTCTTGATTTTGGCTCAGGTCTCATGGTTCGTGGGCTTGAGCCCCATGTCAGATTCTGCATTGATGGTGTAGAATTGGAATTATCTGTCTCCCTCTCTCTCTCTCTCTCTCTGCCCCACCTCTTGTCTCTCTCAAAATAAGAAACATTAAAATATATCTCTAAGATGAAACAGACTCCCCTTTGAATATATCTTAAGGCTAATTATATTAACCTATTTTCTAAGTTGAGCAAGGTTTTAGAAAAGATCAACATATGTGTATATCTGTGTGTAAATGTAGTAGAATTTTGTCATAATTGCAGATGTAAAAAATATTAGCATTGATCAGAAGTCTCTAAACAAACACTAAAACTACTTCAAATGCTTCTTGCAAGTCACGCTAGAAGGCTCTACAGGGATTCTAGAAAATTTATGCATTTTGTAGAGAAATGAATTTTATAATCACATTCACAGTGAGGGGGCTGCTAGTATCTTTATATATAAGAAAGAATAACTGTTGCTCCTGTCTGTTTGTAGCCGGCACAGAGAAGGGATCCTGCTGACCCATGTCTTCCCCTCCCCACTCCATCATGAGAAAATGGTGGAAAACGTGACTTCTCCACTGCCCTCATAGCTTCTTTCACAGTGGTGGCAGCAGCAAAGGGATAAAAATCACTTTTTCTGAAACCGTTCCAACTTGGGGAGGTACAAAAGTTATTTAATTGATTCATCCTTACAAAACAGGGAAGACAAAAAGATGCACTCAAATCTAGAAATCTTTTAGCAAATGTGGGTTAAAACCACTAATTCCACTTACTCAAAGTAAGCTCTGTAGGAGAATGGGTAAACCATGTTTGAAGCATTTCATAGCAATTGATACTAGAATCATATAAACATGATGACTGATAAACTCTTTCCATCAGTATTCTAATAGAAGAATAAAGGTACTTTCTATGGCTATCTCATAAAATTAAAACTTATATACAAATATTACTATTGGTTGAAAACTTTGATCAATTCTTCTTAGAATATAAAGTCTGAACAATTCCTCTTAGAATATAAATTCATTGTGTTCATGTAACCTAGGAATAATACAAATTTCTCTAAGGGAATTACAACGTACAGAATAAATTTTATATTGCATTCCTCCACTGACTTGTTACATTTTTCATTCTTTCTTCTATTCATAATTATGTTCATTTTTCATTGCTCCCACATACTTCACCAGTGTTCTTTTACACCACATTTTCCTCATCCTCTGAATGTGACAAATATTAAATAATACTCTTTTGAAGGCTCTGAGCTAGGAAGATTAACATCCATAGATACATCGCCTCTGCCTTTCCACTTTCACATCTACTTCTCCTCTTTATGTTCTCTTTTCTCCTTCAGTCCACTGCTGTTGCTATTACATAGTTCATAATGTGATACTACTAACAACCAAAAAATAAAGAAGTTTATATTGGATATTATTTTATTCAGCTGCCAGAGGGATAGTATGTATTCAATACAAGGTACAATAAATGTCTTACCCACTTGGCAATTAGTCCCTAAGTGGACTGTAAATTATTCAGTGCTAGAAAATAAGTGGTATTATACTTTTATGTAGCTTCGCAGGTACATGTTGCATTGTAATAGCACAGAGATTAATAAATTATGAACCTTTTTGAAAAATTTTATGTGACTAAATGATCCATTATTTGCATGTGCAAGCAAATCAACAAACTCTCTTTCATACCCATGGCTTTCATATTTTTAAATATAGTATAAAATAAAATACCTGTTATGAAACAAACTATGTATATATCTCTATATTAGTATTGGAAGTAAATGCTAATTTCAGTCAATGAATATTCATTGGGTACCAGGCACTGTGTTCAGCACTGAAAATACAGCTTGGTTTCTGCCCTCATGGAGCAGGAAATAATTCGTCCTTAATAGGCTCATATAATTTACTATAGATTATGGCAATTCTTATCATAGGAAATGATCAGGCATGTATAAGAGAAAACAATGGAGAATATTTTTTGTATAGGTCAGAAGTATCTTTTCTGAGGAAGTTTGAGATCAAGAGTTTGAGATCTGTGGAGGGGGCAGTGCAATTGACTGAATGTTTGTGTCTCTCCCAAATTTGTACATTGAAACCTAATCCCTAAGTGAAGGTATTGGAGGTGGAAACTTGGAGAAGTATTTAGATCATGAAGGTAGACCCCTGGATGGGATTAGTGCCTTATAATAAGGACCCTGGGGAGCTCTCTTACCCTTCTTCTGCCATGCAAGACCAATTCACAGAAAGGATAACAATTCTAAATGTATGTGCACCCAGAAACAGAACTCTGATACATGTGAAAGAAATCCATGGGACAAAAGAGACATAGAGAATTATACAATTATCATAGCAGCCTTCAAGTCTTCTCCATAAAAAATTGATAGAACTACCAATAAAATCAGAAATGAGACAGAAAAAATCAACAGTATCAACCAACTTAATCCAATTGACATATATAAAATATCCCACTCAACAAGAGCAGAATACACACCTTTCTCCTAATTTTAAAGGAACTTCCCCAAGTCCGATGAAAACCTTGGCCACAAATAAAATCTCCATTAATTCACAAGAATTGAAATCATACAGAATATGTTCTCCAACCATAATGGAGCCAAATTAGAAATAAATAGAATGATAATAGGAAAATCTCCAAATACTTGGAACAAAACAATACATTTCTAACCTAGGATCAAAAGGGAAAGTTTCAGGAGAAATTTACAAAAACTGAACTGAATGAAAATGGCATACAACAGCTAGTACAGTCTTGAGAGAGAAATTTACAACACTAAATACCTGAGCAAGGAAAAATCTGACCTTAATCTAAACTTGCTCCTCAAAAACTTAGAAAAATAAGAACAATAAAAAGGCATATGGATAATAAGACTTTGGTCATATACCTTAGTTTCAAATACACTCTCCCAGTTTTTTACTTTCTATTCACTTAGTGTCTTTGTTTTTCATTTTAGGGTTTTTAATTTTTATAAAATCCCATTGTGCAGTGAATGCAAAATCCCTGGCAGTAATCCCATTCACAAAAAATAAATAAATAGATAAAAAATTTTAAAAAGTCTTGAATATTCATCCTTGGTGAAATTTATAGAAGTAGTGAATTATCCAAGAAGAATATCAGTTCTTTCAATGCAGCCAACACACACTGAAGAGATGAGGGAGAAAGAAGGAAAATGAAAAAAGTCAAGGATTCTTTTGATTAAGATAAAATCAAAAAGGTCAGTTTTTGAGTGAGCTTCTCAAGGCCTACCAACTGATATGTCATCTGACACATTACTATCTAGAAAGCTCATTTGGGATTTGTCAAGCAAAAAAGAAATAAATATGATGCATTCTCAGAAATTAATCAGATTGTTACGAAAAGGCCACAGTTATATTACTTTATATGTTTAAACTCAGTGTAGGCTTCATTTTTGCTATCTTTACTCTCAGTGCAAAGGAGGCTTCAAATTCTTCCATTATTATTACTTTGTGTTTAGGTTAGAGATCTTTTGCAAAAAATATTTTTCTA
>NC_043703.1:20105395-20162620 GCF_006229205.1 Suricata suricatta
CCCCCGTTGTGATTCTTGGCTCAGATGATAGAATCCACTTTGCATGAATAGAGGGTTCCGTTTTTTCCCAACTCTCTTTCTCAGGTATGATGTGTTTTCATAAGTGTTAAAAAAAATCTTCTTAGTGTCCAAAGTAGATAGTTTAAATCTATTCATATTTCATAGGTTAAGAGCTGAAATTTTACCTCCCTAGTCCTGAAGCTGTACTTTAGAGTTTTGTTGTATTTATTTTTATTTAAAAATTTTTAATGTTTTATTTATTTTTTAAGAGAGAGACAGAGTATGAGTCGGGGAGGGGAAGAGAGAGATGGAGACACAATCCAAAGCAAGCTCCAGTTTCTGAGTTGTCAGCACAGAGCCCAAACGGGGAGCTTGAACTCATGAAGAGTGAGATCATGACCTGAGGGAAAGTCAGATGCTTAAATGACTGAGCCACCCAAGTGTCCCGGATTTTGTTGTATTTAATGTTCATAAGATCCTTTTTATTATTTTTGAAATTGGCATGTAGTATGGTAAAGAATCATGAGGCTATAGTTAAAAACAAATCTCCTGGGGCGCCGGGGTGGCTCAGTCGGTTAAGCCTCCGACTTCGGCTCAGGTCAGATCTCACGTTCGTGGGTTGGAGCCTTGCATCAGGCTCTGTGCTGACAACTAGCTCAGAGCCTGGAGCCTGCTTCCTGTTCTGTGTCTCCTTCTCTCTCTGCCCCTCCCCCTCTCATGCTCGGTCTCTGTATCAAAAATAAATAAAACATTTAAAAAAAATCTCCTACTTGTTCTATATAATAGTGATTATGGTTACATACTTGAAAAAAATCTACTCTCTTAAGAAGCAACAACATTTTTGTCTGTTGGTCAGAGACCACTTAAATAGACGAAGATGCAAAATAGACACTTAAATAGACAAAGAAGTTCACTTAAACAAAGATACAAAATTAATGAAAAGGTTCTAACTTACATACATGATATAGAAATAAATAATTGCCTAAGAGAAAGTTTCACAGTATATAGATATAAAAACTCCTGGGTGGCTCAGTTGGTTAAGCGTCCGCCTTCAGTTCAGGTCATGATCTCACAGTTTGTGAGTCCAAGCCCCGCATCAGGCTCTGGGCTGACAGCTCAGAGCCTGGAGCCTGCTTCGGATTCTGTGTTTCCATCTCACTCTGCCCCTCTGTTGCTCATACTCTGTCTCTGTCTCTCTCAAACATAAACAAACATTAAAAAAAAAAACCCAGACTGAAAAAAATTAAGTTACATTAAGAATTTACACTCTTGAAATGGGATCAGTTAAAATCTCAAGTGGAAATATATATATATATAAACATTTTATCTGAAGTATGAATATATCTGTCATCATTATAGTCAGTGAAATTGTTAACGGAAAATATCTTAAATTCCAACAACTTGTGTTTGTCACCAACAGCTTTTTCAGTTTTAGAGTGAGAGAGAGAAAGAAAGAAGAGAAGGGGAGAGAGGGATGGATAAAAATAATTTAATTAGCTGGGTAATTGAGTAATTAGCCCATTTTTAATTTAAGTTCTGTCAAAGTATTGGAGACTTTGTGATTTCAAATCTTTGCTTTAAGTCAAGCACTATATTCTTAAGGGAAAAATTAAGAAGGATTATTAAGAGGATAACTGTATAATATCATAATAGCTATCATTATCACATGATATAAAAGGCAAAAGTATAATATTCTGTATGGCACTGCTAATAGTTGTCTTCGGAAAATGATTGCTAACTATGTAAAATGTGCTACAGTTACCTACTTTTTTTTTTTCACAGCCTCCCAAACTGTCTTAGCTTCGTATGTGGTAATGTGCTGCACTTTACAGCCTCCTAGAGGTCAGTCTGTGTGCCATTGAAAGCTCACTCTTTGGCTGGCTTTGTAGATTTGATCTATAATAATTGGAATGAACTTTTACTATCTTCATTTTCCTGATCCTTCCCTCTCCCCTTGTTTCCCATCTCCTCCATGTGTCCTGGTAGCACTGAAATGAATTGGGAAGCTTCTCAGCTCACTGCTCCTTCTCTAAATTCTATCTGGTGTGGAAATCAAAGACTGTCTCTGCAAATGGAATTGCTTCCAGGATATCACACCTGATGTACAGGACTTGGCATATTGTGTTCTGAGAATGAATACTACCACGGTTTTTAATTTTTTTCTAAAACATTTAATACTATTAGTTATCATGAACTACATATAATCTCACAATCAAAATGCATTTCTTGTTTACATTGACATTTATTTTAAAGTTGGTGTGATATGTGTGTCTCTATGTGTATCTGTCTGTAATTTCCGATTTTTTTGAACAGATTTTGAGAACAATTGGATAGCCAGGATATGGTTTGTAGAGGTTTTTAGAGGAACAGAACTTAGAAGACAAGCATTATGTATTGTTGGAATATTCTTCAGTAGCCTATTGGCATTATTAGGATACATTTCAGATCCTTTATCATGGCATTCAGCTGTAGCTGTGAAAACAGATGTTCTCTCGAATCTCTTCAGGATATAATATCCCTTCTGCCTAAAGAAAACACGTTCAGCTCTCTCTGGGGTGGTAGAATGCTGAGTTTCTCAACTCTGGCATTGTTGACATTGTTGTAAGGAGTGACATGTGAACTGTGGATTGTTTAGTAGCATTCCCAGCCTCTCACAGATACCAGTAGCAGCCTTTTTCTGGTTGGGACAACCAAAAATATCTCCAGACATTGTCAAATGTACCATAGAAGACAAAACCACTCAGTTAAAAATCACTAGTGTAATGGAAAGAAGGCAGCCCTTGGGGCTAGTTAAAACTAGATTTAAATTACTATTCTATTGTGGATGCATCTAAGCAAATAATACATATTTCACATATTTGCTGCAAGAGTTGAAGAACAATATAGACGTACATATATTACAGCCTGTCTGCTGCCTGAAATGTAGCAGTACTCCTCAATTAGTCCCACACTTGGACAGAGGCCACCTTTGTTTAAGGATCAATTCGGAGGCACTTACGTTGAAAAGACTTATTTTTACTTCAGACCTTTCAGCATATAGTATATAATGTTCTTTATAATTCATGTCCATTCCTCACAGGAATTCATTGTTCTTTGTCTGGGCTGCCATAGCTTCTGAGTCCCAATCTATCATACCAGCCCCCTCACGGACTAGATGGAAATCGTTGGGTTACTTTCCTGTGTACGGATCTATAGGATGACTTCCCGGAAGACAGGAGAGACCCTTGTTCATCTGTGCTTGTACTTCTGCTGGCTGGCTCACAGCTTTGGACCAGTCATCCATGAAGGTGCAGATGAACAGGGCGTTACCCAGTGTTTCACAGAGCCTCACTAAGCAGCCTGTGTGGGGACTGGTGAACACCAGGCCCTCACAATGTGAACTCTGCTGTTATGCTTTGTAGTCACAATTTCAAAACATAACACGCCCAAAGCAAAACCAAATAAGAGAAAAGACAATGAAAACAAGAACAATAAAACATGAATTTTTTTTCAAGTGTTTTGAAGCTACCCTTTTGTTACTCATAATACAGGATTATGTTTGGAGGTCCTGTTTTTTCTGGACCTTTTAAAACTTTTTTTTTTAATGTTTTATTTATTTTTGATACAGAGAGAGACAGAGCATGAGAGGGGGAGGGGCAGAGAGAGAAGGAGACACAGAATCTGAAGCAGGCTCCAGGCTCTGAGCTGGCTGTCAGCACAGAGCCTGACGCGGGGCTCGAACCCACGAACGTGAGATCTGACCTGAGCCGAAGCTGGAGGCTTAACCGACTGAGCCACCCAGGTGCCCCTTTTCTGGACCTTTTAGCTCAGTCTTATTATTTGAAATAATTCCACTGCTGCTACTCATTATGCTATGCTTGTTGTTTTGTTTTGATTTTATGTCACTTGTGGTTATCAAGAATGAGAGAAATACTGAGTAGTAAAGTAAATTTATCAGACTGTGGTGAGAAAGACCAAAATCATAAAAAGCAGAAAGACACAGAAAGCATCTAGAGGGATAAATCAGAAATTAAAAAAAAGAAATGTAAAAGTAAGTATCCCATTGTTCCAATACCATTTGTTGAAAAGATTTTCTTTTTTGACATTGAATTTCTTGCTTACCTTTGTTTCAAATCAATTTATCATACAAATGTAGATCTGTATGAGTTCTCCATTTCACCCACACTTATCCTTATGCTTTTGCCACATTGCTTTTTACTATTACATTGTTAAAGTAGATGTCAAAATAAGTTAGTGCATGTCCTCCAAATATGTATTGTGTTTCCAAGATTGCTTCGGTTACCCTGTGTTCTTTGCATTCCTCTAGAATTGTAAAATTGGTTGTTAGTTTCTAATTATATAAAGGTCTGCTGATATTATAATGCATATCATATTGAATTAATAAATTAGAGAATAATTTAAAATGATTACATCTTTCAATCCATGAACACAGTGTACCTCCATTTATTTAAGTTTTGTAAGTTTTGTTTATTTAACTTATTATTTTATAATTTTCAGTATATAGGACTTGCACAGATTTGCTTCAAATTACCCTTGAATGTTTTATGGTTTTTAACACTTTAGAAAATGGAACTTCTAATATTCCAATTAATTGTTTTTTTAAAGAAATATATTTTATTTTTGTTTATTGATGTTGTATCTTAAGATTTTGCTAAATTACTCATTTTCATAGTTCTTAGGTTTATTTTTAAACTTTTCTACCTAATTATGCAATCTTGAAATAGAGACAGTTTTAAGTCTTTCTAATTATACTTTGAATTAACCTTTATTCTTATTGCTCAGGGTAATGACTAATATAATTGTTGAAGATGGACATTCTTGCCTTTCTCCCAATAATAAGGAAAATGTGTTCAAAATAAAAACACAGGCTAATACATTTGAATAAGTAATTTTGTTCAAAATGTGTAATTAAAAATGCCACAGATTATAAAAAAGGAAATGCAGATTCTTTATCCTTCAAAACTTGAATACCATCACTATATAAATAGCTGTGCTAATAAAAGAAAAAATAACACTAAAATATAAAATCATATAAGTATCAGGGAAGCAATTCCTAAGATAAAAAAAATACAATGATTTTTTTAAGTTTATTTATTTATTTTGAAAAAGAGAGAGAGTGCACATGTATTTGCACTTGAGCAGGGAAAGGGCAGAGGGAAGAGGAGAGAGAGAATTCCAAGCAGGCTCCACACTGTCAGCACAGAGCCAACCAACTGTGAGTTCATGAACTGAGCTGAGATGAAGAGTCCAACTAACTGAATCAGCCACCCAGGTGCTCTAAAACCTTTTGATATTAAATATACAAATGCATAGGAGTGGCTGGGTACCTCATTTGATTGATCATTGGATTCTTGATTTGGGCTCCAGATATGGTCCCAGGGTCATGGGATTGAGCTCCACATTGGGCTTTGTGCTGAGTGTGGAGCCTGCTTACGTCTCTCTCTTTCCCTCTGCCCTTCCTTACCAAGCCCTCTCCTTTCTTAAGTAAATAAGCGGATAATAAATAAAATAATAGGAATAAAAATATTAAAGCATATAGTACAAAACTCTGATAAATTCTGCCATCTATATTGATAAAGAAAAAATGTCAATTCTTGTAAATGTCTTTGGATATACACACTTTAATATCAAAGCTGTTGGGTATATTTCCCTTTCAGAGTTCTCTGCAGAAGGATTTAGAAATATACATCAAAATCCTTTACAATAGTAAAGACTTTGGAACAGCACTTAAATGTAGATAATAACACTTTAAATAAGATGATTTAACAAATATTTGTGTACAAAGGTATTTGCTGAGGGTTATCTTTGACAGTGATATGAAAAATATAAATACCTTAACAAAAAGATTAAATTTTGTGATATGTAAGAGAGATATTATACAATCTTTGATGCTCACTGTATTGCAAGTTATTTTTATCTTCTTAACAAACTTAAAACACATAATAACTTTTTTTTAAATAAGGAAAGGCCCCAGAACCTCAAGGAAGCCTGGGCCAGATGCTAAAGGTTTGAAATGCAGAAACAAGGAACTTAAATCTATGCTGTGAATCATGAATTCACCAAACGTTCATCACAGACTTCCTCTTAGTTGATGGTTCTTTTCTTCTTTTTTTTCAAGCCACAAACTGTAGACTCACCTTTGATATTTCTTTTTCTCTCAATTCTCACATTCAAAAAATCCCATTATCTCTTCATTGGCAACTGATGAAGATTCTAAAAATCTCTTTCCATCTCTACAGCTATTCTCATGGTCCAGCCTCTGCTCTTTCTTGCCTGTAATAGTCCCCAGTAATACTCTTTGCCTTCATCCCTGCCTTAGTCAAAAATTGCTTTATTTCTTTTTTTTTAATTTTTTTAATGTTTTCATTTATTTTTGAGAGAGAGAGCATGAATGGGGGAGGAGCACAGAGAGAGGGAGACACAAAATCTGAAGCAGGCTCCAGGCTCTGAACTGTCAGCACAGAGTCCCACGCGGGGCTCGAACCCACAAACTGTGAGATAGTGACCTGAAACAAAATCGGACACTTATCCGACTGAGCCACCCAGGCGCCCCTGCTTTATTTCAACATAGGTCAAATTATACTACTACTCCTCTATCTCAATCCTGTTATCATTTCCAATTTTGTTTTACAATACCTCCTCATGTCTCTATAATGGCTATAAAATCCTATATGATTTGTCACTTACATTTTCGAGTGCTGTTTGCTATTTTCCTGTATGGTTTCTCAGATCCTGTTTATTAATTGTCTTGAATACAACCAGCATACTCTCATTGTAAGATTCTAATCAAACTGTTCCTAGATATATGCTTGGCTAAATCCCTCATCTACTTCAAGTGTATGTTCAAATTTCATCTTTTCAAAGAAGACTGATCATACAATTTAATAAGGCAACTCATGCCATCGACCTCCTCCATAATGAAAACTCCTGATCATCTTCACCTGGTCTACTATTGCATTTTTCCCCTATAAAATGAATCACTTACTCACATACTATATAATTAATTATTTTTCTGAATTTAATATTTCCCATTTATCTTCTCCTGCTTGCCATGCTGTACATAGACATGAATCATTATTTTTGATTTTTATTTTTTCACTGAGGTACCTCAGGTCCTAAATGAGTAGCTGGCACATGGTAAATACTTACTAAATGAATGAAGAATGAATGATCTCCTTATCTTTTTTATGATGACTTCATACATAAATATTCATAATCTATTATGTGCACAGTACATTTTAGTTTTTAATCTCTGTATCTTTATTGTCCCATTTTAGACTCAAACTAGCTATGCTTTGTTTTTAACCTGGTTAACTTCTTTTTTCCCCAATTCACACAATTTTAACTAATGCAGATGTTAACTTTCTTCATAATCATAATAAAAGTGACATATAGAATCAACCAGAAGTTAACTTATACTAAAATTCCCATTCTTTCTTGTGAGAGTTTTTCAGAATTCTTCTGGACCAGCAAGGAAGAAAGGGCAGACTGAGGACACGCAGAATCCAGCTGCCAAGGAAAAGAAGTTCCGTTCTTGTTATTTGACTCAAATTAAAATTACATGTTTATGTAGGCATGTGTTTGAAAGAATAACATAGTATGAATTTCAAATACGGTTATTAGTATTATATCCAAATAATTCGCCTTCCATGATAGTTTATCTGAGTGGAGCTGGAACACTGGGGAGCTATACGTACGTCAGTCATATTCCTAGAATCTGCCAGTGTACAGCAAATACTTGCATCTCTACATCTATCATGTAGCCTGGACTATTTTAGGTATCCTAAAATTGTTTTCTAAGAAAGTCTATGGATAGTTGCATTCATAGACACTAAGTAAGCTCCCTGCAAGATAAGGAAACAAACTGGTGAGGTCTAATCTGGAAAGTAGGAATACAGAATAATCATTAGAATGGGTCCTGCATGGTGGACACCTAATCTTTGTCGACAACAAAGGATGGATTGTTACAGCCCAGCACTGGGCCACTGTAAATCCAATCTAAGTGAACATTACACTTTAGACTGATTGAGTAGGTTTAAATAAGAACAAGTATATTATATTCATTTATCCTTTCTGCTTTTTATTTTTTAGAATGGACATCCTGGTGCAGTGGAAGGGATATTGGGTAAAGAAAGGGGTCAAACAATCTTTTGGGATTGGGTACATGGTTTGGAAAAAAAAAAAAGATACCCTCAATTAATCTAGTATCACTAACTCCCCTTTCTTTCCTAATAAAACTACTCCTCATTTTTCCTCAACTTCCTAAAATGAAAATGCATTTGCCACTATTACCCAGTTGACATTAGCATTTTATAAATTATTTTATGCCTGTAGGGATAGTTTAGGATTTTAGCTTTACTTAGCTCTGAACATAACTCTTCTCAGTCCTCTAGAGACAACGTAGCTTATAAATGGACAATTTATCTCCTCCTCGTAAGATGGCCTGTACTTCTCCAGTTTTCTCCCATTTATTTATCTCATATTTTCAGTGTAGTCTGGTGTCTGTGTTCCTTCATTCTCTATTTTACCATAGCACCTTACATGAAATCATCCAATGTGTAATGGGAAATATTTTTCTCTCTGCCACTTAGTGTAGGTCCTTGAAATCACAGGCTCTACTTTCATTTTTTGTGGGTAGCAGAATGCCAGGTGCCACAACTACCCCTGCATATACATACATACCCATTGCAGGGGGGGCGAGGAGAGGGGTGTGGTGAGGAGGGATTGACTACGTGAATCTAGGATGGCATTTTTTTTAGTTTTTTAAGGATTTCCAATTTTTTGGATAATCCTGATTTACTGTTACCATAAACATACTCCAGTGTTTATTTTTAAAATGCCAATCAAGATTATAGTGGAAGGAAAGTAATTCATCAAGTTCAAAACCTACTCATGTGATTCTTGTTCAAAAAGTATGCTTCATCAGACCAAATACTATGTTGAATTTACTTCTTTAAGTTTTCACTTGATGACAAATTAAAATTAATTGAGGTAGCGATTCCGTTACAAAAAGAAATAACTTTAATAGTGAAAAATTAAAATTGACTTAATTACTTCAATTTAATCTTATAATTATAATTATGTTTTAATGATGGCAGTGTAATACTCTCCATTTAAAGTAAATGGAAAAAAGTACTGATTTTTTTCATGTAAGAACTGATTGGGATTCATCAACATTACGATTGTATAACAACACATCTCTTAAGTTGTCTTGCCTTTGAAGCATAGGATTTGTCTGTAATGCAAAAGCACTTAATCATTTACATGTGTATATATGTACATGATATAGAAATAAAATATAAAATACAAATTATATATGTTCACATAAATACATGTCTCATAACTATATTTATTATTTTTCAATAACATGATATTATAATTTGTTATTTTAAAAACTGAGTAGTTTATTCAGCATGTTTCTTTGGCTGACAAATTTTACAGACTGATTTTCAATATCTATTCAATAATTTAGTGTAGGTTGTTGAAAACTTAGGAAAAGCTTTTAGAATATTAATAGTGATTAGGTATGTAACTTTATCATGATTAACACAACAATAAAACAATGAAAACCACAGCTATTATTAATTTTTAGTTAGAGGGCCCACTGAAAGCCAAGTGTATATTTTCTCCCTCCATTGTTTAGAACCATTCAGAATACCCAAGGGGATAATCAGCCCTTTAATTAAATCTGAAAGTTCCCTGATGTGCTGAAAGAGTGCTTTGAAGCCAAGTTTTTCATATGAAAATACTGATGCTTTACCACAACTTTCTGCCATTTTCTCTCATAACCAGAATCTAAATACTGAGTTGAATAATTATTGATATGAAAAATAGTATGGGTTTTCTTACTTTTTATACAGATGCTTTCAGACATGTCTTTTAACTGAATTAAATATTCTACTAAATACCTAGTGATGATGAGCAGATTCTTAATAAAAAATGGGTCTTAAAGATGGATATTATTTTTTATTTTATTCAAGTGTTATGACTCTTTAAAATAGTAAATAACTTTGCTCAGGTGACATTCCAAAAAATTTATATGATTGCTTTGTTTCACTGAGTACTAGTTTTCTCCAACTGAGAAAGGTTTAGAAGGGATTCTCTAACATGGTCAACTTGGTGATCATGAACTCAATGAAGGATAAATTAATGAAGGTTCAAGAAATAAAAATCTGTGCCATATGAAAGACCCTACTATACAAATATATAACAAAATGCAAATATATATTCATATATGTTGGTTTCCCATAACTAGTAATAGGTAAAACATTTTGATTTTGCTTCATGTTTACCAGCTCCTAAAATAAGATAAAGTTATTAGAAATCAAGGTTAAACAAGAAAACTAGTATCCTCTAAACCTGCTCTCTGGTACATTAGAAGCCAGTAATTTCTATGATGAAGAATAAGGTGGGAAAGAGGCTGCCACTAGGATCCTATTTAGAGTGCAGGAGCTGATCACTGAAAGCTGACACTGTTCCCTCTATGAAGAGGTTAACCATGAAGAAATTGAAGGGAAGAGCATTCCAGACAAAGGGAAGAAGTGCAGATGTCCTGAGTATGCAGTTTGCTAGACACTTTTATAGGAAAATCACAAGGAATAAAGTGTGGCCTGAACAAAATAATAGGTGGATTCAAGGAGGTGTGGGAAACCAAATTGTGTAACATATTATAGACTTTTCTGAGAAGAAATGAGATAGGAGATGATGGCAGGATTTGACAGAAAAGAAAGTAATATGATCTGCATTAAAGCCTTAGTATAAGAACATGCAGGATGCTGTGTTGAAAGGAGACTGAATGAGACAATAGTAGAAAGAGGAGATCAAAAATAACATCTACATTTACTTGTTTTCTTAGATTTGGATGGTATACTAGAAAGTAAGATGACAATTGATATTTAAGTTTCAACTTTGTCATTTTTTTTGAAGAAGGAGTATGCGAGAAGCAGGGAAGAAGAACAGAGAGACTCTTAAGCAGGATCTATGCTCAGTGTGAAGACTGACATGGGGCTCGATCCCGCAACCCTGGGATCATGATTTGAGCCGAATTCAAGAGTTGGATGCTCAACCGACTGAGATTTTCTGTAACCTGTCTCTTGTTTTATAGTTCTAAAATCTAAAGTCACATAAACTATTAAAAGGTGGTGAAGACGTAGAGAAATGATTCAAAATGGCATGAAACTTCAAATAATCAGAACATTAGAAAACTAGTAGGAGAAGAAGAGGGAAAGAGAGTTGGGGAGAGAGAGGGACACAAAACCTGAGAGACTATTGAATACTGAAAACTAACCGAGGGTTGAAGGGCGGGGGGATGGGGGGAAGAGGTGGTGGTAATGGAGGAGGGCACTTGTGGGGAAGAGCACTGGGTGTTGGTTATATGGAAACCAATTTGACAATAAACTATTAAAGAAAAAGAAAGAAAACTAGTGAAAATGTATGTCAGCTATCAAATTACACTTAGTAATGTCTGTATATATGGATATACATAAATAAGTGAATAATAAGGATAAAATTACAAGTTTATGCCTCTAAATTTGATGCCAGTATAGGTTGAAGGTTCAATCCCTTTTCATTTGATAGAGTTCTAAAAAGTCATTGTTAAATGTCAGTGCGCATTAGGATTGTTGAACTGAAAAGCTTTTACCTCAAGGATAAGGGTCTACATATAATAATAATTTTAACATGAAACAAATTCAATGAATGTCAATATTTAACTAAATGGATAGGGACAAATATTGGTTAATTAAATAGTTATCTGATATTAGAAAAATAACTGAACCCTACAATCAACCTGTTCTGGGGAAATAATTGATAAATGGATCTTTAGCATAAAATCAATGTCACGACATGACAGATGCTAATTGGGAACATAATGAAGCCATAAGAACATATTAAGCCCTCTGTCCATAATATCAGAGATGTCAACTCTCAGTGGATTACAAAACCACAATCTATACCTGTGGGGGGATGTAGATGGTGTGTTAGTGATAATTAGCTTTTTGGAAAAATAGGTATTTCTGATAATTTTTGGACTAATAAATAAACATCTTAGTCAATGCTTAAAATCTCATCCCTGACTTCTATATGTAAAGAAGAAAGCAAGACTCAAATATGGTAAATAACCTACCAAATGATTACCTACAAATAAAGTTTAGCATCTCTGTACATATTGACTGAAGTATAATTGGTATTATGTGCTTTCCAGTCCACTAGGATATCTTGGAAAAGAGTGACTGGGGTAAGTTTAATTAAATCGTTGTTTGAGTTAAGCTGAATAAAAATGCATCATTGATAAATAACTAAGAATAGTTAATAAAATTTTTCTTCAGTTATATAAGAACAATGACATGACTCAAAAGTCAATTGGAAGAAAAAGAAAATATGTCTGATTTGGATTAAGTATGCCATTGCCAAATGGTAAATTTGAGTATTTAATATGCACACTCAGCAATTATATAAACTATTTTTAATAACCTACATATAAAGTGGTGCCAAAAAATATCCTATGTTTTTCAAAATTGACTTTATTCAAAACTACATCTTAATTGTCTTTTTTAAGACAGTAAAGAATTCCTGGCAGAGTATTATTATGACCGTCTCATTTCTTATGCTGCTATTTTTGTTTGGAAATCTCATAATGTTCCTTTATATACTAAAGAAATCAATATGCCTAATGAAGCATCTATTCATTTAAGATAAGTAAAATTATAGTTCATCACACAAACAAGGCAACAACAACAACAAAACATTTACTTGCATTGGTTTGAAAAAAAAAAATCTATCCAGTTATAAACAGGCTTCTCCAAGCAAGGATAATATCAAACTTTTAGAACAAGTACAACCAGGAAAAAGATCAGAACAACTCTTTTTTGTTGTTGTTCATTACTACCTCATTATGCTGACTTTGGCCAGGTCCCACAAACATAGTTTACTTAAGGGATAATAACAGCTCATCCTTTCCCATTTTTTTGCTCAGTCAACTCAATATTACTCAAACATGTTTCTCTCTTTTGGAAATACACACTACAAAGAGTTTTTTTTTTTCTTTATATTTGAATGCACAAGCATGTAATTTACTGAGATTTGTTAACTATATGACTTTGGTATGTTCCATACTATCCTTAGTAAAAGGTGGATAATAGCTCCTACTTTAAAAAGTTGCTAAGAATTTTAAATTAATTAAAGCATGCAAAATATGTGTCTGGCACATTATACAATATACAGCTTAATAAATCTCATTTATTTGCATTGCTATTGCTAATAATGATAATTCTTAGAATACTGATTTAAATGATTTCTAGGTTAATGTGCTAGATGTTAGAGTAGAGAAGGACATGATTTAGAATTGGCTCCCTATCTTAAAGAAATTTATATTCTGGGAGTAAACATCCCCATACAAGTGACTTAAACACTGTGAAAAAATCAATCAAGTAATTTTGAGTTTTGTTGGTTTATTTAGTAAAGTGTGTCAATATTTCAATAAATGTACCCACAGTGCTCTGAAAATGCTGATTCAGTTTCCCTAAGACTATTCCATGTAGCAATTCTTTTTAACTCTGTGAGTGTATATATGGGTTATTTAAACAATAGCCTCATTTTTCAACTTAGATACTATATGTTTACTATAAGTATAGTAATATATATGTTAGATATATATATTATATCCCCATGTTTCTATTGTTACTTTTTATATCTGTTTTTAGTGAATTTCCAGTAATAAATACAGATACAATGAAATCATTTAAGACATAAGAATAAAAGCCATGTTATAAATTTTGGGTGACGGAATACATGAATGATGTTAGACAGGATGCATTATAACAATACACAGTCCATTAAAAATAGAAACAGATGTATAGATCACCTCCATTGTGCAGTCTGTCTGCTGATGCCTACTGAGGTCAGGTCAGGCCAAGAACATTCAGGCTTGCTGCTAAAATATTGACACCAGGTTAAAATTCAACCCTTACAAATCTAGCACCTTATCTGTGGAAATTACATTACAATGGTAAAGGCTTGAAGGTGGTGGGAATCAGGCATTAGTAAATAACAAAAAGAGAAAAGTGTAAACAGTAAATAAAGAGTGACTTCTGAAAATTTCTTTTTTCATCAAATTGTGTTTTGATCTGTTTGTCAGGATAAAAAAAAAAAAGAACAAAAACATAAAATGTTACTTCAGATCATGAAATGAATTAATCTAATGGATAGGCCTGTTTACTATTATCTATTAGGATACAAAAAAGATTCTGTCAGCGTCAACAATTTTGATTTTGAAATAGTTGTTATCAAGCTGCTCATTCTGATAGTAATTGACCAACATGCTCCATTGTTTCTAGAAACCAACCTCCATTATGAGAGACAGACCATATCATCAGCACAGTATGACTCAGAAGATGTTCCTTGTTTGGCTTGTTATAGATACAGAGCATAATTTTAAGTTTATCTAAAAAATATACCCATGTATAAACTGAAACACAGAATGGTTAGAAAGCACTCTTGTTTTACTCCATTTAGTTTGCTCTCTCCAGTTCCAATCTATCTTTATTTTTATACTATTTAAATGGTATTCAATTTCCCTGTTCATTATTATAATTCTCATAACATAATATTTTAAAAATCCAAACAAGTATAAATCTTCTGAGTCCTCTCCTTTGCCTAACTCTTCCTGCTCATTCCACATTTCCTTTCCCTCCTTCCTCTCTCCCTCTTCTCCTGTCTCTGTAATCTCTCTTACTCTCCCTTTCTCTTTGTGGAGCAAGTAATCATGTGTGGACTTTTTGGGCAACGGCAATAATTTTAAAAATTATCTTGGCAACAGGCAATAGATTAGTAGTGGCTATAGAACCTGATATACTGTCTCAAAGATACATCAAGCAGATGTGTAAGAACTACCAGAAGTGTAAGAATAGCAGCAGAGAGGTCAGTTGAAGGCTTCTGCACTAGTCCAGACCAGAAGCCGTGGGATATGTGATTAGTTGGCAGATTTAATTTTAATTTTCTTAGGTTTATTTCTTTATCTTTGAAAGAGAGAGATAAAGAGAGCATGTGTGTGCAAGTGGACAAGGGGCAGAGAGATGGACAGAGAGAGTTCCAAGCAGGCTCAGCAATGTCAGTGCAGAGCCCAATGTGGGGCTTAAACCCACAAACCATGAGGTCATGATCTGAGCTGAAGCCAGACACTTAAACTGAGCCACCCCAATGCCCCTCACTTTTTTTTTTAAAGAAAAGTAATACTGTCAAGTTGCTATAAAATGCTCCCAGCTAAAACAAAACATACGATGGTGATAACATCCTCACTTCTAACAAAGAAAACTGATTCCTTCTAAATTTCATCCAATTCTAATATATGCCATTTGGAGAAGCACAAGATCCATTTTCTTCTATCTTTTTGACAATAAAATTTTTCCCATATTTTTTAACCTTAAATCTTATTTTTAAATGGTATGTTGATCACATTTAAGAGAGAGTAAAGCATGTCTGCCCTTTCAAAAGTAGAACCTCTTTAGAAACTCCCTGTGTAGACTTATCTATCAAGATGTACTTTTGCATTTCCAAGTCTACCACTATCCTAATATTCATGATAATTATACCTTTCTGGCTTTTTTGTTTTTTGTTTTGTTTTGTTTTGTTTTAGAGGTTGACCACCCATTATATGTCTTAGAGGTTGACCACCCATTATATGTTTTAGAGGTTGACCACCCATTATATATTAATGGTTAATGAAACTGGACTACTTTCTTATGTCATACACAAAAATAAATCCAAAATGGATGAAAGACCTATAAAACCATCAAAATCAGACTAGAGAAATTAGGCAACAACCTCTTTGACCTTGGCCACAGCAACTTATTACTAGACATGTCTCCAGAGGCAAGGGAAACAAAAGCAAAAATTAAATATTGGGACTTCATCAAGATAAAAGCTCCTGCACAGGATGGAAACAATAAACAAAAATAAAAGGCAATCAGTGGAAAGGGAGAAGGTATTTACTAGTGACATATCAGAAATTGGCTGATATCCAAAATCTATAAAGAACTTACCAAACTCAACACCCAAAAAACAAATAATCCAGTGAAGAAATGGGCAGAAGACATGAACAGATACTTTTCAAAGAAGACATCCAGAAGGGTATGAAACACATGAAAAGATACTCACTCATCATCAGGGAAACATAAATCAAAACTACAGTGTGATACCACCTCACACCTGTCAAAATTGCTAGAACTAATAACACAGAAAACAACAGATGTTGGTGAGGATTTGGTTAAAGGGGAACCCTTTTGCACTGCTGGTGGGAATACAAACTGGAGCAGCCACTCTGGAAAACAGTATGGAGTTTCCTTAAAAAAAATAAAAATAGAAATACCATATGAACTGATACAAAAATGCTGATTCGGAGGGGAACATGCACCCAAATGTTAAAGGTAGCACTATCAGTAATAGCCAAAGTATGGGAAAAGCCCAAATGTTCATCAACTGATGATATTTGTTTATAAATTTAAAAATACATGAATGATATTGGTTCTTTGTTCCAAGTATTTCTTTACAGTCATGAATGATTTAAAAAAAAGTGGCACTTACGAACATGTGAGGTTTATCTTCTACTAACTACGATGAGCACACCATATGGAAAGGAATGGGATTTCAGGCATTGTGAAATCTAACGCATATTTGATTATATAGATTTTAGTTTTTTTATGACTTGATGCTTAATTGCAATATATAGAAATGAGTTTTCTATCTATGAATCATACTTAAAATACAACTTTGGAATTTTTAGTGAGATTTATCTTGATGTACTGAAATTTGATTATTTAGCAGATTTCTATAACTTAATGCAAACACATGCTATAGTCTACACAAGCATATTTCAATATATTTACATACTCTAAATTATGCAAATACTAAAAGACTAAGTTAATGAGAATATGTTTTATTAATTAAAGAAAAATACAGTTGAATTATGAGGAAAATGTCCTGTATTTTGTAAACTGGGAAATTGCATTTTTTTCCAGAATGCTTAAAAGTGATGTTGAATCTTAATATTTAAGTCTCTTAAGTTCACAAAATTGTAGAGTTCATGGCATATCTTTTCAGGTCAAATTCAAAGAAGTTAATTCCATTCAGCCCTCTGGAAGAATACTCCATTAATTAGTGGTGCCCTAATTAAGGCTGCTGGTGAGAAGGGCAGGCTAATTTAGTTCTGGCAGCTGCTTACTCTTTACCATAAATGAAGCTATATCATTTAGGTCTGCCCTGGTATAAATGTAAGAAAAAAAATAGTTAATGCTTCATATAGTCTTTAAACTATTTTTACTTTGACTTTAGCTTTCTTATTTTATAGGATAACCAGTATAAAAATGTGCTTGCTCAAAAGAGTAAAAGAGAAAAAAGTGGGATTAACTTTCTAGTAAATACAGTACCATTCAGATTGTGACAATTTTCCTTTTTTTTAATGATTTAAGGTATACACATACTCACTGCAGGTGAATCCATAATACAAAATTCATAAAAATATTCATTCAAATGACCTGCTCTAAGATGAAAACCTTCCATATCAATTCCATTAAGTTAATTTTTTTCTCAGTGTTTACTATTTGGTGAACTATTTTTAACATGTTAAAGTTTGATTTAAGCTTGCCTCAGGTTGTATGCAAAAAATCCCCACGACTTGTAAATTAATCTTTTTGCAATGCCATCATTGTTTTCACACAAATCACTTGTCAACTTATATTTGCTTCCAGCCCTTGCCAATAAGTTTTCAAAGCTATGTGGTTTTCTTATGGTTCCTCCAAAATCCTGCCTGCTTATCATCAAACTTCCAAATGGATTTTTTTGGGGGGGTGCATGGAAGTATGTTTTTAACTCAGAATTCTGCAAACTAAGGACTACATTTATACACAAACAATGAATAAACACAAAAATTAAAGAAACTGAAAACTAGACAAGCAGGTCACAGGTTAAAGTAATTTAATGTAAAATAATGTATTTCTTCTTGAAAATTGAATTCTGTTCTCTGCTTTGGAGAGGATAAATCAGAATTTCTGTCTTAAAAGAATTTGGGGTATGGTTTAATATTCAATCAGATCAGTTCAATACGAAGGTTAGCTTGGAATATATATTTGAAAGAGTTAGACAAACCAAAGTAACATAACCATGTAAAATAAGATTAAAAGTTATGTATATTCATAAAATCTCTGCCAAAGGGCATTAGTCAAAAACTAGGAATGATAAAATACAGCTGTGTTCTCCATTTCTTGCAATATGAGATTTTATGTATCTGTCAGGAGAGCATATACAAATTCTGGGAAATATGAAAAAACATATTTCATATTTTAAATTTTATGAGCATATTCTAACTGAAGATGCAAACACAGATTGAGAAACTGAGTGCTAAGGTCGGTTTTGCTTGAGAATGTTGGCTTACTTTGATGATGCTGCACCTACATGGCCTCCTGTTACGTGGCAGATGGGAAGATCAGCTAACAATTCACTCACGAAGCCGTGTCTAACAACCCTGGGGATTTGGAAGAGGGAACCAGGGATAAACCTGGGTCCTCCAACCCCATGTCAGAGCAACAACACTCCTGCTTGACACTGAGCAGGGAAGGCAAGTGAGGAAAAAGATCTTTGAAAGGTGTTACCATGGAGGTGCCTGGATGGCCCAGTCAGTGAAGCGTCCGACTATTTATTGATCATGATCTCATGGTTCGTAAGTTAGAGCCCCTGCTTGGGATTCTGCCTGTCTCTGTCTCTCTTTTCTCTCTCTCTCTCTCCCTCTCTCAAAATAAATAAATAACTTAAAAAAAAAAAGAAATGTGTAACTCTGAAGCAAACATAGTCTAGATTTCTCAAAATGTGTATTGAAAACATTCGTGTTGTGATTCTAGTTTGAATTTTTCTTGTTTTGGTGGTGCTTCAGTGTCCGTTAGAAGCAAGTGCAAATCCTCCCTGGGGGAGACCTTCCTCCCACAACACATATATTTCTTCGAGCCCTTTTACAAAGAAACAGTAAATAGTGATCAAACACATGGGTAGCCAAGTCACTAATTCTTTTGGAGTAGAACAAACAGAAAGGATATGGGGAGATAAAAGATCTGCAGATCTATAAATTCAGAAAATACAAGAAAGAAAAGGTAAGATAATTATTCTTAACACAAACAAAAAAATGAAAAGCCAAGCTTAAATTCTTTAAGAGCAAGAAAAATGAAACATTATCAGTTAATATGGTAAAAAAGAAAACTTAATTGAAAAAAAGATAACATTTAATTTTCTATGAATTAAAAAAGTAATTGAATGACTATAGAACATATTAGTTATTGCAGAAGATAGAATTAAAGTACTATGAATAGTTCAAAACTTAACTAAAACTAGAGACCTACATTTTCAGAAAATATGAATGAGACACTAAAATAAAGGGGAAGAGAGACCTTAATTCACTTCTAATTGGCATTTCAGATGGAGAATACAGGAGAAAGAGAAGTTTTTACGAAAATTAGCTTATAAAAATGTACTAATCATAAATTGGACTGTAATCAAAATTGAAACTTTTGTCCTTCAAAGGCAGCATCAAGAAACTGAAAAGACAACCTATGGAACGGGATAAAATATTTACAAATCATATATCTGACAAGGGGAGTATATCTTTAATATATAAATAACTCTTACTACTGAATCATAAAAAGATAAATAACCCAACTAAAAACAGCAAATGCGTGAATAGACTTTTCTCCAAAGAAGATATACAAATGACAATAAGATCATGAAAAGAAGGGCACCTGATTGGCTCAGTTAAGTGTCTGACTTCAGCTCAGGTCATGATCTCATGGTTTGTGAGTTCAAGCCCCACATTGGGCTCTGTGCTGACAGCTCATGGCTACAGCCTGTTTCAGATTCTGTGTCTCCCTCTCTCTCTGGCCCTTCCTGACACCCAGTCATGCTCTGTCTCTGTCTCTCAAAAATAAATATTGAAAAAATTTTTTAAAAAAAGGTCATGAAAAGATAACCTACATCACTAGTCATCAGAGTAACACAATTCAAAACCACAGTGAGGTACCACTTCACACTCACTGGGATGGCCCTCATAACAAAGACCACGATGGTGAGGATGTGGAGAAATCAGGACCTTCAGACACATGGTGGGTATGGAAAATGGAACAGCACTTTGGAACATAGTCTGGCAATTCCTCAAAATGTTAAACATAAATAACCTTTTGACCCAGAAAATCCACTCCTAAGAATGTACTCAAAAGAAAGAAGAATATATATCCATAGAGAAACTTGTACACAAATGATCATAGCTGCATAATTCGTAATGGCCAAAAGTTGAAAACAATCTAAATGCCCATCGACTGATGAATGGATGAAAAAAGTGTACTTTATCTGTCTACACAATAGTATAGTTTTCATCCATAGAAACAAAAGAAGTACTGATACATGCTGAAATATAGATAAACCTTGACAACATTATGCTAAGAGAAAGAAAACATAAAAAAACAGAAATAATATAATCCCACTTATATGAAATGTGCAGAATAGTCCAAACTATAGAGACAAAAAAATAGACTTGTAATTGCTTAGGACTGGGGTGAGGAATGTAGTTAGGGGTGATCAATAAAGAGTCCAGGGTTTCTTTTTGAGGTGATGAAAACATTTTTTTATTTAAACATTTATTTATTACTGAGAAACAGAGAGAGACAGAGCATGAGCAGGAGAGGGGCAGAGAGAAGGGGAGACATAGAATCTAAAGTAGGCTCCAGGCTGTACACATTTGGATAAAACTGTAGCCTTCTTGAGTGATTAATGCCACTCTTCTTTGGAAATCAAACAATTAAAATACATTCCTTAATATTATGGTTCCCTATAGAGGATTTCCTTTTTTAAAAGACTTAATCTGGACTAATCTGGACTTAATCTGGGTAATGTTACTTTGAATAATAACCAATGAAACAATTGTCATGCTATAAATAAGATTTAAGAAATTTTTATTACATGTCCACTCATTGCCTTCAAATATAAATGTCTTTCATAACATACCTTTGTGTCACAAAACATTTCACATGTTTGTTCCCTTAAAATATTTATTTTTCTTCTAGGACCAGTCAGCATCAAGAGACAATAAAGAATAGTTAATGTATTGCAGGATTTCTCTCTTGAAGTACTTATTGGGGAAAGTTTTCTATGTAAATACTGGAAACAATTATTCACATAATTTATTATTTTCTTCTGGAGCCTAAAAGTTCATGTTTGTGTCTTTCTTTTTGTGGTACAATAATTTATTTGCTATTAAAACACTTTATTCGAGCATCTGGATGGCTCAGTTGAATAAGCATCTGACTTTGACTCAGGTCACGATCTGGAGGTTCATGGGTTCAAGCTCACATCGGGCTTTATGCTAACAGCTCAGAGCCTGGATCCTGCTTAGGATTCTCTGTCCCCTCTCTGTCTGCCCCCCTTACCCAATCATACTCTCTCTGTGTCTCTCAAAAATAAATAAACATTAAACAATTTATTTAAAAAAACCACTTTTTTCCTCATTAGTATTTTCACCTTGAAGGAGAGAATGATTGCTTAAACCCAGTAATTTTGCTTTAATGTTGAAAGGAGTTATGATGGACAGGAAGCTCCAACTATTTTCTAAAATCAGATTTGGAGTCAGATATGAGTTTCACTTTTGCAATGTTTTCCCTTAGCCCCAGTGGAACAAATAATACTTGGCTGGACAGACATTGCAAGTAACAAGAAGTCAATTCTTTGATTTTAAGGCTGAGGCAAAACAGTGGAAGCCACAGTCTAGTTTATAAGTGAGTGGAAACCTAAGTGTGTGGGTAGGTGTTACCGTGTCATACTCACTTCCAGGTCTCGATGCAGCTGATAGAGAGACAAGTGAAAATTCTAGTAAAGTTTTTGTGTGTTTATAAAGTGGAACGGTAGATAGACGGGTGATAGACAACTAGTTAATAAACTGTCATACACTTTCACCTTCAAGTTCACAGGCAGAGGAATTCAGCTCAAGAAGGAAACCAATTGTCTGGATGGAAATTTGTCCAAAAAAGAATATTCAGGGGCGCCCGGGTGGCTCAGTCGGTTGAGAATCCTACTTCAGCTCAGGTCATGATCTCATAGTTTGTGGGTTCGAGCCCCGCATCGGGCGCTGTGCTGACAGCTCAGAGCCTGGAGCCGGCTTCAGATTCTGTGTCTCCTTCTCTGTCTACCCCTCCCCTGCTGACTTGCGTGCACATTCTCTCTCTCAAAAATAAACAGTAAATTTTTTTTAAGTCCAAAAGTGATGTAATGACAACACCACTTGTAATATCACTATAGTTTTAGACAAATAACAAGAAATGTAATCGCTGAAGAAAAATAAATGATCAAACTATTTAGTCTTCCTTATGTAAATATGCTTAGTCCCCAGGAAATAAAAAAAAAATTGTATTTTAAAATAACAAATATAAATCTACTCAGTATTGCCAATAGATTGCAAAGTGAGCAAAAGTACATACTTATACATCAGGCATATATTATATCTATATATGTATATTTTGCTGCTTACATGAACATGTAAAATAAATAATTTTGAGTAGCTAAGTGAAAGATTTGCTGATTTTATTAAAAATAAAACAAAGAAGAGCATGGACATACTTATTAGGTGGACATAGACTATACTATTAATAAATGCAGGGGTGCCTGGGTGGTTCAGTCGGCTCAGGTCATGATCTCACAGTCTAAGTTCAAGACCCGCGTCGGACGCTGTGCTGACAGCTCAGAGCCTAGGGCCTGCTCAGATTCTGTGTCTCCCTCTCTCTCTGCTCCTCCCCTCGGTCTCTGCTCTGTCTCTCAAAATAAACAAAGACATTAAAAAACATTAAAAAATAATGCAAAATATGAATGAATGTATAGCCAAATTTTCAGTTCAAGTTTTTCCAGGCATTGCAATAGAACCATATTGGTATAAATATAAATGTAAAAATATTGGTCAAACAATCAATAATTGAGAAAGATACCAAACATTAATATAGACAGCCCTACCTACTTGAATTTTTGATATGCAAGAGTAATTGACTGTAGATTTGAGGGCACAAATAGTAAATCATGCTGCTTTGGTTTGAAATTTACTTCTGCCCTTACTAATATAGAACCTCAAGCAGGCGACTGAATTTTCTGTACCTCAGTTTCCTCAAATTTAAAGTGGCTCTGGTAATAGTACCTATTTCAGGATAGCATTGGAAAATTCAGTGAGTTAGTGTGGCAAAGCTCTTGGAATGATGACTAGGACCTAGAAAATGGTTTATATGTGTGTTGTGTGTGGTTGTTCTTATTGAGAGAACTTGTGGTGATGAGCTGAAGTACAGAAAGCTGTGGTCAAAGAGCAGGATGACTGGAATCATGATCTCAATTAACCTACTGAGCCATCCGGGGGCCTTGGTGGTGTAATTTTAGTTAATCATAATGATGTAAGTTTAGAGAGATGCAAGTTTAGTATTCAAATGTTGCCTCAATAGATTATACTATGTAGACAGTGCTTTGCTTTATTTGCAGACTCCAGGAGATATCCTGGGGATCTTGAATTTGAGGAATCACACATGATTTGAGGACTTGATTATACTAGATTCATAGAAAATGTTGGTGGGGAGAAATAAATGGCTAAAAATGTGACCAAAGACAGTAATATTCCCAAAGGGGGAAAGATTTATCATAAGTAAATGGGTCCATTATTCTTGAGCATTTGCTTATATTTCCTTTATCACATTTTTCTAACAGATAAACATGTAACTATTTCTGTTTGCATGCATTTCTATCAGCATTCCCATCATTGGGTAGGTTTGAAGGAGAAAACAATACTTATTTTTACTTAAACCTGGTATCATAAATGAATTCTTAGGATCATTTTCCTTGTAGAAATATGCTCATTAGTTCTGGGTAGGTGGGCTGTAGTAAAATGCTTAACAAGGCAGTAGAATGTATCAGAAATGTTCACTGTTCAATCAAAATCAAGTGTTCTTAGGGGCATCTGAGTGACTCAGTTGGTTAGGCATCTGACTCTTGGTTTCAGCTCAGGTCATGATCTCATGGTTTGTGGGTTCAAGCGCCACATTGGGCTCTGCACTGGTAGGGCAGAGTTTGCTTGGGATCCTGTCTTTCTCCCCCTCTCTCTGTCCCTCCCCTGCCTGTGCTCTCTGTCTCTCTCTCAAAATAAATGGACATTTTTTAAAAATCAAGTATTCTTGAGTTATTAACAAATTCTTATTTATTCATATTGGTAAAGTTCCCCACTAAACCAATACTAATAATGTGAAGAGTCTGAATGTGAAAATGAAACTATAAATTCCTGTTGTGTTCCAAAGACTATATTGTTCTACATTATTTCTGTTGTTGTTAACTAGGTTTTAGTATTAGGTTATAGGAGGGAAGGACATTTCTTGCAAAAGCATCCATGTAGAAATCATTTCAAGTAAGTGTTTTTCTTCTGTGACATAACTTAGTCGATTGCAGGAAATACTAGTGACATTCAAACACTAAGTTTGTCTCCAATAAAAACATTAAAATCATTCCATTTTCCTTATAAAGTCAACTTCGATTTAGTCACTTTAATGACAAATCTAAACCATGACCACTGGGTTCTGGGAACAAATTTTAATCTGATTTTAAAAAAAGAGCTATCTTGTTATATGTAGAAAATGAATTAAATAAATGTAGGTATCTTCTTCCATTTTAGGAAGTAGATCTCCATTAAAACCATAATAGAAAATATAATTGAGAGTGCTGTTCTTTGTGATATATACTTTTAATGTCCAAGTTCCTATTAATGATAGCACTTTACTATGATACTCTGCACTGAAAACAATACAAAAGGTAAATTGTTTGAGAGAGCAATGTCTTCTATTGCCATGAGTTGCCAATAATACATTATGACCTTAGATAAAAACATACTGTACTTCTTGTAAAGAATGAAAGAATTGTATACTCCATGTTAAAAAGCTGCATGCTATATTAAAAATAGACAATAGCACTTTGGCTATTTTTAAATGTTCAAATTACTGGTATTAGTATTGTAAATTAGCTTCAGAGACTCTGAGTAAACCATGAAGAACTCCTCTTTCTGTTTCTGTAAAATTTTCCCAGTGAAGTATATAAAAATCACAGAAAAAATTACATAAATCAAAATTTTCAAGGAAAACAGGAAAATCTAAATACCATGGTTATTCCTAAAAGATTAGATAATTCTAATTTAAATAAATTTCAGGTAGGACTTGCACTTCTAATAAGCACCTACAGCACATGATTTAATCCCAAATATGTGAGCTAAACAATGAATTGCTCAACTACAAAGACATAGTATAGAGGCACTATACTAAAGGGAAATATAAGAGAATAAAATAATATCTCAGTTGATATACTAGGTGGAGGATTAAGATTTAAAGAGTTTCTCAAAGAATACAAATTTAGAGGAGGTATGATATTCATTCCCTAATTTTTTGGAAAATAATAGTCTATAAGAGAATGCATAAGAATGTTACATTAGATAAAACCCAGCATTAAAACACTGGTTCTTAAAGACATCAAGGAGGGCATTTTATATATCAAATATTATTAGAAAAAACATATAGCTAAATCATATGATAATCCTTTTTGATCCAGGCTCTATGATATGCTTAGTCATCTTTCTGTTTTATTTCTTCATTTTTGAATGTATTTATATATAAAGAATACACACACATATAAACACACTTATATAGTATGTGTGCATAACTATATATTTACATTATTTTTTATTTTAAATTTTTTCTTATATGTCTATATCTTTATATATTTTCTCATATCATATATTTGAATTTGTGTGGATGGTATATAAATGGTTCTGGAAATGCACAGCAAATTCTAAACATTAGTCAGGAATGAGTGATAAAGGAAGGGAGTCTATTTCTTAACTTGGTAAAATGAGAATACATTACTTTTATAATTAAAAGTATAATACAATTTCAAGAATAAGCACTGAATTAACTATTACATTTTAGTACATCATAAAGAGTAAAATATGTTATTGTTAATATGGTTATTATTTCCCCACTTTCAATATTGTCTATAAAATTAATAATTTGTGACTATTTTAATCACAATTTGGAAAGATATTCTGGGCTTTCCTCAAACTCTAGGCTGAGAGTACACATCCTGATAATCCAGGAATAAACAATATTATGAATGTCTATCTTGTAATTGTTCATGAATTTAAAATAAATACCCTGTAATTGTATGTAATATCATTTTAAGCACTCTATCATGACTTTTTTATTTTTTTCTTATTGTTTTATTTATTTTTGATACAGAGAGAGACAGAGCATGAAAGGGGGAGGGGCAGAGAGAGAAGGAGACACAGAACCGGAAGCAGGCTCCAGGCTCTGAACTAGCTGTCAGCACAGAGCCTGATGCGGGGCTCGAACCAACGAACGTGAGATCTAGCCTGAGCCAAAGTCCGACGCTTAACCGACTGAGCCACCCAGGTGCCCCATCATGACTTTAATAGGTGATACATGGGTGCTTCATGATCATTTGTCTGCTTAATTAATTATGCTGGTCATGTAAGAAAATCCAGCCCCAAGAGATCCAGTAAATTTCGATTCTGAATGGTGGATTGAGGGGCGCAGGGGTGACTCGGTCGGTTAGGTGTCTGATTCTTGATCTAGGATCAGGTCATGATCTCATAGTTTGTGAGATGGAGCCCCATGTCAGGCTCTATACTGACAGTGTGGACCCTACTTGGGATTTTTTCTGGTTTTGCCCCACCCCAGCTTATGGTGTCCTTCTCTCTCTTCTCTCTCTCTTCTCTTCTCTCTCTCTCTCTAAAAATAAATGAACTAAAAAAATGGTGGATTGAAAATAAGTCATATCTATTTAATTATGAATCATGAAATTAAAGTAAAACTCCTTATTTGTTTTTAACTACAAGATCAGAAACAATGAAATGAAGGAGAGTAAATGTATTTTCTTTTATTTTTAAAGTTTACTTATTTTGAGAGAGAGAGAGAGAGAGAGACAGAGAGAGAGAAGGAGAGAGAATCCCAAGCAGGCTCCACTGTCAGCATGAACTGTGAGATTAATACATGACCCCAAACCAAGATTCAGACACAACTGCCTGAGCCACCCAAGCACCCTGACAGTAAATTTATCTTTAAGTTACAGAGAGGCAAGTGAAAAGTATTTTAGGTATTTCAATTGAAACAAAATTTTAACTACCAATAGAAGAAAAACAGAAGTAAATTGAACAAATTGGAAGAACTTAAAAATTATAAATTATTGGATCACAACAGGTACACCTCTGAAGTTTGGTAGGTAGACAAAAAGAGATAGACAAACTATAATGCATTAAATGTCATCACTTATTGCACATTGAGGAGTCACATGAAATTTGATATATTGAAAACTGATAATTCTAGCTAGTGGTGTGCATCATTTGGGTGTTTATTTTTCTAGGCAGAACACTGAATAATTTTTCTCTGCAAAGCCTTATCATTCTAGGAGAAAGGGGTTGGTAAACACACATAATTGCATATCCCAGAATGCCATTGATATGTAAAAGATAAAGGAAATGGAAGAGAAGGAATCAAATGCCAGTATCTGTAATATGACTATCAACATAGAATTGCCAGGAAGAAATAGACAAGTTATCAGAATTGATTGAATTAGTCACTTTACATTAATGTCATATATAAAAATACATTTTAAAAAGCCATCAGCAAACATACTGAACTACAGAAAATTACTATTCAGTGCAGTGGTTTAAATTATAAAATATGCATTAATCAAACTAAGTCATGTACATATTTTTATGTAGAAAAATAAAGAATGCGTATAGTAACATAAATAAGATTTGAATAGAGAAACAGTCTATGCCTGTTAATAGGAAAATACAACATAAAGATATTATTTAAATTTTACTCTGTTACCTTCCAATTCAATAAAATTCTAATCAAAATTCTCACTTTTTAAAATTTAAGTAACTCTTCAAATTAATTCCTTAATTCACAGTGGAATACATATGTAAAAGCAAATTAGACTTTGAAACAGAAAAGTACAGATAGGCAAATAGGCCTACTAGATATTTAAATATATTACAATATCACTATGCCCATAAAATAACAAAATTAAGAAAAAATACATATTAAAGTATATATTTTTAAATTTTTTTTAATGTTTTATTTATTTTTGATACAGAGAGAGACAGAGCATGAGAGAGGAATGGGCAGAGAGAGAGGGAGACACAGAATCTGAAGCAGGCTCCAGGCTCTGAGCTAGCTGTCAGCACAGAGCCCGACGCGGGGCTCAAACCCACTAATGTGAGATCTGACCTTAGCCAAAGCCGGAGGCTTAACCGACTGAGCCACCCAGGCACCCCTAAAGTATATTATTTATTAAGAATTTGAGAAAAAAAGACATTTTATGAACTTTAGATAGTAAAAGAAACTATTTGGTATTTTTTGAAAAACAGACAGTATTTGGTGGAAGTAAATATGTGCATGACTCATTAACTAAACTTTGCACTCCTGTGTATCCATCTTTAAAATAATCACAAACATTGGTAGGATTATATCTTCGAGGATGTGTATTATGTTTTGTTCTTAATGAGAGAAGGCATGTAACCAACCTTGGTGTTATCATGAAAGAACCAGTGAGTGAAAGATGTGACAGCTTCAGAAACAATGAGCTAAGGACACGGGAGTATTCTCAATGTTGAAACTGAGCATTCTTATTTTCACTCAGAAAATTTGAGGCAGTCTATTTCATTAATGACATCACAGGAATGGAGACTAAAATATTCATATTTAGAACAATAATGTCATTTTTAAGTGAGCTATCTCTAGGGAAAAATTAATTTCTATGTACTCTAATAAGCATCTGACCATTTGTCATTCCATTTGAAGATGCTGCATTCAAGGTATCTAAAACTAAACTTGGATCAGTAACATACGCACTTTCACTGGGATTGGAAATCACAGCTCTTTGTATTTATACTACCTTTTAACTACTCTTAAAAATAGTCTGGGCAACTGACTAATCCTCATATTATTGATCTATGCAATAGATCATCACATTCATTTATTTCCTAATAGAATTTATTTATATTTACATTGTAATTTAAACATAAAAGAATATGGAGAAAATAATTACTCATAAATATATAGACTATATTTCTTGAAAATAAATTATATTTGACACAAATATCAATAATAGTTCTAAATGTTGTATTAACAACTATGTTGGAAGAAACCAAAGTTGGCAAACACATGAGATTAATAATAACTGATAATCTGTTAAAATAAAATTTTACTATCATATGTAATCATAAGTTATCTTTACATGCACTGTTGTTTAATAATGAAATATATTTGAAAGCTAGACTGATATTACTGAAAAAGATATGAGATTAGAAACTCTATATTCAATGTTACTATGTATCTATATCTATATCTATCTATATATATGCCACAAAATGTGAAAATATTGAGGAAACTATAAAGTTCAATTTTTAGACAGCTTTAAATTCTATGATCCTAATCAATTAATGTTTATTCACATTTAAAAGAATGCACAAATAACTTCCCCTCAGGTGACAGTAACAGCTGGGCTAAGTACATACTTGCATTAAGTATTCTTGTGAAAAATTCATTATTTAAAACTTAAATACTCTATCTCCTTTGGCAGGGGATATAATAGAGTACTTGTCAATCTTATGCAATAAATGAATGTACCATGGACCACAGGAGAGGAAAATAATCTTTGCTGGTAGTTATTTATTTATAAAGCTTCTATAACTTTTCAACTACCTATTTGATATCACCCCAAGGAAATCTCAACATAAAATCATAAGGTCTTCCTAAGGCATTTAAAATCTGTACTTTTCCAGAGCTTCTTATGTAAGGCAGGGGTACCATCAGATCTTCCATAAAGAATCCATTACAAAGTATTATCAAATTTATTCAGTAGATATTACTTTAATGCATGCTTTGATCTTTTTTTTTGCTCATATAACAATGATTTTCTTTTTTGAATTTTAGTTATCTATTGAGTGAAGTAATGCAATAGCTGTCTGATTGGACTTCTACACCTCTGGGTCCTCTCCAACATATATTCAGAATTAAGACAGAGAATCATATTCTCACACTCAAGATCTACAAACTAGAAATGTTTTAAGCAACACATGAAGTTCTGTATTTTTCCATGGTATTTGAAATATGCCACAACTTTATAAAAACAATAAAATAAAATGATTAGAGGATAATATAAATGACTCCAAAATCAAATGTAAAATATTAGAGTAAGCTAGAACTAGAAATATTTGGAATTCAAGTTTTGAACTAAATGGTTTACACTTCTTCATAAGTATACATGCTTGACAAGAGAGAGAATGAAAATCTAGTCCTCTAGATAAGTATAGGAGGTTAATTTTAAATGGAAATTATTTACAATCACAGGTATATGATAAATATTTCCTATGAAACATCTTTAATGTTTCTCATTGCAGTCATATGATATGCTTTCATCTATTAATATAAATTCTGATTATAAATTGTTAATGTATGTATCCTTCCATTTCTACTTTAATAATTTTCAGCCTAAAAACAATGAAACAAATCAATGCCATGATACATTATTAAAAGAGCAGTGTAGGAGTGTTTGGGTTACTCAGTCGGTTAAGCCTCAGACTTGGCTCAGGTCATGATCTCACGTTCGTGGGTTCAAGCCCCATATCAGGCTCTGTGCTGACATCTCAGAGCCTGGAGCCTGCTTCAGACTCTGTGTCACCCTCTCTCTCTGCCCCTTCCCTCTCATATTCTGTCTCTCTCTCAAAAATAAATAAAACATTAAAAAAATTAAAAAGAGCAGTTAGAGATGCCCAGATATTCAGTGGGTTAAGTGTCTATCTCTTGATCTCAGCTAAGTTCTTGATCTCAGGGTCTTGAGTTCAAGGCCTAAATTGGGCTCCATGCTGGGAGTGAGGCCAACTTAAAAAATAAAATAAAAAATAAAAATAAAAAAGTGGTGTATAATCAATGTGTGAAAAACCATTACTGTAAATCTTTCTTCCTGATTTTGGCAGATTTGAGAGAATGCAAAATGTGGTATGCTGAATGATGGCCCCCAAAACATACACATGCCCTAATCCCTGGAACCTGTGAATGTTACATAGTTTAACAGAACATTGCAGATATGATTAAGATGAAGATCTTGAAATGAGAAGAATTTCTTCGATTATCTGCATGGTCCCTAAAGGCAATCACATGTATCATAAGAGAAACCCAGAAGGAGATGATTTCACCCATACAGAAGGTAGCTGGGCACTGAGAATGAGATTAGAATGATGTGGCTAAAAATAAAGGATTGAAATCACCCCCCACAAGCTGGAAGATGCAAGAGAAGGACCCTCCCCCCGAGTCTCTAGAGGGAGGCCAGCCCTGCTGACACCTGAAATTAGCCCAGCGAAACTGAATTTGGACTTCTTGCCTCTTAGTTCTAAATTTCCTTTGTTTGAAGCCAACAAGTTTGGAGTAACTTATTACAACGTGATAGGAAAGAAATATGTGTCATAGGCTAAACGATATTGTTGATATGTTATTTGTTGATTTTCTTAACTCTTATCAGCTTTTCAGTAGTATCAACATGACCTAAAATCACATTTCTCGTTTTTTAGATATTTACCTACTTCTCTCTAATGCACACCTTTTTATGTGTAATTTTAAACATTTCAATGCAAAACCAATATCAAATATTTCATGTATAAGTATACAATGTTTCAATTGTTCCTCCCAAGTTAAAAGCTAATAATTGAAGTTATATTTTATAGACAGCTAATGTGGTTAGAATATGTAGTTAGTGGAAGTAGTAAAATAAAAATAATTCTTGCATTAATCATAGAGATATCTTTATTTTATTTCATTTTGTTTTCCAAGTCTTTTCAGTTTTCTTTCTAGCAGTTACAAACTAGGTTTTTCAGATCAACTTTCCTTCTAGTAGTAACTATAAAACCAGGACAAATTATTTTCATCTATGTGAAACATCACAGAGCTAATTACATAACCAGGATTTATAGGTAAAAAAATCCAAGAAAGGAGAGAAACCAAAAGAGGTGATCAAGGCATTTGGTGATGTATTTCTCCTAGGGTCATTTGGTTGTCCACAGGGTTGAGAAGAAGAGAAGCTGAACAGGTACCCCCCGCTCCAAGATGAAAGAACTAACAGTAATAATAGATTGCAAGTGTGCTAATCTTGAGAAGGCCCTAGTGAATGCTCCAAGCACACTGGATTATACCTTTTGAAGAATGTTAGCAGACTATACATGACTGAAGCTCAGGTTGGATCATTCTAATCTCTGAATTAAGATGATCCAATTCAGTATTGTGCCTACTCTACTGCCTGACAGAAAGAAATGCAAACTGGCTAAGCCAGAAAATAACATCATTCAAAATCACATTATCTACACATTGTTTTTATGTAAAGTATATAACATTGTCTCAATACCCTAGAAATAGAAGGAAACTGTCTCAAACTAATAATAGGCATTTAAAAATATCTTCCAGATAACATATTAAAAATGAAGGACAGGAGACTTTTCTAGAATCTGGAAATTTTAACTATGTCTGAACTGATCCAGACATAGTTTCCAAAACACTGTGTGCAGTCCCTAACCAATGCAATAAGGCAAGAAAAAATGCAATCTATGCAGATTGATAAGGAAGATAAAGATCTATTAGATAAGAATCCAATCTATTCTATGACAAAATAGTCTACACAGAAAATCCTAAAGAATTTATAAAAATGCTGCTAGAACTAAGGAGTGAATTTACTAATATAGCAGAGTGCAAGGACAAAAAGTAAAGCCAGTTGTCTTTTTATAAAATAGGAAGAAACAAATGGTAATTAAAAAAGGCTATCTATATAAAAATACACATATAAATATTTGCATACATATGTATTTAAATATATATGTTGATATTTATATATGTGTATATATATGTATATAAAATATGTATGTGTGTGTGTCACCATTTGCCATAGCATAAAAACATGAAATGTTGAGGAAAATCAAGCAAAATATTTGTTTTATAGTATGAAAATCACAATGCATAGAATTACTGAAAAAATAAAGAAACTAAGTATATCAAAGATCAGAGTATTCAATATAGTAAGCTGTCAACCCTCTCCAAACTGACCTATAGATTCAATACAATGCCAATCCAAGCCCAGCAAGCATTTCTTAGAGACACTGAAAAGTTGGCTCCAAAATTTATATGAGAAAGCAAAGGACCTAAATAACCAAAACAACTGGAGGCACATAGAAATACTGGAGGACTAAACCTATTTCATTCAATTCTTATATAGTTAAAGCAGGCAAGAGAGTATTGTATTGGCAGAATTAACTACACACAATGGAAGAAAATAGACAATACAGAAAGATCTATACATGCAAGGCCAATTACTGTGCCATACAGCTGACAAGATAAAATTCAAGGAAAAATGGCCTTTCAACAAATGGTGTTTATAGATGCTTTATTCATAATAGTGCCAAACTGGAAGCGACTCTAATGTCTATCAGCTGCAGAGTGGAAGAACAATTTGTAGTAAATAAAAAAAAAGTATTTTTCATCAATGAGGGAATGAATTGGTAATAACTGCAATAAATATAAGAACATAAAAATACCATATGATTTCACTCTATATATGAAATTTAAGAAACAAAACAAATAATCATAGGGGAAAAAAAGAGAGAGAGAGAGACAAACCAAGAAACAAAGTCTTGACTGTAGAGAACACACTGATGGTTACCAGAGGGGAGGTGAGTGGGGGATGGGTTAAAGGGTGACGGGCATTAAGAAGGGCATTTGTGATAAACACTGGATGTTCTATGGAAGCACTGACATATTGTATGGAAGTATTGAGTAAATTCAGGAAGTACACCTGAAATTAATATTATACTGTATGTTAACCAACTGGAATTTAAATAAAAATTTAAAAAATAATAACTGAATTCAGCAAGTTTGCTGTATAGAAGAAAATATTTAAAAATTGTGTCTCTAACAATATTTATACACACAGATTAGAATGGCTAAAATCTAAATACCTAAAAATGACAATTGCTGGTCTGGATATGGAGCAATAGGAACTCTTTTTCACTGCTGGTGGGACTGCATATTTGTTTTAATATTTTATTTTCTCAATCTAAAAATGCATGCATCACTCATTTTATATATTATCTATTTTATATAAAAATTCATGTTATATATTTAACCCATTATGATATTTGGTTAAAAATGCAATATAAAACTATCATTAACACAGTTTAAATATTTGAATAAAGCTCTGGTTGATCCAAAAATATACTAATTTTTATGCTGATGATGACACACCCAATCTAAAAAATATATTTATAAATACAGTTTCTTGGTGATTATGGTCAAAGTGTTATACTTTGCAAAAGTTGAAGTTATCTTTGGCAAGAAAACTATGCCAAAATATGTAGTAAGCTTATAAATGTCCTAGTTTGAGCAATATTGACCCTTACTTTGGTATACTAGCTAAATATTTTCTGTTCAGCTCCATACACCGTGGATATTACTAAACCATTTAAATATTCATTAGAGATAAAATTTTGTTGGAGAACTTTTTTCTTTTCTTCAACTTGTCTTTATAAAAGTCATTTAACTCATGTTTATTACGGGTTTAGCTTTAAGTTAGTCACTGTGATTAGAATGATACATAATATTCCCTGCTCTCAAAAAGTTTACAGAAGATTAGAGCTACAAACAAGCAAGTTGTAAAACGTGCTGTAATAGGTATATTCTTGGGAATACAGGTAAACATAGGAGGGAAAGCCAACATAATGTGTGTATTGGTATCTCAACGGCTCTTAAGGATGAGAGGAATTTGTGCTAGAAATAAAAGAATGAAAGAGAGTTATTGGCAGAGAGTATAGCACATGTAGGCACCAGAAGGGAAGATAAAGAATGACACATTTGGAGGGAAATAAGAAACTCACTATAAATTCAACACAAAGTAATAGTGGCCTATAAAAGACTAGAAGGATAAACATGGATAAGTTTATAAAGGAGTGCTTATATATATATTTATATATACGGCACACTAAAATGTTTGAACTTTTTCCTGAGGGTAATGGAAGCTCTTAAATACTATTAGGAAGACAAGTGTAATGGAGATATTTGCATTTTAGAATCATTTTTATGTCTTCACTAAGGAGTATATATATTATGGGACAAAAGAAAAGCAGTAGTAAGAAGAATCTGGAATGGCTGTGCGGAATCCAAGTGAAAAATGGTAATGGTGATGCACATGAAGATGTGGCATGTGGCACGTAGGAAAGTGAATGGACTTAACAAATAATTCTCAGAGTCAATGGAATAAATGTATATGGCCATCAGCTAGCAATGATGCTCAGAGCGATAAGGGCCTTAAAGGGAAAAAAAACCCCAGAAAAATCAGAGGAGTGCCCAGAAGAGAAAGAAAATATTGTGGATATTGTTGTATCTACAGAGATAACAAAAAGAGAGGGATGAAAATTATCTATTGGGTTTGAATTTTTAAGTTCTTTGGAAATTATGTCAACATCAGTGTCAGCAAAATCATTCCTATAGAAATCAGATGGCAGTATAATGAGAAATAATTGAGAAGCAAGATTTTGAACATAAATTGCAGATTCTACTTACATGAAGTTTTACTTAAAAAGTAAGGACATAGACAACAATAAGTAGAGATGTCAAAGTACAAAGTTTTTTTCTAAGGTATAAGATGACAACTTGGGCTAAATTGGGTGGTATTTATTTAAGGGATACTAGAGACTTCCAGTTTCCTGTTCTATATGTAAGGACCTTGGAAGTTACCACTCTATCCTAACAAGTAAAAACCTGAACAGAATGAAAAGTCAGCAACTCTTCTTGGACTCTTGAAGGACAGAAGGACAGAGGGCAAACCGCTCCTCCCATGATGGAGAGACAGACAAATACAGGAAGTTATGGGCTCAATAATATTTCATGAAGGGATTCTAAAAATATTAGTCCTAGAATAATGTAATATAACATTAAAATAGGTTTAATTTCTTTTTAATTTGGGCATACACTTAACAATTTTAGATTTAAAAGGTCAGCATGCATGGTTGGAAGTGACTCAAGAGTTTGAAACACTGACTGAAACTTGATATTCAATTGTGTTGGCTTAGATTCAATTAGGTTGAGATACTAAGAATGTCCTAGAATTATGAAAAGAAAAAAATCCCAAAGGTTTAGAGACAAAAGAATACTGGAGTGTATTTATCATGTGCTACTGACAACCCCCCTGCTTGATATGTCGTCAGGCAGGTCACGAATATATCCACTTCACTAAGACTTAAAATGCACTAATGAGGGCTGTAACATCATCCTCATAAACTGTTGTCGCTGCTTTGTAGACCATAAATGATGACAAGAAATGGCATCAGTGAAATGAGTGAAATGATTTCCACGAGTATAATTGCATCAGGAGCAACAGACACAAATATTAGTACTTAATAATCAGAGAAAAAGTAAGCATAAATACCATGATAGGCAGTAACAATTAAGTAGTAATCAAAATACTGTGTTTGATATCACGTTTGCAGCAGCCAATTTATGATAGATTACTAGCAATAAAATATTAACTAATTAATATCCTAATTACTTGATATATAATATAGAAAAAATTTTGTTGAGAGAAGATTTATTTGTATTGTCACAATGGAAAGTAATAAATTAAAGTAATGTCTAAACTGTTTAAAGTTCTGTGTTACTTTGATTCAGTGAGAGGCTAGATTTTCTTATGGAAATACAAACTGTTGTATTGAGAAATACAAATTGTAATTATGCTTTCAAGGGTACCTCTAAAGGGATTGAGACCATTTATAAAGGTGACAGAATACTAAAAAATGGGAATTATTCAGGTCTTTTGAGGATATACAGACATTAACTTTAATATAATGCAATTTTCTGGGGACCTAAATCAATACTCTATCTATGGTAGTGAGAAGACAAAACGACATTTTTAAAAATTTTTTTATTTTAATGTCCTTTATTTATTTTTGAGAGACAGAGAGAGACAGCACGAGCAGGGGAGGGTCAGAGAGAGAGGGAGACACAGAATCCGAAGCAGGATCCAGGCTCTGAGCTCGCTGTCAGCACAGAGCCCGACGCGGGGCTTGAACCCACAAACCGTGAGATCATGACCTGAACCGAAGTCTGACGCTTAACCAACTGAGCCACCCAGGCGCCCCCAAAAGGACATTTTTGACAGGAGGCCATCTCACCGTAGGATAGTGGGCTTGCAGCCCTATGCCGTAATTGCTTTATCAATTCTTAGTGTATAATTGGAATAATCATTATATTATATTAGGGCCTCAATTTTGGTTGGTATGCCTCATATTTTCTTTTCCATAACTATAATAGGCATAGTCCAAAATCCCAACATTAAATCCTAGATTTACAGATTGAGAAACAATTTTATTTACCATCCATTCTGCCCGTACTCAGTTTATGTCCAGATGTGATTATTGCACCTATTTCACTTGGAAAAGTGTCCAGGGGGGCACAATATTTTAAAATCCTCACCCTACCTAGTACAGTGTGAATAATACTACAAATTACTCTTATCAGGATAATGAACCAAATGAATAGTTTATATCTTAGGGAGCTGCAGTAATTAGTGCCAAAATTAAAGACTTGGAAGATACCCATCACATCCCCATTTACTTGGCTGTGCTTATGAAAAAGGCAGATGAACGTTAAGTAATAAATTATGGACTACAATCTTAATCAGACGGCAGATCCACTTGCAAATACTTTTCCAGGTAGGTTATCTTACCTGGAACAAATTTTAACCAGCACTTGGTTTGCAGCTATTGTTCTGGCAAATGCTTCCTCTCTTTTACTCCAATTTACATGCATCGCCATTTATTGTTTGCTACCATCTGGTTGGGATAACAGTACAATTTCATAGTCTTGCCTCAGGACCATACTGCCTCTCCTATTTTTGCCCATGATCTGCCCTGTACTATTTGATGGCTAATCTGTGGATTTATGTCAGTCTCTAATAATGTAAACTAAAGCTTACCTCTATTAATGTATTTATCTCATGGGCCAAGAACAAATAGTTTTCAAATCAGCCCTAGGTCATGGGTTACTTTCAGTGCTACTGATCAAGATTACCAAGATCTTAATTATAAACCATGGACAATCACAGGGGCCAATTAAATTCATAGTGTGATGATAATTGCACCAAATTAAAAAAAAAAAACAGCAAGTCAATAAGGTGAATGTTTCTTACCAGTGGTATGCATCTCAGATGATTGGAGATAAACCCCTTAATAATATGGGTCAGGAATCCACAACCTTGGGGAAATCTCTGTCCAGAGGCCTTGAAACTCCAAAAAAAAAGGGTGTTTGTGGGGCGCCTGGGTGTCTCAGTCGGTTGAGCAGCTGGCTTCGGCTCAGGTCATGATCTCACAGTTCGTGGGTTCGAGCCCCACGTCGGGTTCTGTGCTGACAGCTAGCTCAGAGCCTGGAGCCTGCTTCGGATTCTGTGTCTCCCTCTCTCTCTGACCCTCCCCTGCTCGCTCTGTCTCTCTCTGTCTCTCAAAAATAAATAAAAGACATAAAAAAAAATTTTTTTTAAAAAAAGGGTGTTTGTTACTTCTTATACTGATTATGACCAAAAAATGGAATAATTTTTAATGGGGGTTTCCAATTTTAGAGGAAATAAGGTAACTATAAAGTTCCATTTTGAGTACAGCTCAGACCAAGGGAAGGCTTTGCAACAATTTCAAGCCACTATGACAGTTATTCTACTATTTTTGCCTCATGACCAAAAAGATCCAAATATAATCTATGTATCTTTGACATATAGAATATTACATAGAGGCACTATATGGCCTTAATAAGGAATCACCAATCAATTTCCAGAGTTTTGGAAAAAGGTCATGTTCTTTTCCTCTACTTTTGAGAAACAGGTCCTGTCTCATGATTAGAATAGTAAAAGATGAATATCACAGAATCAGATAAAATCACAATTATTTGAATATTAAGACATCATTGAAGTCATAAGTATAACCCAGCCTCAACTGAAAATGTATATACATGATCAGGATTGAATAGGTCTTTTTGATAAAAATGAATTCCAGATGCATATGGCTCAGGTTCCCAGGGCACTTGGTCTGCTACATTTCCACTTTACCTCATTCCACAGCAATAGACCCATGGACAGTTTCTCAACACCAGTAGATTGAGGAGGAAAATAAATGGTTAAAGATTGTGTTAATTGATATGCAGGCATCAATGGAAACCTTTGGTGCAACATTAACATTTATATTGAGAGTCTTTCTGATATGCAGCAGTTAAAGGAAATGCCTCTTTTAGGCAGAACTCTGAGTCCTGCATCAGACTGTCCTGTTTTAACTGAAAATATCACTCAATCACAGTGATGCAAGAGAAGTGTCCTAAAGTTTGACCAGTTGATTAGAATCTTAGAAAGACTGGGACTGGAAAATTGTTTACTTGAAGGTCCAGAAAAGAGGTATGTGGATGGACTTTTCAAAAGTTACATAGGGTGTGAAGATTTTTGTGTCTATTTGAATGTCAACCAAAAAATATACACTGCAGGGTCAGCTCTTAAATATCAGATGGACATATCTAGCCATGTAGAGGCTAAATATGAGCTCAGCAATGTGAACTTTTTCTTGCTACATCTCAACTGACTGCTGCAATTTATGATAGGCAAATCTTCCAGAAGTGAGGTCATTTCTTGAGTTCCACTGGAAGTGAATTTCTCTCTGATACAATAAAAAGAAAGTAAAAATGAGAGGAAATAAAAATGTCAGAGCTATGTCAAAATTTTAGCTGGACCTGATGATGCCTGGTCTTTGAGTTTTGCGAGATGCAGTTAAGATTATGTAATTTTGTGTCTTTCTGAAAAAGACTGAAAAATACATTTTAAGTGTATTAGGGTCAACTCAGTAAAATGGAAATTGCATGAGGTAATTTTGAGAGTTTAATATAATAACTTGGCTATACAGAGGAATTATAATCTAATAGTAAGGGATGCAACACTCAATTCCTCCATTTGATCCTTGAATCCAAGAATTTTTGTTGCACCATAAAATATTAGAAATATCTATCCAGTATGCAGTACTTCAGCCTTACAGGAAATTCTGCCATACTATTATAACAGTCCATAAGCATGAGCATGCTGCTGCATATCTTTTGTTGTGAAACATTCCTTCAGAGCAATGTTGAGCTGGGTATCATAACTCTGGATATGGCATTCCCTAAATCTACAGACAATGGTATTAACTCAATCATTGATATTAAGGAGGAGGGCACCTGCATGACTCAGTGAGTGAAAGCGTCTTACTTTTGATTTCAGCTCAGGTCATGATCTCAGTTTGTGAAACTGAGCTCTGTGACAGGCTCTGCACTGACATCATGGAGCCTGCTTGAGATTTTCCTTCTCTTTCTCCCTGCTCCTTCCATGCTCATACGCATGCTCTCTCACTCAAAATAAATAAATACACTTTAAAGTAAGAAGACATATTTGTATTACAGTGAAGGCAGATGACTGCCTCTTCAAGGAAAGAGTCCAATGTCATTTTCTGCTACCAGGTGATTGGTTGCTCTTCCTGGAGGAAGGATACTACACCAGGGGCTTTCTATCCACTGTATCAAGCTGTATCAAGAAGGTACTCCTTTCCATCAATGACAGCTATTCTTTTGTGGTGAGTATATGGAGAGGGAGATATTATCTCCTTAGGAGATTAAAATGCAGCATGACTAGGGCACCTGGGTGGCTCAGTTGGTTACGTGTCAGACTCTTGATTTAGGCTCAGGTCATGATCTCCCAGTTTAGTGAGCATAAGCCCCATGCTGGGCTCTGTGCTGACAGTATAGACAAAGCTGCTTGTGATTCTCCCTCTCTCCCTCCCCTTTCCCTACTTCCACTCTCTGTCTTTGTCAAAAATAAATAATAAATAAAAAACTAAAAAAAATGCAGCAACACTAAGACTATTTCTTCAACCAATTCAACCAAACATAGCAAGGAATAAAAATATATAGAGAGAAGTAACTTAGATTAAAAGAGACCTCATACTTAATGCAATGCAACGTAACGGACCTTACCTGAATTCCAAATGTAACAAAGTAAAAATGTAAATGTGAACACTGACCAGACATGATATTGTACAGGAGTTTTATGTTAGTAGCATGATAACATCTGAAGTTTGTATTTGATATAAACTAATAATTGGTTGGAAGGTGCTAAATGGAATAAAATTGGCATTTATTGAAGCTGAGACTGGATGGAGTACAGTCATGATATTATTCCCTTCAATTTTTAATATCTTTAAAATTTTCCATCATGAAACATTTTTAAAGAGTGAAAATTAGTTTCTCTGTTGCCCAACCATTTTAGGCCAACTATTTACCATTCTGACTTATAGATATCCCAGGGAAAAAATATTTTCCTGTTACAACCCAAGATACTAGCTGTGTTAGTTTGAGAATTATCAGAGGAAATAATTTCTTCAAGATTTGGTTTCACTACTTAAATTCAGACATGTTTAAAACCAACTCTAATAAAACATGGCAGAAAAAGAAGCAAAGTGTCAGAAAGTACTAACAGTAATTCTGTCTGGACAGAAACAGAATAAAAACCAGAAGGCTTCCTGGTAACCCTTGAGGACTTTGCTATCAGATACTCTTAAGTAATAGTTATTCCATAGAAAGAGTCTACTTTTCTTTTGCTTAATGAAATTATATTACATTGTTTATAGATTGTATCAGAATTACCGTAAAGGGTTATGAGTAGATTTTCCAGAATGGCATTTTAAATACAGCATGATTGATTCTTTGGTTCATTCTCCCAAACATTTTTATTGTTGACAAAGCTTCTCGGAATATACTAAATGCTACAGTTAGACTACAACAAAAAATACATGTATGTTTGTGTTTTCAATTGTCTCTATGTATTAAATACAAAAACCTCATCAATCTGACTAGGGTTATTTCTTGTTTACAAATTACTAATATATTCCATATTAATATCTTTCACAAGGATAAATGAGAAACTTCATTACATCATAATCTTGCTCTGTAATTACTTCCCTGCTATCATATTTAAAATGTCTTTCTTAATTGACTTACTGAAAAAAAAAAAAAACGTTTGGCAAATTGTATTTCCTATGTCTTTATCAAAAGTACACAGTGTTCACCTTCTACTTTCTCCTTACTTGAACATATTTCTCATCACACACACACACACAAAAGACACATGGAATTTTCTCTTCTTAGATGTTTCTGAAACTGAGACTGTATTTGAAACTGAAAATGGTAAACTTTCAGCTGCAACTGCTTATACACTCTTTATTTCTATAGATCTCCTGTTTATGCCTTTGCTTTAAAAAGTGAACAATATTCTTAGATTTATACAGATTTTGTAGGTTTAAACATGCTCAGGAGATCCACCCATATTCGTGGGTAATATAATTTGACCCACTTTTAGATGAGATCATACTTGTGTGAAGAGCTCTGATGTATTTTTGAAAAATTATTTCATTTTTCCCTCAAGAGTAAATCAATCAATCACTTTGTCTTAAACCCTCAAGTCTGATTTTCCTTCTTCCTTGGTTTTCTTTTGTATCCAGCTAAAACTTTGATGATCCAGTAACAGGTTTAAGAAACTATGATTGTGCCAGTAAAACACAAGACAAAATTACTGAATTCACGTAAACAAACCACCAACTATTAACATAATTATTTTATTGAACTGAATCAAACTGTGTAGTCAGAACTATTGCTCTGGCAGTCTTTTGTCCATATAGGCTTACATATAATACGTTATTTTGCATTCCATACAGTGACTTCTCTTAGAAAACATTGTTTCACCTGCTGGGAATCTCATCTCAAGTTTAATTAGATTCTTTTGAATTTTGATTTAACATTTCCTTTTTAACATTCTGACATAAACTAAAATGCTGAGTATTTTTGAATGCCAACATTCTTTTAACACATCACAAGAAACTGATTTCTGAGTACTTTATCTAATATTGAGTCCTTCAGTATCTGTTCAAAATAAAACTTGAAAGTCCTGACCATAAAAGTGAATCGATAAGTGCTGCATAGCCTCTACGAAAAATTCTCCCAGGGGTGGTCTGTTCCTTGTCAGTTTTTATATCTCAGTGGTACTATCTCCTGCTTGTTTCTTATGTAAAAGCAAAATATTAAATTAAATAAAAAAGATATTATACTCAATAAAATAAAACTCAGTGAACTCTAAGATCTTACAACAAATAAGTATCAATCTTCAGAATACAAGGTCAAATGTGCTGTTTTGCCCTGAAAAATCTACAAGATACATCAAATACATTATTTGTATCCTTCACCTCCTGCCCAGGATAATCAAAATGCATGTGAATAGCCACCTATCAAAAAAGAATTCTTGCGGTACTTTTGGGCATTGTTTCAGCAGAGCACCTGAGCAGCATCATTTTGTTTTATTAAGCTTTTACTTTTAATTCCAGTATAGTTGACATACAGTGTTGTATTAGTTTCAGGTGTACAGTCTAGAGAGTCATCAGTTCTACACACTACTCTGTGCTCACCCTGAGACCTGCACTCTTTAATCCCCATCACTAGTTCACCTGATTCCCCACCCACCTCCCCTCTGGAAATCATCAGTTTGTTCTCTAGAGTTACGAGTCTGTTTCTTGGTTTGTCTCTCCTTTTTTCTTTCTTTCTCTTTCTTTGTCTCTTTTTTCATTTTCACATTTACTTTATTTTCCAAATATGAATGAAATCATATGCTATTATGTCTTATAGTATTATACTCTCTAGATCCATCCCTGTCGTCACAAATGACAAGGTTTCATTCTTATATATACATATATATACACATATAATGCGATATGATATAAATCTTATATATATAAATAATATATGATATCTCACTTCCATTGTTTCACTATTGTAGATAACGCTACAATAAACATAGGGGTGCAGGTATCTCTTTGAATTAATGTTTTGTATTTTGGAGATAAACACCCTGTAGTGCAATTAATGGATCACAGAGTAATAGTTGTATTTTCAACTTTTGGGGGAACCTCCATACTGTTTTCCACAGTGGCTGTACTGGTTTGCATTTCTACCAACAGTGCAAGAAGCTTCCTTTTTGTCCGCATCCTTACCAACACCTGTCATTTTTTATGTTTTTGACTTTAGCCATTGTGACAGGTGAGAGATAACACCTCATTGTAGTTCTGATTTGTATTCCTCTGAAGATGAGTGTTTCATGTGTCTGGTGGTTACCAGGATGCTGTCTTTGGAGAAATCTCTATTCATGTCTTCTGTTGGTCTTCTGCCCATTTTTAATTTGATTGTTTAGGTTTTCTTTTGTTGTTGACTTGTATCAGTTCTTTACATATTTTGGGTACTAACCCTTCATTGGATATATCATTTGCAAATGTCTTCTCCCATTCAGTAGGTTGCCTTTCAGTTTTCTTTATTGGAAAACATTAATTTATAAAACATGATCTCTTTGAGAAATTCTTTAAAATATAATAACTTTTGTAGTGTCATTTAAAGGCCTGTCAATATTATGAGGTACATATTACAGGGTTAAAATTATAATAAATTTTAAAAATCATGGACAAAATCATACAATGTAAAATAGAATTAAAAAATATATAGTGAGTACTTTTATGCATAATGATCCCATAAGGACCTTTTGGAGGAGTTATTTGTTCAATAAGAAAGAATACTTATAATTTTTTAACATTAAAATCAACATTTTTTAACTGGGTCATAGGCTGAATGAAAACATAAGTTGTTTTTCTTTGTTTTTTTGTTTGTTTGGGTTTTTTTGAGCATTACTAAATAGGGGGGGAATCATTTCAGGATAAGAAAATCACTTGTGAGATGCAAGATGCTAGCTAGCTGGATACCCAGGCCGAATAATTAGCTGCATTTGGCTTACTTACCACCTTTGAGGTTCATGATATAAGTACACGACCCAGAGTAAGAACATTACAGATCACTTTGTATAACAGATCCTCAAATTATTTTTAAAGGTTTAAATTAAGAATGGTAAGCTTTAAAATACTGCTTTAAATAAAACTCACCAAAAACACAGTAAAAGCATTTACGGTACTTTTTGACTTAAACGAGGTTAAATACAAGTTGTACGATCCCTTTTATTTTTATAGTGACTTTAGCAAATATAAATAAAGCCAAACCTCTCAATGGCTTGACAACGTGGCTGCTGCTGTCTGGAGGAGGTATTCAGAGACACAGATAACTTTTACTTCCGGGTTCTGCAGAGGTGAAGGTACTGGTAGATCTGAGCCCTAAAGTCAGAGTGGAAGGGGCGCATATCACTTCCACCCATACCCCAGGACCCACAGTCATGGCTACACTAATCTGCAAGGGAGGCTGGGCGCCATAGTCAGCATTGTAGCTAAGGAGGAAAGCAAATCTATTTAATTATTACCCGGCAGTCTCTGTCACCCCACCAGAGCAGAACTATTTCTATGAAAAGGCTTGATAAGACATGCATGGACATAGGGAAGCAATTATACTAAACAAAAGTCCGAATTCAACTATCCTTTGCTCCTATGCAGAAAGGAAGTTTAAAGCACACGTTAATTTTGCCATGATCTGGTTTGTATGCTTATGAAATCAAATGAAAATGAAATATAATTAAAAACTTAAGAACTTGACATTTTAACATTTTCAAATGAATGATTCCAAATCAATAGTGAATGCTCTTCTAGAATATATTTCTATCTTGTTTTTGTGTCACATGTTACAATCTCAAAGATAGAACTGTATAATAAATTAGTGAGCAGTATATATATATGTATATATATATATATATATACATATATATACACACACATATATACATGTATAATAAGCACATTATGAAGGGTAATAGATCATTTACTCCTTTGCAGTTTTTTATTACATAAATTAAAGTATACAGCTGTACTTAGAGTAGCAGTTTTTATTTTCTTCTCCATCTCTTAGCAAGGATATATACTACCTATATGACCCTTGCTTTCATAGAAGGAAACCTATATATTTGCCTAATTGCTATATTGTAATTCCAGTTCAGGGTTACTCAAGTTCTAGTTTAAATAACAGTTTCACCGTTTAGTTTTAAATGATAAAATTAAACTTCTAGAAAATAAAATTACACGAGGTGAATGTTTCTGAATCAGTATTACCTTTAGAGAAAATCTGACCATAAGAATCCATTAAGAATCATGTCTGTGAAACCAAGAAATTGATATCACTGCAAAACACATATCATAAACCCAAGTTACTTTTTCAAAGCAAAGATTGTTTGATTGCTTTCCTTTGGGAAAGAAACTATCTCATTAGTCTCAGAATATTTATATTGCAACCAAGTATGACCTAAATTTTTCATGCAGTTACTCTAATCAATCGTTAAGAATTCGTTTTGAGACAGGGATAGCCTGCTGAGCTAGGTGGGACCTCTAAAGAGGAGTTTAACTGTTTCTTTTCATGGCATATTGGTCTATTTGCAAAGCAATAAAAGAGCAGAACTTTTGATCAGTAATTAATAAGTTCCTACTAAAGTTACATGTCATTATTGGCTCAGTAATTCAATTATTAATGTTTCAGTCAGGTTTGGGGCAGAAAAACAGAAAGTAGTCTAGGTGTTTTCATCAGCAAGAGAGGGAACAGCAAATCATTACAAAATTATGAGAACACTCTGTAGGGCAGCAGGGGGCAGGGAAGCCAGAGAAACAGGAAGGAGAAACCCCGAGCTCAGAAGAGCTAATGCTCCAAGGCTAGCATATTAGAGTCAACATCTACTTTCTAGTGGAAAATGATGCATCTAATCTTGATCTGCCTAAAAGGTGCAGCTCCATACAGGCCTAGAACCACTGAAACTGTGCTCCCTCCGCCCTGGCCACTGGGCTCTAGGATAAAGCCACCACTTCTGCCCAGACAGAAAGCAACAGCTGTAGGAATTAAGGGCAGGAAGTTTGTCCTCCCTCCTTCTTTTGTAATCCCAGTTCCCCTTTTACTCTGTTACTTAGCCCCCCCCCCCCCGCCTCGTAACTTTGTAACCAGTTTCTTGTAGAGACTTCTCTGAAAGAAGGAGTATGAAGTCTGTTTTTCTTTGCATCAGTAGTGTAGTCTCCCTCTATTCTTGGGTCTTACAAAGGCAACTAAGAAACTTGTTCCATCTAACTCCCCATGCCAGCAAAGTAGTAGACTAGCATGATGTTCTCTACACTCTGGAAACAATTAAGGTTTGTGATTAATACTAAGGGAAGAGATTTAGAGTACTGATATACCATTGATTTAAGATGGCAGAGGTGGACACCTGTTCTGGCAATTGGAAAGTAGCTACTTCTAATGGCCTTTGCGAATATGTAAGAAAAAAGTAAGGGTGGGAGAGTATTTTTCAGATCCCCACATCAGCAGCGTAATATTAAATACTTTGCTCTGTTTATTTGTGCCACTAAAGAGATCACAGCTTGAACAGTAGCTACGGTTGGAGTTCCTAACAATTTATCTAGATGCTTACTGTGAGGACCCACACTTCATGCCATTTGTAAAGTCCATCTATATTACTCTTCAGCAAAATTATTTAAATAACCTTCCAGTTTTGTTTTTTGTGATTATCTTACAAACTCTTTGGTGCTATGCTACCAAACTGGTTATGGATTAGAATCAAGCTAGTCCTCTGGCTCCACCCCCATTGAGGCATATAGACAACCAAATGTGCTCCTTGACTTTTTGCTACGGGGAAGACTTTCCTTCCTACTGCCGTTGGATGGAGTTCCTATGAGGAGAGTGCAATGCTTCAGCAATGTACATCTGGTTGGTGAAGAGATATTGCAAATGCAAATAACCATCTGAAAAGTCAACCAAATATATATATATATATATATATATATATATATATATATATATATACTTCCAATGAGACAGTAGATATGGATGAAAGCAGATAGAGCAAAATAGTTAAAGTGCATGTCTTGGGATTCTATGCCACGTATTAACTTTTTCAAGAATCTAGGATCTATTTGAGCCGAATCTTGCATATTATATTTCTAAATGATGGAATACAGTACACAGACTGTGAATCCCTAATACATGATTGATAAATCAGGTCACAATCTGACTGGGGAAGTTTAGGGGTTTAATCCCAACCAAGGCCAAGTAGCAAGCCACATAATTTATTTTATTTTATTTTGTTTTATTTTGTTTTTCATTTTCATTTTCATTTTATTTTGTTATTTTTCTGAAAAGGAGAAAAGTTTTCTACAGAAATTTCGATTTGTTTCAAAATCATGGGATCTGACCTATGATTCTCCAAATGGGATAGATAACAAAACCAAATACTACTGGTGGCTAAAAATGTAGATTTTAGAGGGTTGCACATATAGCCAATTATCCACCACATTAATGTATTGAATATTTAATAACTGCCTTGAGACAAGATTAGCCACTATAAAAACATACATAAATTAAGAAAAACAACTTTTGCTTCAAATTCTCACATTCTATCAATCTGATATGAGAAACAAGTGGGATTAATTTAACAATTCAATGCAAAACATGATATTTTAGAATTGGAGAGATATGGGAGGAAAAATGACGAGGATGAGCATTATGAAAAGTCTCATGGAGGTGCCTGGGCGGCTCAGTCAGTTAAGCTTCTGACTCAATTTAGGCTTAGGTCATGGTCTCATGATTTGTGAGTTCAAGCCCCACATTGGGCTCTGCATTGTCAGTGCCAACCCTGTTTGGTTTTCTCTTTCTCCCTCTCTCTCTTTGCCCCTCCCCTGCTTTCATTCTCTTTCTCAAAATAAATTATAAATAAACATTTAAAAATTTATAATACAGACCAGCTAACTATGGTGAGCAAAAATACGTGATGGTCTCACCTTCTTGGTGCATACACCCAATAAATATGCCTGGTTATAGGTAATTATGTGACCCTGCAGCAGCCAAAGCTACAGCTGCATCCTAGAGGAATCTCCTGGAATATCTCACCGACTACACGAGGGGGTGAAAATTTCATTCATTTTAAAAACTTATATTCAACTCTCAAAGTGTCACTGATTGTCATGTACTCATCTTTCTAGAACTTCCAGACATGGATTACATTTGTCCTTATTTTACTGATTTATAAGTAGCACCACCAATACATAAATTTATAGTCCTTCAGTTTTAAAACTCAGAATATAATAAGATGGTTTATTAAAACCTATCATGTCATAAGTGGCAAGGACTAGGCTAAGTATGAGGAAAATAAAAATGTAGGGGGGCTGTCTGCTTGTTGCTAAATCATTAAACAAGGGCTTTCGATTAGAGGAAACAAGAACCCCATCTCTTTACTATTCTCTAATTATTAAATTATTTTAACCTAAAGAATTTCAAGTGATTTTCCTCTCTATTAAGCTGCCCAAGCCTACTCCCAGGAATTTTTTTAAAGCACTTAAAATATTAAATTCATTTAAAATAATAAGACAGTTATACTGTGTTATGTTAAATGTTGCATTCCCTGAGAGAGAACTGAAAATTATCTTCTTATTATCACATATCTGTGAAAATTATTCAGCTATTTAAAATACAGAAAAGGGGGATGCCTGTGTGGCTCAGCTGCTTAAGCTTCAGACCCTTGATTTTGCTAAGATCATGATCTCACAGTTTGTGAGATGGAGCCCTGCATCAGGCTCTGCACTGACATTGCAAAGCCTGCTTAGGAGTCTCTCTCTTCCTCTCTCTCTACCCCTACTTTGTTTGCTCTCTCAAAACACATAAACAAACTTAAAAAAAAAACAAAATACAGAAAACTGATCATAGCATAAACAAATCTATTTCTACAAGTAAATAAGAAAAGCAATGTAAAATTTTACAGCATAAAACCAGTTTAAAACTTGTATCTCAGATTTGAAGTTCTCTAGTTACTGACATGTAGTTTTACAAACTAAGAAAGTCTCATCTTTGAAAAATTAATTCCTGAATCTCTGCCTACATTTACTTCACAATTACAGTTAATATCAATTCAATAGGAAAAAATATCAGTCATAAATATTGAAGTGCATTAACACATGAAAGTTTATGAAGCCAAACACTGAACTTTAGAAATTTAAAAGTAATTACACGATTAGGATAAATTTTCAATGACACAGTTGTCTGAAATTCCATGTCTAGCTCAGTATAATTCATGTAAAATTCTATGTCATTGAAAGAAATAAATGCCTCATCATATTATTTTAGAATTGTTTTTAAGTATTTTCTGAAACCATGTACTTGCTAAGAAAGAAATAAAAGTCAAATGCAAAACGATATCCATAATGTATTCATGTCCTTCAGCACTCAGTAGATAAATCATTCTTATTCAACTGAAATCCTTGACTTATTACTTTTTTTCTGCTCTTATTTTCAGGAGATATGCTACAGGTACATGAATCCTCAGAGAAAACTTTGTCTCTCCAATTTTTTTCTTTGAATAAAAAAATAAGGAATGAAACTAATGGGAAGAAGGCAACCTAAAATGAAACCTCAAAGGATAGTTTGTTGAAAAATGATGCAGGACATGGACTATTTGGCGGAGAATTTTCACATGTCTTGTTATTTCTATCCACAAAATCCTGTGAGATTTTTCTCCTTATCATACAGAATGTTCAACATACTAACTGTAAACTTAAGGAAAATTGAGACATTTTATAACACCCCTATTACTACAGTATTTTCCTCTAAATTGGCTTAACAGTGATTGCCCAGGGACCAGTTTGAGGCCTCAGAAAAAACTTTAACTAGAGCTGGTATCACCTGAAGTGTATGGGTAAGACAGAATAATACATTGTAAAAATGGTGACATATTTAATGGAAGCCAGGTGGTAGAATTAGTCAAATATGCCTAACTAAGTAATACTAGTACTATTAGGTTTTTAGAAACAGTGTCAAATTTCTTTATAACAGGAGGGATGTGTGTGTGTGTGTGAGAGAGAGAGATGAGAGAGAGAGAGAGAGAATAGAGCTAGAATAAATTATCTCCAGAAAAACAATAAATTAAATAAAAATTTAAAAAAATAAAATTAACCCTAACTTTCGCAATACATACTGCTTTTTTAAATAACTATTGTGAAAATCAATAAAGCTCTGCAGTGTGGGAGACTGAATTGGCACAAAAGCATTAACAATGAGCAAGAACAGCTCACTTCCCCTTTGAGTCTAGACACAGAGACTAGGGCGCCCTGTGGCACCTGGTCAATATCTGAGAAAGTCACTTCTGCAAGAGCAAGGAAGTGGAGATTTTTTTTTTCTGCTTCCTGTGGGGAACAGTTGAAATTCCTGCTGGAGAAGAAACACTGGATTGAGGAGATTCAAAGAGGTTGCAGGAACAAAGCAAGGATTTTAAGAATACTAATACAATTTTCACCTGCATTCATGTATTTGCATTATGGTTCTCATTTTACCTTTTTTTGAAAATTCTACTTTAACAGTTTTGTATATTTTCTCCAAGTCGCCGAAGGGATTCACCTGAGATAAGTAATAAACTGTGTTTCTGGAGAACTACATGCTGCATAGTCTGCTGAAGCCATGCATGTCTTTTCCTAGCTTCTAGAGGAAATCCTTTTTTTTTTATCCGAAGTGTCATATTTGCAAATAACTCTCATTTAACAAGTTCTGACAAGGACACTATTAAGGAACACAAATTGACTTGATATGTGGAATCAATGCTCTGTACAAAACCCTATCAAGAAAACCGGCTCAGTAGCTGGCATCTAGGGATGCGTTCTCACTGGTAAAGCGACTCACTGGCCAGACACATCGCAGCAGCGTTCTCAAACCTCAGTAACAGAGGAATTTAAGACCTAAAATCAAATGTCTTGGGCTTATTTTTCTAGTGTCAGAATAGAAGTAGTAATCACCTAAACTTTTAAAAAGCCAATCTAAAATTCCATGTGAACACTGAAAAACAGAAAGCTTTAGTTTGTTCAATAACATATGTCCCCCAAAGCTTTACATAGTGTTAATTTAAACACGTAGCTCATTGCTATTCCAGAAAATAGAAATGGAAGGCAAGTTTCTAGACTCATTCTACAAAGCCAGTATTACCTTGATTCCCAGCCCAGACAGAAACCTCACTAAAAAGGAGAATTACAGGTCAATATCCCTGATGAACATGCATGCAAAACTTTTCAAGATACTAGCATATCGAATGCAACAGCATATAAAAGGAATTATTCACATGATCAAATGGGATTCATTCCTGGGCTGCAGGGCTGGTTCAATACTTGTAAATCAATCAATGTGATACATCACATTAACAAAAGAAAGGGTAAGAACCATATGATCCTGTCGATAGATGAAGAAAAAGCATCTGACAAAACACAGCATCCTTTCTTAATAAAAACCCCCAAGAAAGCTGGGACAGAAGAAATGTACCTAAACATCATAAAAGCCATAAGCAATGAACCATGGGAAACTACCACCAAAACAAAGAGCACACCGTACACACTGTACATTAGCCAATTTGGCAATAAATTATATTGATAAAAATAAAATGGGAGCCTGTTGGACTGAGGTGGCTGTAAGATATTAGTAGTTTACCTAAACAAACCAGAACCCAAGCCTGTAGTGTCTCGAGGTTAAGAAATAGAATCCTGAGGACAACCAATCACAAACGGCTAATGAAGCTTTCCCTAATAAGGCATCACTTAAGCTATGGCCTATTAAGTAATTCCCTTGCTTTGCTTCAGCCTCTTCTCTCTAAAGGTCTACTCCCACTCCTGTGAGGGGAGCGTTCCCTGCCACTTCTGGATTAGCACTGACTTATGTGCTTAGATTTTGGCCCAAACTCTTAAAGTTTTTAATATGTCTCAGTTTATCTTTTAATATCAGCGATGAATAATTTTGCTGTGCTTATGGAAATAAACAGGCCAAACCTAATGAGGACAGCCCTTAGTGATCATGAATAATTTCTGGAGATTACTGGTGGTCACACAGGGTTAGACTGTGAGAATAATTAGCAGGACCTGGGAGTAAACTAAAGCAATTACTGTTATTCCCTTCATTGTTAAACTGGGCTCGCACCTTTAACGGATTTTCTACGTACTGAACTATCCTACAGCTCATAGGAGCAGAGGTTACAGGTATATGTGGACCTGTTATATGTGTCAATGCTTTCTGTCCAGTGTAAAAGAAAACTTCAAAACCCATCACTTATTGCTCTGTTGTTTAACCCGTTTGAAAACTAATATAAATATAAGTATTTAAATGTGAAGATTAATTGATATAACTATTTATAAAATTAGTAAATTAAGACCTTTAAACTTCTATAGATAAAAACAAAAGTAAAGGAAAAAGTTAGATTAAAAAATTCAAGACACGGGAGAAAATTTTATTTTATGATTTTAACTTTAATTCAAATGGTTAAAGATATATAACCTATACAGAAAATGAAGCAAGTAAAGGAAAAAAATAATTTGTCAGAAAAAATATATTAAAATATTTTTTAAAAATCCTAGGCTATTATTGAGCTAAGCAAATGTAAAATAAAACAGAGATTTTATTTGGATTAAAAATATAGTTTTGTTTCAAATTGTAATCAAGCGGGTGGGTTGGATAGCAATTTCACACGTATTGCATCAACTGCTTGTGTACATGCAGTGGAGCCTGCCACTCCTGCAGAACCAACCAGAAGTCTGTATAAGACGTTTAAAAACTATTGATTTGATTTGATTTATAATGTTACATTTAACCATTAATTTGGAGAGGCTAGTTAGAAATGCACATCAAACTGAGTATAAAAAATACTGTGGTATTCTTGTAATAGAAAAAGAGTCAGTGTAAAAAGCTATTGATTATACAAATGATGTTAACCCATTAAAATTCAACATAAACCTATGTTAACCCATTAAAATTCACAGGGATAATCTTGCAAAACATTTTATTACAGAGAAATAGAGAAACATTGCATAAGTTGTAGGGAAAAAAGTGATCATTAATTAGTCGGTGAAGTATGATATGTATGTATGTATAAATATTTGTAATAAAAATGTCCACTTGTAAAAAATTTGTATATTCTATATTTTTACCAACTGTGAACCTTACAGGGTAGAATTTTCATAGATAGATAGGTAATAGATTGATAGATAGAAGTTTTCACATAGATATGCATACAAAGGTAAAAATAAAAGCCTGGGAACCACCACTTTGAAAAACTGTTTTGTACTTTCTTGTAAATTGATTCCACTTCTAAGTAATTAGCAAAGCTATGTCAAAATACATAGTCACAAAAAAAACCCTTGCATATCTTTGCTCATAACAACTTTATTTATAATAGAAAAAATCTGAATATAACTCTAAAGTCCATTAGCAGATGAATGCATAAGTGCAGCATATCCATTAAATGGGATATTCTTCAGGAATAAAAATGATTAGATATTGACACATGCTGAGACCTGAATCGCAAAATAATTATGCTTAACAAAGGAAGTGAGACACAGCAGAGTCCATGCTGCATGATTTTCTTTATAAGGATATCTAAAAGATGCAGATCAGTCATTAGTGGCATAAAGCAAATTAATGGTTGTCTGGAGTCAAATATCCAGGGCGATTGGCTATAAAGAACAATGTGAGAACATTTGTGAATGGTAGAAATTTTCACTCCATATTTCAACTGTAATCTTTAAATTCATCAGAATTATTTGAAATATATACATTAACAATGTCTGAACTTTATTATATGTGAATTACATATCAATAAAGATTATAAAACTAGGAAGACTAATTAAAATGTCTCCTAAATAACAAATAAATTTAGGAACATATTTTAATATGCCTTGAATATTTTTTACATGTTTCTCAGTAGAATTTACTGAATTATAGTAGTTGCAGTTTGATAAGATTGAATGAGGACCACCTACATTATCTTTCACCTATTTCAACTATAGATTTATTTTATACATACTGGAATCTAACCCACAAAGTGACAAGTGAATTAAAAGTCCCTGGTAACTTCTCAGTGATCAGTAATGCCAATAACAGCTCAGATGTTTCTAATAGGATAAAAAATTGCTGAAAGGATTGGTTGAGAAATTTTAAAAGAACAGATTTGGAGAAGAGCAAGTCTGTATTCAATAATCCTATATTTAGGAAACTGAAAAAGAATTTTCTTCCAACTTTAAAAGAGTAAGAGAGCAGTATCATGGCATTTTAACACATATGATATAACCTATGTGTTCACATGAATCATTCTTATATTGCTTCTTGGAAACATCATGACTTGATGTTGTAGAAGTTTCACAGCTACTAATGGTGAAAGTATATTTTCTCTGAGGCTCAAGTAGAGATTTACAATTATCCAATGATGACGAAGAACAAAAATAACATGCAAAATAACAAACCTACTGCATGCAATTTGCCTTAAGGTAAAAAGAGTTATTCACATTATAAACTAAGTTTTACTCTAATGTTAATAACCTAATTTGAACACACATATTTTCAGTAGGATGTGATTGCAAATATACTGTGAAGATTTTATGTGCCTTTGATTTTTTTTTTTTTTTGCTCTCCATACGTATTGACTTAGAGCAGTGAATTCAACGTTAAATATCCATCTTACTCTTCCTGCAATGACATTAAAAAACTATGATGATGACAATCATTTCAATTAATTTCATGCTTGAAGAAGAATGGTGAGAAGCACTCACATTATACAAAAGGAAAAACGTATTGTGCGGTTATTCAGTTATGTTAAAAAGCACGGAAAATACAACATGAAGCCAATATTTCCAGTAAAATGATAAACGTGCAGAAATCCAACTAAAAGACCAGTCTCAAAATGTTAGCAAGTACGATTATTATTCAGACAATTGCGTTTCAGAATGAAGGATGTGGACATCAGATAAAATGGTTGGTATTTTAAAACTGCAAGCCTTTTGGTTTGAAAAAATTATAATTTTATACTTTAATTTACTTAAATTAAAAAATGGAAGTAAACTATGCCTTAAAATCCAAAAGCCCTACAGACATTACACTGTAATGGACATTATCATTGAAAGCTAGCAACCATTTTACCCCATCCTCTTCCTGTAGTGTTAATGTGGCTGTCAGTGTGTGGCTCATGAATATGATTGAAATTTGGCCAAATGTAAGCAGAAGTATAATCAGAATGTTGATGGAAATCTTGCTGATAATTGTTTCCAACTTTCAAGTCAGATATGTAGAAATCAATACATCTCTCTCGCTCACCCTCTCTCCCTCCTCCTCTTCTTAAAAATGGGAGCATTTAGCTTCTTTTGTTACTGGCAACCATCCAGCAACCAGGAGATTAAAGAACTTCAGCACTGATCCAACATGTGGAAAGCATATTGAGACTCGGAAACACCTGCGCATCTTGATTATATCATTAAACTGCTGGATCAACCTAAATTCCACACCTCTTCTAGACTTTATGATAAGTGAGTATATACTTCCCCACTGTTTGGGCCACTGTGATTTCACTATGACTTCATCACAGAAGAAAAGTTCTTCTCACTGATGGAGCACTTGGACTAGGAAGCAGTGGTACTGTAATTAGTGTATGATAGAATGAACTTGTCAAAACAAAATCAAAAGGTATAAAGTTACACAGTCAAGGGAGACATGATTCAAGGTTTTTGCAATAAGAGATTGAGCCAGAAGTCTGTTTAAATTCAACTCTGCTGAAATAGAGAGTTGGAGAGTTTTAAGAACTGAGGTGGGAACATCATAGTGCATCTGTGTTTCCTAGTTGGCTTTACTCAAAGAAAAAGAAAAGTGTACCTTGATGATAAAAGGTTTTATATCATGGAACAAAGTTCCCACTGAAGTTAGACCCCTATTCTACCATGGAAAATGGGAGACAGGGCCATTATATTTCTTGATGATTACTTCCCAAATGGTTGGCTCCCAGTCCCTTAGAAAGACATTACCGGGTTGCAGAAAACTGTCAAGAAGCTTCCAGAAAGATTTGTATCTCAGTGGGGCATATAAAATATATATAAATAAGTTTTCAAAAGTAAATGCTCTAAGAAAAGAGAGGTCATGAATCTAGTGTCAGGAAGAGCTCTGACTTAAGTTTAATCAAGTGCATAAAACGAATGGTTGTGTCCCTCAAGACTCATATCTTGGGGTTCCTGGGTGGCTCAGTTGG
>NC_043703.1:20162720-20171226 GCF_006229205.1 Suricata suricatta
GTGTGGACGTTCCTCACAAAACTATCCATAGAACTCTCCTATGACCCAGCAATAGCACTGCTAGGGATTTACCCAAGGGATACAGAAGTGCTGATGCATAAAAGCACATGTACCCCAATGTTCATAGCAGCAATGTCAACAATAGCCAAATCATGGAAAGAGCTAAATGTCCATCACCTGATGAGTGGATCAAGAAGATGTGATATATATACACAGTGGAGTACTACATGGCAATGAGAAAGAATGAAATCTGGCCATTTGTAGGAAAGTGGATGGACCTTGAGGGTGTCGTGCTAAGCGAAATAAGTCAGGCAGAGAAGGACAGATACCATATGTTTGCACTCATAGGTCTAACAGGAAAACAGGAGAAACCTAATGGAGGACCAGGGGGAGGGGAAGAGGGAAAGAAAGTTGGGGAGAGAGAGGGATGCAAAACTTGAGAGACTGATGAATACTGAAAATGAACTGAGGGCTGAAGGGGAAGGAGGAGGGAGGAAGAGAGGTGGAGGTAATGGAGAAGAGCAGTTACGGGGAAGAGCACTGGGTGTTGTATGGAAACCAATTTGACAATAAACTATTTAAAAAAAATAAAAAAAATAAAAGAGACCCCAGAGAACCCCTTTCCCTGTTTTCTGCCAGGTGAGGTTGCAGCCAAAAGATGACTGTGTGGGAGCCAGGAAGTAGGATCTCACCAGATACCAAATGTTCCAGCACCTTGATCTTAGACTTCCCAGACTTTAGTTTATTGTAAGAAATAAATTTCTATCATTTATAAGCCAATTAGTCCATGGTCTTTTTGTAACAGCAGCCTCAATAGACTAAGACAAAGGGGACATTAAAGTCCTTTGGTCAGACTAAATGGAGGAGATAGGTCAGAGAGCAGTGAGGACGTCATCATAAGCTAAGAAATTGTCAATACTTGTTATGTTGTTGAGAAACTACAGATTAAACTGTGACCTGGTGTTCGTTTCCTATTCACTAATGCTACAGCAGTAGGGAGCTTGGAAGTAACTAACTAAATCACTAACTAACTATATATATTATAATACGTTAGGTATTTCTTGGAACATTCTTCATGTCACTATATGTAAGGGACACTTGAAGACAGGAAGTAGAGGAAGCATGTTTTTTCTTAGAAAGCCTGTTTCCCAGACTAAAATAAAAATGTAAATTTGGTAATCTTACATTATATATAATGTAAAATAAAACAAATGATGGAAGTACCAGCATATAGAGAAGGAAGTGAGAAAATACCATGTGTGGTCCTCTTGATTTCCCCCTGGTTTCCCTCTTTACACACGCATGCACGCACACACATACACACATGCACGCACAAAGGCACACACACACGCGCACACACGTACGTACGCACACACACGCACACATACACGTATTACCGCTCCAGTGAGGTATTCTCAGCCAGTTGCCTCCCTTGTCAGTGGTATAATTTCAAATATCTCAATTCAGAAAACTTTAACTCAAGATTAGCACAAAAGCATAGAGCTGAAGGAACAGGAATTCTACAGATCAAAAACCCATGCTAGGAAACTTCTCTGAGTAGCTTTCATTCCATAAAATTAATCTAAAGGATTGTTTCTGTAAATGTGGTTTGCAGACTTTTGTAGATTCCTGGATTGTTTATTAACCTGTTTGCTTATATATTGAAAGTAATGTTTAGAAACTGTCATAACCTTCTGACATTTCTTCAACATCCAATACATTTTTTAAGTCTCATTTTTTCTAGTAACTCACTTTATAGTAAATTCTTTAAACTATTATACTATGAGATATTTTTTAAATAGCCATTTCATAGATCTAGAAACATGATCAGAAACAAGTATTTTGCAAACCAACTAAATATTTAAGGAGACCAGTAGTCAAAGAAATCCTAAATCAATAACGGTTAAACCTCTGGGGAAATTCTTGGACTCTAAACTCATACCAACAGAAATTGTTCTAAAGAATGCACAAGATCCAGGATAAAAAAACCTGGAGAAATCCCATCCTACATAAGGCCAGAAAGAATAAGTTTCAAGAACAGTCACCTGTCTTAACCGAAGCCAGGTCCCAGCGCACTCGTCCCCAGGCATTAGGCTGTACCTTGTCGTGGGTCCTTGATCCTGAGGTAGGGAGAGAAAACAGGGCAGGAGAGGGGAGCGCAGAGTGAAGACAGCACAGGGTTTCGGATCAAGCCTCTAGCTTCTTTATTCTTCTTCCTCTCCTTTCTTTTTCCCCCAGAAAACCCTCTTATTTTATATATGGTTTTGGGGCAGGGAACTGCCCCTGGTCGGTTGTCAGGTAACAGAGTCACATGAATATCAGAGAAAAGGAAAAACTGAAACTGCAAACTCCGGACACAGCTTCAGAGAGAAGCCCGCAGACTTGCCTCTGCAACGCTGGGGAGGGGGAGCTAGCGCTGCACACCGAAATAAGGTTTTGATCTTTTGTGCACCTTGGCCAAATCTACCTCTGGCGCAGCAAGACAGTTGCCAAATTATTTTGACCAGGAAATGGCAATCTCCAGCCTCGAGATGCAAATCTTGTTTACTGGTTCACTCCCCGGAGAGTGATAATCCTTGCCTGAGACAGCCAGAAAACTTGGCGGCTCCCGACAGTCACCCAGAAACCAGACCCTGGAATACCAATATTCTCCAAGGGGCATCAGATGCCAAGAGAAGATGAAACATGTTGATTTTAAAACAGGAAATATCTAGGGACTTCTGAGTGGCTCAGTTAGTTAAGTGTCCAGCGTTGACTCGGGTCATGATCTCACAGTTGGTGGGTTTAAGCCCATTGTCAGGCTCTGTGCTGAGAGCTCAGAGCCTGCTTCAGATTCCGTGTCTCCCTCTCTCTCTGCCCCTCCCTTGCTCACACTCTGTCTCTCTCTCTCAAAAATAAAGATTCAAAAAAGTAAAAGAGGAAATGTCCTACCTTAGGAAACATGTGCATATAATATGTTAATGATATCACATTTGCATAATTAAATTAAAGTAATTATAAAAAAGACAGTTAAGAGGCAAGGGAAAGCAGGTGACAACCTGACATATCACAGAGTATGGCTATCGGGGCCAATTGTGCAGATAATGGCTTTAGTGATTTTGAAGAAAAATATTAAGTCTAGGTTATAGGCTATATTAAAAAAAAAAAAGAAATACCAAAAACCAAAAACCAGAAAACAACTCTCCAACCAATTCTATTTCCCATTTTAAACCCAGAAGCAGTGAGGGAAGAGAAATGCAAAAGTATACCAGGAAAAAACAAACACACAGGCATTTTCAAATTCTCCTTTATATAAAGACTGTATTTGTTTCTAAGGCTGTGGCAAAAAATCACTACAAATTTGGTGACTTAAAACAAGAGCAAATGTATTTCTCACAGTCCAGGAGGCCAGAAGTCTGAAATCAAGTCGTCAGGGCCATCTCCTCCCAGATGACTTTAAGAATCCTTCCTTGATTCTTCCTAGCTTCTGGTGGTTGCTGGCAGTCCTTCATGTTTCTTAGATTGAGACTATATCGATCCAGTTTCTTCCTCCATCTTCACATGGACATCTTCTCTGTGTCTGTGTCTAAATCCCCTCTTCCTAAGAGGGCGGCAGTCATACTAGATTTAGGGCTCATCCCAATCCAGCACGACTGCATCTGAACTTGATTACATCTGTAAAGACCCTATTTTCAAAGAAGGACATGTTCACAGGTTCCAGGTGGACATGAGTTTTCAGGGACCATTATTCAAACTAGTTAAAACATTTAGAAACAACCAAGAATTACAATACATTTTCAGATTCTCTGATGTCCTTTAGTCCTATGAAAATATAATAGCTAGATCCTTGGTTAACAGGAAGAAGATTGAAGAATATTTAGGAAAAAAACTGTTCCAGCGAATTATCCTTTTACTTGAATTGTTTTTAATATTATCTAGTTAACTTTATATTAGGATATATTGAGTTCATAAAAACATGTATTTTAGGTATTCTCATATATGAGAAAATATGGGATAAATATTCACTGTGAAGTTATTTTGATAAAGCATTTTCATTTAGTACTCTAGCTACTAGGGAAAACAACAAACATGATGAAAATCTTTTTGTGTTTTAAGTGATAAAGAAAAATTGCAAGGGTACCTGGGTGGCTCAGTTGGGTAAGCGTCTGACTTCGGCTCAGGTCATGTTCTTTTGGTTCATGAGTTCTAGCCCCCGTGTCTCTGTCTCTGTCTCTCTCAAAAGTAAATAAACATTTAAACAATTGCAAACAGAAATATGACTTTTCATCAAACAAAAATGGACTGATTATTTTTCTTTCCTCCTCTGCCTCAGCTCAATGGACCATTGTTTGGAACTTCCCCCATTCTCCTGATCATCTCTGAAAGTCTGTCTTCCTCTGGTTTGAACCCACTGCCTTCTGTTTTTGCAGTCAACATCCCTGAAACAGTCCCTTCTAATTCCATGATTTCAGTCCACATCTAAACACCACTGACTCTTCTGAGAGGTCTCTAAGCAACTAAAATTATATCCCAAACCAATTCACTCTCTCTCCTAGCTCTGCTCTCTACAGTTTACATTGTTTGTGAACTAACTCCCAAACACCTGAAAATCGAAGGCGACTGACCACCTCTGTCACACTCCCACTTAAATTTCAAATGGTGATGTCTCTACCTGCTTGATTTATTCTGTCTCAAATATACTCTTATTTCTCTGGATCCCTATCATCTGTTTACTTGGTACCAATTATTTCCTTAGCTCCAACCCTCCACTATGGATTAAGCTATGTGCCTACACTGCTCATAATGTCAGATGTCAGATTCTCTGCGATACAGGCTGTGAAATTCTGAGATGGGCAAACAGAAATGCTCCTGGGAACAACATCTATAAGGGAGCAAGACAAACATGATCGGGAAAAGGGGGCAACCTGAACTATGAGACAGTTTCAAAGCAACCTAAAATTGTATATCCGAGATGTCTGGATTGAGACAGGCCCAATGTCTCCCTGCATCAACTAGGAAAAAAAACATAAAGTTCATTAGGGTAGTTCCTTTTGGCTGAAGGAAGTCCTCCATGAAAGACTCAAGCCATAAGCAACCACTGCTGTTGGCAGTCAGGGAATGGATGCCTCAGTCACAAAGGAATGCAGGTGAGTCTGGGCAGTCCACCACCACATTTGCTCTCTTTCACACTCAGCCATTCTGACAGGTGTGAGGTGGTATCTCATTGGAGTTTTGATTTGTATTTTCCTGATGATGAGTGATGTTGAGCATTTTCTCTTGTGTCTGTTAGCCATCTGGATGTCTTCTTTGGAAAGATGCCTACTATGTCTTCTGCCCATTTTTTTTTTAAACTGGATTATTTGTGGGTTTTTTGTGGGTTGAGTTTGATAAGTACCTTGCAGATTTTGGTTCTTTTATCAGATATGTCATTTGCAAATATCTTCTCCCATTCCATAGGTTGCTTTTTAGTTTTATTGACTGTTTCCTTCCCCCTGCAGAAACTTTTTATCTTGATGATGTCCCAGAAGTTCATTTTTGCTTTTGTTTCCCTTGCTTCAGGAGAAGCGTCTAGTAAGACGATGCTATGGCTGATGTCAAAGAGGTCGCTGACTGTGTTCTCTTCTAGGACTTTGATGGTTTCCTGTTGCACAGTTACAGCATCCATTTTAAATTTATTTTTGTGTATAGTGTAAGGAAGTGGTCCAGTTTCATTCTTCTGCATGTTGCTGTCCAATTTTTCCAATACCACTTGTTGAAGAGACTCTTTTTTCCACTGGATAGTCTTTCTTGCTTTATCAAAAATTACAGTAAAATTTTAGTCTTTGAGCCTTGCTGGCTGTAAAAACTCATGAAAATCAGCCCCACTTGTTTTCAGAGTCAATGACTTTGGGGAAGTATTTTCCTTGTGCTATTCCTTGTGTGCTCCTCATGTCTTTCTGTGCCCAGGGCTCCTTCCCCTCCACAGCACTCATGATCCATTTCTCCCCCAAATTAGGTCTCTTCACCTCCTACCTTCCACAATGTTGCCTCCGTTCTGTTCTGTTAGTCCTCAGATCAATTTGTTGGGCATTCAGAATGATTTGGTATTTATCTAGCTGTGTTTGAGAGACTAGGCAAGTCTATGGCCCTCCTACTCTTTATCTTAAAGTTTCAACCCCAAGCCTCTTCCCCAGACCATTTTCTCTCCGATCTTGAAATATTTTCCCTCCAACCACCTCACCAACCAAACCAATAACTCCATATATATTACTTACAGATACTTCTCTTTTCACACACCAACAAAAATGTGGATAACAGCAATACCCAAAGACACAATACCCAAATCTCTGGCCATTGGGAACTCTTCTTTCTCATCTCTCTTCTGTCTTTTAGGGCCACACCTGAGTGGGACTCTAGGGTAGGCAGAGTCCATTTTTTACCTTGTACTCAAAAATCGAGTCTACAAAAACTTAGCCTTCTTTGGAAATTGGGGATACAAGGTTTCCCAGGGCATCCACCAAGATGTTCCCAATCCTGCTCTTAAGGTCCCATACTTTCCAAATCAGTAACATTTACACAGAAGGCTACTTTTCATGCATAAACATCTTTGCTATTTACTTTTACATAGGCCTGCTTGTAACAAATTATCTCAGTTTTTGTCTGAAAATGACTTCAGTAGGCTTATTTGTCAAAAGATATTTTAACTGGATATAGACTTTTAGGTTGACAGTTACTAACCTTCAACATTTTATAGACAGACACTGTTCTCTGGCTTCCTTTGTTTCTGTTAAAAGTTAACTATCGGTCTTATTTTGGTTCCACTGAATGTAATATAGGGTTTTGGTACCTCCTCCAGTTGATTTTAGGATTTTCATTTTGCCTTTCACCAGTTTTTACTTGATGAAACTAAGTATAGTGTTATTTGAATTTATCATGGATGAAGTTCTTAGATCTTTAGTCTTTAATTTGAGATCATTAGTTTAATAAATTATCAGTCATTAACATTTTAACTATTCTTCTACCCTATTATCTTTTTTCCTAATTTATCTGGGATTTTAATTACACTTATGTTAGACCTTTCACCACACCCTAAGTTCTCTTGTACTGATCTGAGTTTAGAAAGGATTTAGTTTTGCTTCTGTCAGGCAGCTAGCAGATAACATCAATCTAATTAGGTACCAATTTAATTCAATGTTGATATATTAATGGTTAATCATTGTCCCTTTGGTTTATTCCTAAGGTCTTCTATATCCCACTTGAAAGTAATGCCTTCCAACTTTTCCCTACTTCCAATGAGTCTGTTAGAAGTTCTGTGTAGCCTCTCTTGGGCACCGTATTTTAAAATCTGCATATAACCCAAGATTTAAGGCCCAAAATTTCTGGCTTCTTTTATTTACTTAATAATGCCTTGTAATTCAATTTCTTACTGCCTTGGCACCTTCCGGAAACATCTGAATAAATATTTTTAAATGATTTGCTCAGATTTTCAAGGGGGAAGCGCTGGTCAAAAATAAACCAATCTGCCCTTATAGGAAAAAGCCTATTGACAGTATAGTGCAATATTTAGAAAATGGGGCTTGGCAGCTAGGCATACTAAGATTGATTCCTGGTTCTCACATCTAGAAACAGCTATAACATTGTGTTTAAGAGAACAAGTACTAAAGCCAGACTGCCTAGGATTGAATACTAAGCCTGTAAATTGTCTCACCTCAGACAAGTTTTTAAAAATATATCTGCCACATAACTTTATATAAAATGAGAATGATACCTATATCATTGCTGTGAAGATGAACATGTTTAAGCAATTACAACACTGTCTAGCATAAATTAAACACCCAGTAAATGGTAGATTACTATTTTCCATGTTCTCATTGGTGAACTGAGGATAATATGACTAATAGGGTTGTTTCAGGGAATAAATACCTTCATATAAAATTTCATTTTCCTAGTGCATAGAACCTAGTAGTACTGTTATATATTAGTATGTAAAAAGTAAATTAATGAGTAGTAAACAACAATAAATGAATTAAGGAGTTGTTTTCCCTCTTCTATCACCTCCCTTCTGTTTTAGCAGATTGCCTTATCAATTTCAGAGTTGAGACTGATTGACTTATATTTCTGTTTTTAAAATGATTCGATGTCAACAAAATCAAATTAGAAACAGTAAGAAAATAAATGATCTTTCTCTGCACTTTGGAAGGCTTTCTCTGTACATTGGAAGATACTTTTCCATGACTACATGACTGATAAAATACGATCTAAGAAAAAAACTGTATTTCCTATTTAAGTCAAATGTCAGTGACACAAAGGCAATTATAGTAATTTTTAAGTGTTTGCAAGAAATTCCAAATTTTATGCATTTTAATCATTTTTATCATTTCTCTTAATAGCAGTAAATGTTATTTTTATGTAAAAGGTAATAGAGTTTTTAGTAATAATGATTAGAGATAACTTGATAAAATAATTTGGTTATTCATTTTTCTATCTGGTTTCATAATGAATACAACTGTAGAGTGTTTAAAAATTTTATTTTAAACTGTTTTTTTTT
>NC_043703.1:20171326-20217847 GCF_006229205.1 Suricata suricatta
GAGAGAGAGAGAGAGAGAGAGAGAGAGAGAGACAGAGAGAGAGAGAGGGAGAGAGGGAGAGAGAGAGAGAGGGAGAGAGGGAGAGAGAGAGAGAGGGAGAGAGGGAGAGAGAGAGAGAATCTTAAGCCAGCTCCACCCTCAGCACGGAGCCTGATGCAAGGCTCAGTCCCACAACCCTAGGATTATGATCTGAGCTGAAATCAAGAGTTAGATGCTCAAGCAACTGAGCCACCCAGGTACCCCAACAACGGTAGCATGTTAAATAATGAACTGGTTGAACATGGAAAAGGTCTTATATTTGACCTTTGTTTTCCAAGATTTTCATTAGCCCTTGAAGAAACACTTCTCAAATATGCAAGCAATTTCTCTCTGAGAAAGTGACAATATATCTTGGATATAACAATAATAACAATAATAAAAACAACTTGTGCACTGAAAAAGCATTCAACACTTGAAAAAAATTAAGTGTATGATGATGTAATTTTAACTTTTGCATTTAGGGGAAGAAACAAACCTACAATAAAGTATAAATATCTTTCAATCCTTAAAAATAAAAATAACTACAGGGCGCCTGGGTGGCTTAGTTAAATATTCGACTTTGGTTCAGATCATGTCCTCATGGTCTATGGATTCAAGTCACATGTTGGGCTCTGGCTGGCAGCTTGGCATCTGGAGAACACTTCGGATTCTGTGTCTCTTCTCTCTCTCTCTGCCCTTCCCCAAGTTGTGCTCTGTCTCTGACTCTAAAATATAAACGTTAAAAAAATTGTTTGAAAAGAAATAAAAATTAAAATAATTTAAAAAATTCAGAAACCCAAACAGTTGATTATAAGACATTTAATACATAATTTAGAAGACCAGTGGTGGATAGTAGATAGATTTTATGACCCTAGTTTTGTCATTTGATCTTAAATGGAATCTACATGTAGAAGGCATACAATGGTAGGTTTTAAAATTAAAATTTATTATGATACTTGAGATTTATTGTGGGGAATAAGCTTAGGGATCCCCCGGGCTTACATCAATGGGTTAACAAGGCATAAAGAAATACAAAGCCATAGAATGCTCATAGCTGAGTTTGGGAAAACAAGATTAGCACCCAGGAATAGGAAGGTGCAAAGGCACCCCAAGAATATGGAGGGGGTGCAGAGCCCCCAGGAGAAGAGAGGGAGGGGCAAAGGCCCCTAAATAGGAAGGAGCACAAAGGCTCCCAATACAAAGGTATATGAGGTAAACACAATTAGACATTCAGGGCAAAGTACCCCCCAATTTAGTATTATAGCAGATAGCTGCTTTCACAGGAAGAAAGGACCAAATTAGGTAAATGGGTAATTAGAGCTATAGACCACTGCACTGTACTGCTGCTGCTGCTGCTGCTGCTGATTCTGCCCAGTAGGGAGCTAATTTACAAAAGAAAAGGTGCCTTGTTAACCTTGAACTGTTTTGCTCTGTCTTATCCTCTAGGCTAGCTAAGATAAACAGACAGGCTACCTCCTTTCTGTCTTTAACAACAATCTGCCCATCTGCCCAGTGCCAGGATTTTGTTTTATATTGACCCAAAGCCCAAACACTGTATATCTTCAAAAAAACCCCTTTCCCTCATGCCCATGACTTGATGTTCACAGCTTCTTTGTCTCTTTGTGCATGCCCATCACGTATGTAAGCCTTCTGATCCTGATAAATACAGGGCAAGGACCTTTACTCAGGGCTCATGTCTTTTCCTGGACATTAACCATCTCTCTCCACTTTCATCCTGCGTCTGCTCTCTCACTGGCCGAGAGAGAACTTGAGACTTACAGTCTACTACAATTTATGAAGAAGAGAACAGTGTAACAACCAATTTTATGCTCTCTACTTGGCTTGAGAAATATGGAAATATATAGTTAAATATACTTGTGTAGCCCTGAAAGGACACAGGTTGAAGCAAACTGACTCCATGACAGGCTTTAAGTTTCTCCTCTGACCTTAAAAGCCTAAGTTTCAGTTTCCCCAAAACTATCAGGCAGTTACACCTTGCCCAAGGCAGGAGAGACCACCTTAGCAACACCCAATCAGAAAAGGCCAGCAACCACCCTTCACATTCCTAAGGGTGAGGTCTGTAGATAGAAACTATAGGTAGGACCCTGTTGCCTAATGTTAAAGTTAACCCCTTAGCCACTGAATAAGACCCTGGGCTCGCTCTGTAATTGGTTAATTTCAAAACTACTCTAAATATTGTGATTGGGTCCTGCCAAAAGTAAGGAACACTCTAAACAATGTGTATGGTTAAAGTTGTTGCCAATGCTGTTATGCATAATGATTGGATCACTGTACCTGTGTCACAATTTCCTGTGACTCCCCCTTCCCAAACCCCATACAAACCCTGCTCAGCCGTTGTTCGGGGCTCTCAGCACGGATCCACTGCATTGGTGAAATCTGGGAGCCCGAACTTAAGCCCGTAATAAACGCCCTTTGCTTTTGCATGCATGATTCAGTCTCCCTGGTGGTCTCTGGTCTTCGGGGATATTGCGATCTGGGCATAACAGCCCTAATTTTATACCCCATTTACATATTTCACCCTTACCAGAGTTAAATAATCTCCTAAATTTGCAGTTTTCCATGTGTGTCTCTAAATATTTAACTAAAAACTATTATTATGTCTATATACAATATCTAGTATTTTTCATATTTTAACTGGTATGTAAATATAATGCCTTAACATTATTTCCCACGTATTATTGCATTCTTCATATAAGGACTTTGGAAGTCACCATGCAGTCCTAACAAGTATAAGGTGAACAGACTAAGAAAACAACTCTTCTGGGATCCGTAAGAGAGGGGAGGACACAGGGGAAACTGCTGCTCCCAAGATGGAAGAGACAGGTGAATACAGAGAGTAACAATTTACCAGCACAGAAACTCCTGAGCAGACACCATTTAGGGAACCAAGGTCAAGGAGAAAAACTTGAACTGTAATTGACAAATTGCTGGAGACTCAGTGTGGACAATGCTGAGTTAAGAACTCCAGGTGGGAGCACCTGGATGACTCAATTAAGAATCAGTCAAGTCTGATAAAGGCTCCAGTCATAATCTCACCTTTTGTGAGATTGAGCCCCGGGTCAGGATCTGCACTGACACCCTGGAGCCTGCTTGAGATTTTCCCTCTCCCTCACTTTCTCTCTCTCTCTCTCAAAAAATAAACAAACATTTAAAAAAAAGAAAAAAACCCCTCCAGGTGGATCCAGTTATGGCTGGGCAGTGGGGGGTGGGGGGGAAAAGTTACCCACAAGATTGTTAGATTTTCCTCCAGGAATTTGATGGTTCCTACAGTAATATCTGAGAAAAATCCCCTCGTGCTTTCAGAAGGGAGAAGGGGGAAATACAGAACCATCTTCAAATACACCAGAGCACTCCGTTCCTAAGGTCTGTCCTTGGGAGAAACTAACTGGAGATCCAACCTTACCTTATCAGGTATTATCAGAGCCTAATTAACCCGGGGGAAGGGAAAAAAAAAACCCTCCAGCCCACGTAGCCATCCCATCCCACTTAAGAAGGGAGGAAAGGAAGAAAAAAAAAAAAAGAAAGAAAAGAAAAAGAAAACAAAATCCCAAAACAACCAAACAAAACCCGGGAGTGACATTTGCGAAGTTCACAGTACAGAGGCATAGACTTATTAGAAGCCTGAGACCTAATCATAGGATGTTAGCCCGCTTCTCCTGCTCCCACATCTCCCCACCGCTTCTCCAAAGGTCTATTTACAGCAGGTACTTTTACGTGATACATCATTTTTGGCTATCAAGGAAAAAAAAAATGACATGGTGCACCAAAAGAAGCACATTTTGAAGATGCAGAGCAAGCATCAGAACCAGACATGGCAGTGTCACTGGAATTATGGCACTGGAAATTCAAAACAACTATGATTAATATGCCGAGGCTCTAGTGAATAAAGTAGGCAGCATGCAAGAACAGATAAGTAACATAGCAAACAGGAGGAAACCCTAAGAAAAAGACCAGAACAAATGCTAGAGATAAAAACCACTAAAACAGAATTGAAGATTCCCTTTGATGAGCTTACCAGTAGACTGGATACAGCTAAGGAAAAAAATCTCTGAGCTTGAGGATGCCTCAGTAAAAACTTCCAAAACTAAAAAGGAAACAAATACTAAAAAACAAACAAAACAAAATAGAATTGTGGGACAGCTGCCAAGCATGCGATGTGTGTGTAGTGAAAGTAGCAGATGGAGAGTAAAAGAGAACTGGTGTTTGAAAGAAGAATGACTGAGAATTTAACAAATTAATGGCAAACACATGATACTTATTTCAGCTTTTAGCTTTATGTGATTTATCTATGTTGATACATGTAGTTCTATGTGATTTATCTATGTTGATACATGTAGTTCTATGTGATTTATCTATGTTGATACATGTAGTTCTATGTGATTTATCTATGTTGATACATGTAGTTCTATGTGATTTATCTATGTTGATACATGTAGTTCTATGTGATTTATCTATGTTGGTACATGTAGTTCTATGTGATTTATCTATGTTGATACATGTAGTTCTATGTGATTTATCTATGTTGATACATGTAGTTCTATGTGATTTATCTATGTTGATACATGTAGTTCTATATAATTTATTTTCACTGATATATTTCATTTTACAGATACACATAAATGAATTAATATTCTCTTGATGGTATCTGCTTCCAATTATTTGCTGTCATTATGCTACAATAAATACTGCTTTTTAATATTGTGCGTATACATGAGGGCTTCTCTAGGGTAGTGCTGGCTAATGGAACTTTCTGTAATAATAAAATGTTCTATATCAGTGTTGTCCAAAAACAGTAGCCACTAGCCATATGTGGCCACTGAACACTTCAAATACAGCCAGTGTGACAGAATAACTAAATTTTTACTTTAATTTATATAAATCTAAATTTAAATAGTCACCTATGACTAGTAACTTTGATATTTGGAGGTATTCTAAGAAGTTCTGTTGGAGTACAGAGTTTAGTTAGGTTCTAACAGGACACCTGGAGGACAGCAAAGAGGAAGTCATGGTCAGTTATCTGGAAAGTTAGATGTCTGTCCTGGCAGTGTGACAAAAAAAGCACAAGAAGCCTGATCAAACCACATAGACCCACATGGTGGGTGACGTGCGATGAAACCCCTGACCAAATACAGAACAAAAAGCATGGAACCCTGCTTCCATGGAATCCCATCTGGGTAATGAATAGTCCACCCTCTTACTAACACTGTCAATAAAACTGAAACCTCTGGGCTCACCCATTCTCATGTCTCAACAGTGTATTTTCACTTTAATTAACTTTCCAGTTGTGCTGCTCATCCACTCTATTTGGTCTGATCTTGAAATCTTTCTCCTGACAAAACCAACAGCCTCTGGTGACATCTTTGGAAATGATATGACTATATCATGGATACATTCATCTTCTCCCTCTCTCTCTCTTTTATTTTTTTGTATATTCATTTTCAACTTTATTTCATATGGTCTACAAAATTTTCAAACAAGTTTTCTTAAACACATCTAAGAAAATCTGTTTTATTTTCATATCTCTACCAACTCTAGGCTTAGTCATTAAAGATAATGAATTTGCCATTGTTTACCTTTTTATTCCTCTTTTTGAGGAGAGAAAAGGTGTTGATTACTAGTGAGGTTAGTATTATGTTTTAATTATTAGTTATTTTGTTTTTATTTTGTTATATTGCAACATTCTTCTCCACATTTATTTTTGCCTGGTCTTTCTACTGTTTAATTACCTACATAAGGTCCAGGAAACAAACAAACAAAAAAGTAGTTAATGTGGTTTAATTTATTAGAATTTTTGTGTGATTTTGGTTTCATGGTCTTGTTTAGAAAGTACTTTCCCAACTCAAAACCTATTTTATAGATTCTTCTAAGATTCTTGTTTCTGGTCCTCTGACCTATTTTTCACTTTTTCCACAAATATTGCATATTAATTGCACTATTTTTATAATTCTTGGTGAATGGCAAGAAAAAAATATCCTCCATCTTTTTCTTAAGAATTATTTTGACAAACAGTTTACACAATGTTGGGTTTCTTTTTTAAACTATTTTATATATCCCTCAGTTTAGATACATTTTTGGCCAAATATCTTTGTGCTACTAAACCCAGATTTGTCCATAAACAGAAGGCTAGAATTAGCCCCAAGCCAATAATGCAGTTGTACAGAAGTATGAGAGAACCGATCCACTGTATTATAATGGAACAACTTTGAATTAGTTTACTTTAGAGTTTTTATATGGAACCAGACTAAAGCTATTATTATGGTACTTGGTCTGAATCAAGCTTACTAGTTCTTCTTGGTACAATGTCTTTACAAAATCACTTGCACTAGCATACTTACTCTAGAGTAAGATCTTTGGAAACCTAATTGAAAACAACAGCTGTTAGCTCTTCCATGTACTTACATTATGGTTGTCTAGTTTCTCACATATGAATATGCACACACACAAACATGAATTAGTTGGATTTTAAATGGAAAAACAATCAAATTAATTGATTGCTTTATCACATTGTATCTTTATACCCATGAATCTACATTTCTCCTTTTATTCAGTTCTATTATAATCATTCAATAAAAATTTACTTTTACATAAAGTAATGCAGATCTTTTATTAGATTTATTCTTAGGTCCCTTATGGTTTTGTTTCTATTTCCAATTACATTTTATTAGTGACTCATGGGGATGCCATTTGTGACCTTAATATTTATGAGCATTACTAAACTTCCTTTATAATTTTTCTTTCTTTCCTTCCTTTCTTATTCTTGTCCCCTCTCTTCTCTTCTCCTTTCTTCTTCTTGTCTCCTCTCTCTTCTCTTTTCTTCTTTTTCTCCCTCTCTCTCACTCACTCTCCCTCTCTCATTTAACCCCTGGAGTTTGTTATTTTCTTCTTAGCTCAGCTATGCATTTTGGGTAATTTTTAAAAACACTTTATCAACATTTATAGGTATTATTTTCTTGTAGGGTTTTCAGGATATCTACTTTACCATGGTGTTAGAAGCAAAATTAAGACATGTTCAGGTATGTGATTTCTCAAAAGAACAAAAACAACAGCAACAAAAAGCTTGAGCAAAATGCAACAGTTTTGTCCATTCTCTTAATATTATGTACTTGACAAATCTCTGATTATTCAAATGTAAGTAAAAACCTATTTAATTTGATAACCTGAGGGAAAGGTAAAAGCTAGTGTTGATTTTTCTTAATGTCTAAGTTATTCCAACCATGACTTGTTTTCAACAATCTCCTCCTGATAATTCAGTTTTTAATTTTCCCCTTCTGTGCATTTGTCATAAAATATAAAGCCACCTTATATTTGGAGTATTTCTGATTATATGACACTACCCAAAGCCCCAAATCAGAGTTACGGCAAGTACACTGCTAGATGAAAGACTAATTCTTGTAAGAACAAAGTTAGTTCATATTATATTACTTTAAAAAATTACATCTATTACTGATCATCAAGATAAAACTGACAACTATAATAAAGAGCTAACATAAAAGGTGTACTAAGAATGCCACTCCATATCTCTATCTGTGTGTGTAATTCAATTCTAAAAATTGAATTGTAACCTTATGCTAGCCTTTTCAAAAGGAGAAAATCATACGTAAAACCTGACAATGTCCCTAAATCATAACATATGTTTATAATGGTTTGAAAGGTAACCAAGTACTTTTACTTCAATGATCACATTTGACCAGATTCTCTGATTATCTTTCTGATGTAGACAAATGGAGACATTATTATCATTTATTTGTACAGACGAGAGACCTGATCTTCAGAAATCTGGATTAAAACCTCAGACCCTCTTACTTCTATAACAAGAGGAAACTGATCTTAGAGTCACTGTCTATTTTATATACAAAAATAACAGACTACTCAAGTATGCTGTGCTTTCTGGTATATTCTACTGGAGTTAGTCTAATAAAAAGATCATAACAGAGTAACTCTAAGAATGCATGTTCTTTTTTAGCATAACTGTACAGCTAATCAATAAGGTAAATGTACTATTACACAACTGGGTTGTATTGTTTAGGCAAATCCTGGTTGAGAAATCATGATGAATGAATATTTTCCGTCATAATCAGGGTTAAATATAATAACTAATACAACTGCATTTTTTGGAGTACTGTTGCTTTGTTAATGGTTACTGTAGTTATTTAATTATTATTTTTTTTAAAGTAGCCTCTACATGGGCCTTGATATCACAACCCTGAGATCAAGTCTAAGAGTCAAGATGCTTAACCGACTGAGCCACCCAGGTGCCCTTTTAGTTATTCTAGATATAAGAAGCAACACTTAGCAGTTTTATTTCTTATTTTTCCTTCCTTCTATCTTTGACTCCTCTTTTATTTTTATTTAAAAAAATTCAAACCACATGGCAACAAGTAAAAGTATTAATATTAAAATATAAGATTATTCTAATGATGGTATTAAATTACATGAAAAAATTCAGAGATTTGAAGAATTTATAAAAGCAAATGTAATATACTGTTTTAATTTTTATCTAAAATCATTAAAAGTTTCCACAAAGAAAAGGAAATGCCAGTGACTATATGATAATCAATAAACATTTTTATTTTAAAGAGCACTAACAAACTTTGTTTCCTAGCTATTCTCCTATATACATTTATTTCTCCATTCTGTTCCCAGTGAAGTATGTTTTCCATCACTAAATCCGTTTTCCATTGTGGGGACCTAAGAAGCTGTGTTAATAGGGTGAATACAATGATATCATGATCTCTATGTCTCATACATCATTGTATATTAAGCCATAGCCTATAGTCAAAATTGTGAATTAAATATCTGAATTCCAATTGATAAATAAACTATGGAAAACAACATAACTTTATCTTGTAGTGTTTGATGAGAATACATAATGAAATAAAGCCTGAAAACATTACAATAAATCTTTCCATTTTTTCCCCTTTATTTGTGAGTAAGGGAAGGACACGGGGGAGTGTGCTGGGGGAGAGAGGAGTGAGGGAGAGAGAGAGAGAGAGAGAGGGAGGGAGGAGAGAGAGGAGAGAGAGAGAGAGGGAGGGAGGGAGGAGAGAGAGGAGAGAGAGAAGAGAGAAGGGGAGAGGGGGGAGAGAGAGACGGAGAGAGAGACAGAGAGAGGAGAGAGAGAGAGAGAGAGAGAGAGAGAGAATATGAATGAATGAATAAATCCGAAGCAGGCTCCATGCCCAATGCTGAGACCAATACAGGGACTCCATCTCACGACCATGAGATTATGACCTGAGCCGAAGTCAAGATTCGGATCCTCAAATGACTAAGCCTCCCTGGTGCCCCAATAATCTTTTCTTTTTATTAACGCTGAAACAGAAATAATAAGCCGTATATTATATTGGTAAAATGTATACAAATTTCCATATATATTATAAAGATGTGTGTGTACCAAATATGTGTATGAGCACCTAAATGACAAATGTTAGATCAGTATTAGTTTCACTTTATATATCTTTTAAAAGTGAAGTTTTTAGTGGGAATGTAATTTGGTAAAATCCAAGCTGTGAGTGGGAATGCAAATACCTATGATATTATCTAACTATTTTACTTTTAGATAATTATCTAAAATAAATAAAAGGGTATTCATATAAGTATGTGTCCTTGAGTATTCCTAGCAGTATTTATTTATAATAGCCTCATACTGGAAATAACCCAAATGGTTGTCAACTGATGAATGAATAAATATACTGTAGTATATCCACACAGTGGAACTCTACTCATCAATAAAAATAATCGAACTATTAATATAGACAAGGATGAATTTCAAATTAATTATGTCAAGTGGAAGAAGCAGAGGAAAAGAAAAGTAGGTACCAGATGATACTAGTATATAAATTCTACAATTTGCGGAGGCACCTGGGTGGCTCAGTCCATGGTGTCTGACTTGGGCTCATGTGATGATCTCATGGTTCATGAGTTTGAGCCCCAAGTCAGGCTCCTTGCTGTCAGTGCAGAGCCTGCTTTGGATCTTCTGCCCCCTATCTCTCTCTGCCCCCTCCCCATTCATGTGCTCTCACTCTCTCTCTCTCAAAAATAAATAAAACAGGGGCGCCTGGGTGGCTCAGTTGGTTATGCCTCCGACTTCGGCTCAGGTCAGATCTCATGTTTGTGGGTTTGAGCCCCATGTCAGACACTGTGCTGACAGCTCAGAGCCTGGAGCCTGCTTCTGGTTCTGTGTCTCCTTCTCTCTCTGACCCTCCCCCTCTATGCTCTGTCTCTCTCTGTATCAAAAATAAATTAAACATTAAAAAAAACTTTTAAAAAAATAAAACATTTTTAAAAATTGCAAATGAATCTAAAGTGACAGCAGGTCAGTTGTTGTTGGTGCTGATGCTAGAGATGGAGCAGAGGGGTGAGAACAGGGGCATGAGAAGACATGAAGGAGTTTCCAAAGGTCACGAGAAAACCATTATTTGGATGTAGGTGGTGGTTTCAATGTATTATACTTACATGAAAATTTATTTTTTAAATGTTTTTATTATTTTTGAGAGACAGAGAGAGCACAAGTGGGGGAGGGGCAGAGAGAGAAGGAGACACAGATTTGAAGCTCCAGGCTCTGAGCTGTCAGCACAGAACCTGATGTGGGGCTTGAACTCATGAACTGTGAGATCATGACCACAGCTGAAGTCAGATGTTTAACTGACTGAGTCACCTAGGCACCCCTTACATGAAAATTTATTGAGGTATATATTCTAAATATATACAAATTACATATAACAACATTTCATTAAGTTATTTAAAAAAAAATATTGAACCAGGCCTAAATGCCAACCCTTTCTATCTACTTTTCAGATAGAATTAATCCTAAGGCACTTATTCAAGAAAGACAGACTTTATACAACTCACAGTTGTATACTCTTTTGTAGTCTCTTAAAATTCTTCTGTTAAAAATCTCTTTGAACTATCTCACACAAGATGAAATCTTAAGCTACCCTACCAAGCCTCAGTGACTTTCCTCTACTATTTTTGTGTCACTTCACAAGGACAGCCAGCCCTGCTGGGTGCCATGCATACTGTTCTTGCATGGCACTGAGTCTCCAGGTAAGAGAACTCTTTTTCCTATTGACACATAGGATACTGGCTGTCTTAGGCAGAATTTGACTACAGGAAGGAAAAACCATTTCAAATGTTTCAAGCAGAAAATAATTTATTATCAAGGGATTAGATATTACCAACATTATCAGAAGAACTACATGGGTGGATTCTAGACTAAACCTCTCCAGGAAAGTAGGAATCAGGAAACACTCCTTGCCGCTGGAACTCTGGATTTCAATTACATGATATCTAGGTATGAGCCACAGATCAGATAAACACTGTCTGTGTCAACTCAAAGACTTTCAACATGAGTAAAGCCCGTGATTGTACACCAGAAGACTGTGGTCAAAATCCCTACAAATGAGCAGAGAAAAAAAGAAAAAGTACAGCAAGATGGTCTTTGCCTCATTCTGCCTTACGGAATTATTTAGTTATACCTGACTCACTTGAATATCTCTAGATATTTCCCAGATTCTGGAAATGTAACCTAACCTATGTAGTATAGGAAATTATATCATAGTAGAAAGATTATGGATGCTGAGTGCCATTCACTGTGTCCACTAAACTATCCATGTCTACCAGCTATCAGTTATGTCTTGGTTTTGCCCAAATGGGAGCTGTGCTATCAGGCATTGTTGAATTGTAGAAGTTGCACTAGGGGAAAATAGGGTAAAATATTCTATCTTCCATTTCAGTCTTAATATGTTTTCCACAAGAATGCCAAAGCAGTCCTACTTGTAATGGTATGCCTTACATTTTGTTTTTGGTCTTACAAGGTTTTTAATGAAGCAGTACTATTAACATAATTTTACTTATATTTTTCCCACTTAATCCACAATATAAATATGACTCTAAAAAGAGATGTATATGTAATTTAAAATTTTTTTTAATTTTTTAATAATGTTTATTTATTTTTGTAAGACACAGAGAAACAGAGCATAAACGGGAGGGGCAGAGAGAGCAAGAGACATAGAATCTGAAGCAGGGAGCAGGCTCCCAGCTGTTAGCACAGTGCTCGACGCAGGGCTTGAACTCATGAACTGTGAGATCATGATCTGAGAAGAAGTTGGATGCTTAACCAACTGAGCCACCCAGGTGCCCCTGGAACTTAGAGTAATATTAATGATAAACTCCATCTTGTACTGTAACTTTTCCCCAACAATGCAGATTTTGTCAGTGACTCATATTTCTGTTTAGCATATTTATGATATTTAACTCTTGGTTATGCTAGTATGAATTGTCATCTTTCATAGAAATATGTCTTAAAGAGTTTGGCGGATCATGTGTCCTAAACTGATGCAGCAACCCCCATTCCATGTGCTCTTTTGCAATGTTACCTTGATGTTGTCTAATCATGAAGTCTATTTCATCTCCTTTTGAATCTGAGTCACCTTGTGACTACTAGGACCAACAGAATTAAAAAGAAGTGCATTCTGGGAGTTTTATGAACAAGCATTAAAAATGCTTGGTAGTGTCCACCTTTGGGCTCTGGAGTTAGCATGTAAGAAAGTGTGAGACCCTCATGCTCTGTGAAAGCCCAAGCGAGCCACATAGGGAGGCCCTGTGGAAAAAGAGAAAGAGATGTCTGACCAGCCCTGAACTGCTCTGGTTATTTCAGTTCAGTAAAAAAATAGATGAGTAATGAAATCACCTTGAAAATTTCAGCCTTCTGTGTCAGCCCCGTGTCAACCCATGTTGAACAGAAAAGCTGTCCATCCGTAGGGATCAGCACCCAATACAGTGTAGGTACCTGACATTATGCTTTTGATTGCCAGGCATCAGTTTCAAAGACATCCATCTTGCATGAAAATACTGGCTGCTTTGTGATACAGCTACTAACAAAATATGCAGATAAGAAATTAGGCTGCCTCCACCCATGAAGTCCCCTCTTTCTGAAAGCCTCAGAAAATCTAGAGAACTGAGTGACCCTGCTTCTTCCTTCCTATGCCCTAATTTCCACTCTCCCATTTTAAATTAGCCAATAAAAACTGAGTTTCTGGGGCACCTGGCTGGCTCAGTTGGTTAAGCATTCAACTCTTGATTTTGGCTCATGTCATGATCTCACAGTGTTCCTTCCTGGGTTTGAGCTTTGAGTCAGGGCTGTCAGTGCAGAGCCTGCTTGGGATCCTCTCTCTCCCTCTCTCTCTGCCCTTTCCCTGCTTGTGCTTTTCTCTCTCTCAAAATACATAAATAAATAAATAAATGTTAAAAAAATAAATAAAAAATGAAAACAGGACTACATTTCAGGTATTTTTTTACCTTTAAATTAAAATATATTTTAAAAACATTGCATTATGAATTAAGATATTGTAAGCATGTTTTTAATGCTTTGACATATTGCTAGAATTCTGATGTTTCTTATCTGAATATTTTGTTGTTTTCATTTTTTGATTTTCTAAGGATACTATCAAATTCTATAATTAGGAATAAAATGTGGTTTGCAACTTCTATTAGTGCCATTACATAAAGTTAAGAATATAGGCTATATTTCACCTCAGCTGTATCTTAAAATGAATACAATTAGCTGTTTAAAAGTTAAGTGGTCTCCAGTTGCCTGAAGAAAAGGAGACGGTGAAGTACGTGATCAAAATTAGGCTTCCTCGCAACTAGCAATTCTAAGCAAATGAAAAGGTCTGGTCACATATTTAAAATACATTTTAAAATCCTTTACAACTGTGTTGGTGGAAATTCACTAAATTGTGTGGAAATATAATGAATTCTAGGAGCAAGTGTGTGTGTGTGTGTGTGTGTGTGTGTGTGTGTGTGTGTGAAATTCTATGCGTGTTTTAATATTTTAAAGCCAGTAGGAGAAGAGTGGTCAATTGTGAATAAATGTAAGCACAGCCCCTCTCAATGAGGGGTCTCTTGATCACAGAAGTAGGCTAGGTCAGCCTAAGGACTGGAATTCTTGGGGCTGAAACAAAAGCCTGAGCTTTCACTTTTTTAGGATCATTTATTTACGAAGAAAGCTGCCTGAGCGCAAACTGACTTGCGTTGGCAGTGAATTTCTGAATCCTGACAAGACAGGAAAAAATATCTTTCTTTGGATTTACTCTCTTCTGTCATGTCAGGTGCAGGTGGGGGGGGGGGGGGGGGGGGGATATACTGTGTTAGCCCCAGGAATAAAGTTACCAAACAGGACTAAATTCCCAAAAGAAAGAAGCTGTTCCTGGGGGAAGTCTGTAACATTTAATTGGAGCATATTTGACAAGACTCCCTGTCATTATGGTCTCAGTGCTCTGAGAGCCCTTTGAAAAACATATTAATGCTCCAGGCCCCTCCCCGCCCCTCCCTATAGATAAGGCTGACTAGTTTAGAATAATCTTTGAAGGACTGGGTTGACAGCTTCAGATAAAAGTGCTTCTAATTTATAGGGCAGAGCTAGGAGGGAATGAACTCTGAGGCTGGGAAAAGAAAGCAAATGTGGAGGGAAATTAGGCAGGAACGATGCAGAGGAATTCAACATTACACATTTCTTATATGGGCTTATTAAAACTTTGTCTAACTGTAGCTCACAGAATCTAAAATAAATATGCTATTAATATAGCATTTAGAAAGCAACAATAATGAATATATGGGAAAATGGACCTTTAGATCACAAATTCTAAGCAAAGCGAGAAAGCACCTAATGACTGTGGCTACTTAATTACTGTCCTTCCAGCCATTCTCTCTAATCTTTGCTGTTAGGCAAATACTCTATCCTCTGAAATCAAAAGGAAATTCATTTTTAGAAGGTACTTCTGTTATGCTCAGATTTCAATATCATCCCCACAAACCAGAGACCGCCAGGGAGACTGAGTCACTCACGCAAAGCAAGGGGCTTTATAACAGGCTTAGGCTCACCGGGGCCTAAGTTCGGGCTCACAGACCTCAGGAGCGCGGTGGGTCCATGCTGAGAGCCCCGAACAAAGGCGGGCAGGGTTTCTATGGGGTTTGGGAAGGGGAAGTCACAGGACATTGTGACACAGGTACAGGGGTCCAATGATTATCGCATACCATCATTGGCAGTACCTTTAACCATACACATTGCTTAGAGTGTTCCTTACTTTTGGCGGGACCCAATCACAATATTTAGAGTATTAACCAATTACAGAGTGAACCCAGGACCCTCACGTAGGGTGTAACTAGCCTTAAGCAATAAGTGATTATCTATAGCTTCTATCTCTAGGCCTGCCCTTAGGAATGTTAAGGGTGTTAGCTGGCCTTTCCTGATTGGGTGTTACAAGGGTGGTCCCTCCTGCCTTGGGCAATGTGTGCCCTTCTATTGTCTAATGATTCTGAGAAACCAACACTTAGGCCTCCAAGGTCAGAGGGAAACTTGAAGCCTGTCATGGAGTCAGTTTGGTTCAGACCTGCGTCCTTACACTTCATAACAGCTTTTATGAAGATTTTAAAAATCTAGGATTTTATCCAAAAGACTTATATTAATTGTCCACCTACTTAAATCCTGCCATTTAAAAAGGGCCCTAGGCACAAGGTAAAGACCTGTGCATGTTCTGAACTTTAAAATACACCACTTTCTTTTTTATTTTTATATTTTATGTTTATTTATTATTGAGACAGAGAGAAACAGAGTATGAGTAGGAGAGGGGCAGAGAGAGAGAGGGAAACACAGAATCTGAAAACAGGAGCTCTGAGTGGTCAGCACAGAGCCTGAAACGGGGTTTGAACCCATGAACAGTGAGATCATGACCTGAGCTGAAGTCAGACACTTACCCGACTGAGCCACCCAGGTGCCCCTTAAAATATACCACTTTCAATGGAGAGCAACACTACCCTCAGCAGAGTTATCCCAAGCTTCTTCCCAGTGAAGACTGTTTTTCATGCCATGGATTTTGTAGCTTGTATCTATTCTTTTTTTTTTTTTTCTAGTAGGGTAGAATCTTAAGTTTGTCTAAATTACCAGTAATATATTAAAACAACTTAACATATGTTGCTGTATGCATTGCTTATTTAAATCATTTAAAATGATCTGTTAATTCAGTACAGGTATGAAATAGTCCTATATACAAACACACTGCTAGTTGCAAAAAATTTTTTTTAAAAGCTTATTTAGAAGGATTCAAAACTCCTCGATAAAGTATAAAGAATGTATTAGGTCACTAAGGTTAAAACAGGCAAGTTGCATATGCACTACATATCATTGAAAAATAGATGCTTAAATTTAATCAAAAAATGTGTTTAGATTGAAACATAAAATTTAAGTAGAAATAATTAGAAACCCTACTTTTGTAATTAAACATTAGAATATTGTTTTAATAACAAAAATAGCAAAGTTTTAAAGGGAAACATTTGAAGCATTAAATTGAAACAGAATAATCATGACCTTTTAAATAATATAAATGATAAAATACTGACAGAAATAAGGATAATATAGGTTGAGTTTTATTTTAACTTGTTTCCCAAATCTGACTCATCTTACCTTTCAATTACTTTTTATCCTTTTAGCACTTCAGTTTATATCATTAAAGACTTTATTCACCTATAATTCTGATAGAGTATCTCATAAAAAACATGTACACTTACAAAGACTACACGTTCATTAGATAACATTTAAGTTGAAATTAAACTGAGGTTTGATAACTTGTTTTCCTCATAGAGGCTTTTATGAAGGAACTGAGTCACACTTATTTACATCTGCGTTCTTAAAATGTAACTTACCTTGCCATGAGGAAGCTTTAAGCAGTACCTGAAAAGCATCTCATTATTGACACTGTACCTTTAGACCAGTTAGTAAGTTTCATGCTTTCTCTTTTAATACACATCTTTACATATTTAACTGAAAGCAACCTTATATCCTTATTGCATTTGTAGCAACAAATAAAACACATATTTAACTGATTCTAAGAATGTTAATACTTTTATTACACTGACCCGTTGGTATGCGGAAAAATATTTAATAGCCAACACTCAAGGAAATTAAGAAAAAAATAAAGGCCTGATTTTTAACACTTACCAATTTCTGTGGTGTAAAAACTTCACAATGGCTGCTTTCAAGCTACAACCTGACATTGCCAAACAAGACGTTTGTAAAAATGTGATCATAATTATATCTGCGGATCTGATCTGAGCTGGTGTCCACCCAAGACCTAGTAAGTCTTTAATCAATGACTTTTAAAACAATTCCATGGTTAGCATGTCTGCTTCTACTATTGGGGATTTCTAGGGTTATTTATCATTTTATGATGTTTGCAGTAATAATCTTTTAAGAAATAATTGTGACATAGAAACCAATTGGGCTAGACAATAGAGTATCAAACCAGAGAACATCATTTTTAGGTTGCTGCTTTACTTGCATCTGTCTTAGCATTTTAGTCCTATAATTTTTTATCATGTTTTGATCATTTCAGATTGTATCTTGAAGCCATTGAAGATACTTATATTTATCAAAAATACCATGTAGGTGTTATTACTCAGTACTTAATAAACTTTTAGCAACGAGCTTTAGTCATAACCCACTTGGTGGAAAATTATATTTTTTAAAGTAATAGTAAAAAATACCAGAAAAATGAATATTCACAATTCTCAGTTTACTCATCTGATCCTACATTGTTAAAAATGTCACCCCAGAAGCTACAGAACAAAGTTTATTAACCTAATTTCATCATAGCCAAGGACTAATAAAAATGCAAATCCCAAATATAGGCTAGTGACATTCTTATTTTACCGTAATACATTTAAAGACATACTTTGTGTGCATATTTGTGTACTTATAAACACACACACACACACACACACACACACACAAACATTTTTGAATTATACTCGAACCATAAAATCACATTTCAAGATTTCACATCATAGACATTCTTTCCCATTCATATATACTCATTTGCATATTCCTATACTTCTCTTGTTTGAACATAGCTCATGAATTATGGTTTCCTCCCTCCTTAGTACCTCAAACATTCAAAGATCCACAAGTTAGTCCTCATCCTAGACATTTTTGCATAACTTTCCAGACCAGACCATTTTGTAGAGGTCTTGTCCTGATATTAAGATTTTATCTCAGTCCAAATACCTTGATCTATACTTTTTTGCAGGGCTAACTGGTGCCAATTCTACTAATTGCAAGACTTAATCAGTTTCCTTTACCTCAGTTCTGTTCACTGGTACCGCTGTCACTGGTAAACCATGTTCAGGGCCCGCAGAGTTAAAGACCCCTGACCAGTGAGGCCAGACAGTAGACCCGACACAAATCTCTGAGCTCACACACTGAGTGAGGCTTGTTTTGTTTTGTTTTGTTTTGTTTCCTTTGGAAATCAAAGCAAGTGCAATTCTACTGTAAGAGAATCACTCCACTGACCTTGAGAAAGCAGTCAGACGTGGAAGGAACTTCTTCTTTTCTACAAAAAAAAGGAAATAACACAAAAATGACAGGTGCCAAGTATCCTCAAATAATAAAATACATTTACAAATTTTTGAAGCTTTTTCTCCTCTCAAAGTTTGCCAAGATATGTTACTTCATTTTACTGTTTGGCAGGTAGACATCCTTCAGTAACATGCTGGAGAGAATATTCCCTGAACTATGGTTTAGATTCAAGAAGTTCTGGCAGGAGTGAAGTTTTTCTCCAGCAAATTGATGGTTTAAGGCAGCATTTCTGAGTATTAAATTAAATTATGTCAGAGATAATTTTATAATTTTAAAAAATCAAAATGGATCAAGACCAATTTAATATGAAAAATGCAAAAGTAAACAATGATCCAATAGGAATAAATTTAACTAGGAATATTTTTTAAAAACAATATATTTTAACCATTTTTCTGATCACTGATACTTATCTAAAAATATGCTCTTATTCAATAAATTCTAGATAAGCATTTATATATATAAATGAAGACAGTAAACAAAGAAGAAAAACACACTCATTTATTTGTTACTGGCACTGATAACAATAATGCATCGATGTTTTTGCATCAAATAAAAATATAAAAAATATACAAAAACATACATTGCTTATGGTCTACATACTTTACCAGGGACGCCAATTTTTATTAACCTCACATTCATCACTTTGTCTTCAGAAATTGCTTATTATAAAAGTTTATTATAATCTACTAAACTACAAGTAGATTTAAGATTATGAACATCATAAAGCACAGGAAATCTGATATAGTCTAGGATATTTTCTTGATTCAGGCTGCTATAGCAAAATATCATAAATTGGATGGTTCATAAACAAGAGAAATTTACTTCTTAAAGAAGCCTGCAAGTGTGAGATCAGGTGAGCAGCTTGGTTGGATTCTGGTGAGAACCCTCTTTAGGTTGCAGACTGCCTGCTTCTTGTATCCTCAGAGAGAAAGCAAACCCCCTCCTAAATCTTATAAGGGCACTAATCCCATTCACCAGCGCTCTACTTTCTTAACTTCATCTAATTCTAACTGTCTCACAAAAGCCCCATCACTTGATTTAATCACATGGTGGGACAGGGGGGAAAGGTTTGGAAGACACAAACCTTTAGTCTCTAAGAGATAATATATATAACTTATTTAAAAAAATTTTTTTAATGTTTTATTTATTTTTGATACAGAGAGAGACAGAGCATGAGAGGGGGATGGGCAGAGAGAGAAGGAGACACAGAACCGGAAGCAGGCTCCAGGCTCTGAGCTAGCTGTCAGCACAGAGCCCGACGCGGGGCTTGAACCCACGAATGTGAGATCTGACCTGAGCCGAAGTCGGAGCCTTAACCGACTGAGCCACCCAGACGCCCCTATAACTTATTTTTTAAAAGGTTTGTTTATTTATGTATTTATTTGTGGAGAGAGAGAGAGAGACAGACAGACATAGCATGAGTGGGGTAAGGGCAAAGAGAAGGATGACATAGAATCTAAAGCACACTCCAAGCTCTGAGCTGTCAGCACAGAGCCTGATGTGGGACTTGAACTCAGGAACCATGAGATCATGATCTGAGTCAAAGTCAGATGCTTAACTGACTGAGCCACCCAGGTGCCCCAAGATATATCACTTCTAAATGACTGCGGCTTATTCATGTGATTCTATCAACTTTCCAAAAATCCTTACAATTTTTGAAGTTATTTCATTAAAAGATTAAATCATGGCTGTGGCCTTTAAGTACAAACAATACAAGGAAATTATTATAAAAGAATAAAATAAGGCTGAAATTAACACAAAAGCAAGGACTTTGGCAATGGAGGGGGAATCGTGAATCCGCCAGGTTAGCTTAAAAAAAAAATGCAGCCAAGAATTTTTTCTGCCTTTCCTTATCTGTAATACCTGATCAAAGGTGTAAATAAAACAACTTGTTCGGTTCTTTTCTTTTCTTTTTTTAAAAAAATTATTATTATTATTATTATTATTATTATTATTATTATTTTAAAGTAACCTCTATACCCAACATGGCACTTGAATTTACAACCCTGACACCACAGGTCACATGCTCTACCAACTGAGCCAGCCACGCACCCCACTTCTTAGCTGCTTTTTGTTGCTATTGTTGTTCCCCTCTTCACTTCTTAGCTTCTTAGGCTAACTTTTATAATCAGGTATCTTTGTCAAGATTAAATACCTTGCAAGGGTATCAGCTATAAACAAGTACAGAAGTTTAGGAAAAGAATAATATCAAGAATTAAATCATGTTCTTGCAGAAGACATATATGACATACGAAATAACTAGAAATGATATAAATACTTCTTTTATATTTTAGAGGGGTTATTTGTATTTTAAATACATATCTCTAAAGATTATCCACTCAAAGCATTCAGGAAAAGAGGTTTTCTCACATAGATAAGAGATTATAAGTGCTCATTTCCAAAGATCTTAAATATCAAAAAAAGAGGCAGGATGGTAAAAATCATTATGGAAAAAAAAAAAACCTGTTGTCATGAGAATTATAATAGATAGATGCATAGATCCAAAGATGATGTGGGAACCTGGGTGGCTCAGTTAAGCATCCAACTCTTATTTCCACTCAGGTCATGATCTTACAAATCCTGACCATGCACAGCCTGATCCACCCCAGTAAGCTAGGCAGCTCCACCTAGTGGAGACAGAGAGATTACACTAAGCTCCACCCAACTGTGCCTTTCAAGAACATCCCCCAGAAGACCAGCACAAGTCATTCCACCTTCTTAGAGTAGGAACTGTAGAGGGCTTCATAATTTCAGCTATAGGGGAAACTAGATAAAACTTCGGTTTTCTGGTTCATTTATTTGTTTGTTTCCTTTACTTCTGCTTTTGCTTAAATTGTTTTCTTTTTTCTTTCTTTATTTTCCTTTCTTGGATACAGAAAGAAAAAAATATTTTTGTTTTTTTCACTTTATTTCTTATTTTTAAATGTTTTAATTCTATTTTGTTTTCTTTTTTCTAGTTTATTATATAAAGTTTTTTAAATTTCTCTTACTTTTTTTCCTTTCCCCCATTTTTTTTCCTATTCTATCAAGCTCTTTCATCAAGCAGATCAAACACACCTAGTGTCTAGCTTTCTTTATTTTATTTTCTGTTTTGTGTTTGGTTTTTTAATTTTAATTGTTTTCTTCCTCCAAAGTGACAAAACAAAGGAATTCACCCCAAAAGAAAGAACATGAAGAAATGATAGCCAGGGACTTAATCAATAGAGATGTAAGCAAGATGTCTGAACTAGAATTTAGAATCACAATAATAAGAATACTAGCTTGGGTTGAAAAAGCATTGATAACACCAGAGGATCCCTTTCTGTGGAGAAAAAAGGACATAAAATCTAGTCAGGCCAAAATTAAATATACTTAACTGAGATGTAATCTTAAATGGATACCATAATGGTAAGAATGAGTGAAGTAAAGCAGCAAATCAGTGATATAGAAGATAAAATTATGGAGAATAATGAAGCAGACCAAAAAAAAAGCAAACAAAGGCAAAAGTTCACAATACAAGACTTAGAGAACTCATGGCTTATTAAAAAGGAATAATACTGAAATCATTGAAATCCCAGAATATGAAGAGAGAAAAAAAGGGATAGAAGGTTTAGATGAGCAAATTAGAGTGGAAAACTTTCCTCTTCAGGAGAAGGACACAGACATCAAAATCAGAGAAGAACAGAAAACCACCATTAGATTCAACAAAAACTGACCATTACCAAGGCATATCATAGTCAAATTCACAAAATGCACAGAAAAGGAAAGAATTATGAAAGCAGCAGTGAGAAGAAAACAAAACAAAACAAAACAAAACTCCTTATCCTATAAAGGAAGACAGATCAGGTTTGCAGCAGGCCTATCCACAGAAACTTGTCAGGAGAGAAAGAAGTGGCAGGATTTATTCAATATGCTGAATTGCTGCCATGATTTCTTTATCCAGAAAGACTGTCATTCACAATATGAGAAGGGGTGCTCACGTGGCTCATTTGGCTGAATGTCCAACTTTGGCTCAGGTCACATGTCACAGTTTGTGGATTCGGGTCCCACATCGGGCTCTGTTCTGACAGCTTGTTCAGACCCTGGAACCTGCTTCAGATTTTGTGTCTTCTACTCTCTCTGCCCCTCCCCTGCTCACACTCTATCTCACTCTGTATCTCAAAAATAAATATATCTAAATGTAATAAATAAATAAATGTAAAATCTTTTTTTTTCCAAAATAGAAGAAGACATATAGGGTTTCTCACTAATGAAATCTAAAGGATTTCATGACCTCTAAATCAGCCCTGCAAGAAATTTTGAGGAAGACTCTGAATGGAGAAAAGATAAAACAAAAAAAGACCAAACAACAAAGACTAGAAAGGACCATGGAACAACACCAGAAAAACCAATTCTACCGGCAACAGAAGGTCACTAAATTAATATCTTTCAGTATTTAGTCCGTTAGTCAATGGACTAAATGTTCCAATCAAAAGACGCAGGTATCAGAATCCATAAGAAAACAAGACCCATCTATATGCTGCTTATAAGAGACTCATTTTAGACCTAAAGATACCTGCAGATTGAAAGTAAGGGGATGGAGAACCATCTATTATGCTAGTGGTCATAAAAAGAAAGCTATAGTAGCTGTACTTATATCAGACAAACTAGAGTTTAAAATAAAGACTGTAACAAGAGATAAAGAAGGGTACTATATCATCATTAAGGGGTATATCCACTCTGAAGGTCTAAAAATTGTAAATATTTATTCCAACATGGAACAACCCAAATATATAAATCAACTTATCACAAATATAAAGAAACTCATTGACAATAATACCATAATAGTAGTACACTTACAGCAATGAACAGATCACGTAAGCAGAACATCAAGAAGGAAACAATGCCCTTGAATGTCACATTGTATGGATGGACTTAACAGATATATTCAGAACACTCTATCCTAAAGCAGCAGAATATGCATTCTTCTGGGGTACAGATGGAACGTTCACCAGAATAGATCACATACTGGGTCACAAATCAGCTCATAAGAAGTACAAAAAGATCAAGATCATACCTTGCATATTTTCAGACTACAATGTTATGAAAGAAACTCAAATCAACTACACACACACACACACACACACACACACACACACACATATGTGGAGAGACTATGAATACTTGGAGATTAAATAACATCCTAATAAAAAGTGAATGGGTTAACCAAGAAATAAAAGAGGCAATTTAACGGACATGGAAGCCAATGAAAATGAAAACATAATAGCCCAAAACATCTGGGATGTAGCAAAGGTGATCATCAGAGGGAAATATATAGTAATCCAGCCATTCCTAAAGAAAATAAAGTTCTCAAATACACAATCTAACTGTACATCTAAAAGAGGAGGAAAAAGAAAAGTATATAAAGCCCAAAACCAGCAGAAGAAGGGAAATAATAAATATTACACCACAAATCAATGATATTGAAATAAAACAAACAAAGAGTAGAACAGATCCATGAATCCAGGAGCTGGTTCTTTGAAAGAATTAACAAAAATTCATAAAGCCCTAGCCATTCTTATCAAAAAGAAAAAGGAAAGGACCCAAATAAAATCACAATGGCAGATGCAAGATCACAACCAACACTACAGAAATACAAACAATAATAAGATAATATTTTGAGCAATTATACACCAACAAATTTGGCAATCTGGAAGAAATGGATAAGTGCCTAGAAACATATAAAATACCAAAACTTAAACACAAAAACATTGAAAAATTTAATAGACCCATAACCAGTAAAGAAACTGAACCAGTAATCAAAAATCTCCCAACAAACCAGAATCCAGGGCCAGTTGGCTTTCCAGGGAATTCTACCAAACATTTAAAGAAGAGTTAACACCTGTTCTGTTGAAGCTGTTTCAAAAATTATAAATAGAAGAAAATCTTCTAAACTCATTCTATGAGGCCAGCATTATTTATTTTAAAGCCAAAGACTCCACTAAAAAGGAGAACTACAGACCAATTTCCCTATTGAACATGAATGCTAAAAGTCTTAACAATATGTTAGCACACTGGATCCAACAATACCTTTAAAGAATTATTCACCATGCTCAACTGGGATTTATACCTGGGGATGTAGGGCTAGTTCAATATACAAAAATCAATCAATGTGATACATGATATTAATAAATGATAAGAACCATATGATCCTCTCAATAGATGCATAAAAAGGATTTGAAAAACATATAGCATCCTTTCTTGATAAAAACCCTCAAGAAAGGAGAAATAGATGGCTCATACCTCAACATAAAGGCCATGTACCCACAGCTAATAATCATCCTCAATAGTGAAAAAATGAGGACTTTCTCCCTAAGGTCAGGAAGACGACAAAGATGTCCACTTGCACCACTGTTATTCAACATAGCATTGGAAGTCCTAGCCTCAGTGATGAGATAACACAAATAAATAAAAAGGCACCCAAATCAGCAAGGAGAAAGTCAAATTTTCACTCTTCACAAACGACATGATACTTCATGTGGAAAACCCAAAAGACTCCATAAAAAATTTGCTAGAACTGATACATGAATTCAACAAAGTTGTAGGATATAAAATTAATGTACAGGAATCAATTGCATTTCTATACACCAAAAATGAAACAAAAAAGATAAATCAAGGAATCGATCCCATTTACAATTGCACTAATACCCATAAAATGCCTAGGAATAAACCTAACCAAAGAGGTGAAAAATCTATACACTGAAAACTATAGAAAGCTTAGGAAAGAAATTAAAGAAGACACAAAGAAATGGAAGAACATTCTATGCTCATGGATTGAAAAAACAAATATTGTTCAAATGTTGATACTATCCAAAGCAATCTATATATTCAATGCAATCTTTTCAAAAATAACACCAGCATTATTCAGTGTTAGAAAAAACAATCCTAAATTTTGTAAAGGACCATAAAAGGCCCTGAATAGCCAAAGCAATCCTAAACAAACAAAAAAACAAACCAAAGAAACAAACAAAAATCCCACAAAGCTGGAGGCATCACAATTCTAGACTTCAAGCTGTATTACAAAGTTGTAATCCTCAAGACAGTATGGTACTGGCACAAGAACAGACACATAGATCCACACAGATCAGTAAAAAAGAATAGAGAATCCAGAAATGGATCCACAAATGTATGGCCAACTAATCTTTGACAAGCCACGAAAGAATACCCAATGGAAAAAGGACAGTCTCTTCAGCAAATGGACAGTCTCTTCAGCAAAATGCAGAAGAATGAACCAGGACTGGTTCTTACACCATACACAAAAATAAACTCAAAATAAATGGAAGACCTAAATGTATGACCAAAGTCATCCAAATCCTGGAGAAGAAAACAGGTAATGACCTCTTTGACCTCGGCCACAGCAACTTCTTACTTGATATATCTCTGAAGGCAAGGGAAACAAAAGTAAAAATTATCTATTGGCTCCTTATGCACAATAAACAAAAAAATCAGCAAAAGAAAAAGGCAACTGACAGAATGGGAGAAGATATTTGCAAATGGCCTATCAGATAAAGGGATAGTATCCAAAATCTATAAAGAACTTATCAAATTCAACACCCAAAAGAACAAATAATTCAGTGAAGGACCAGGCAAAAGACATGAAAAGGCACTCTTTCCAAAGAACACATCCAGATGGCTAACAAACATATGAAAAAAAATACTCAACATCACTCATCATCAGGAAAATACAAATCAAACTACAATGAGATACCACCTCACACCTGTCAGGATGGCTAAATTAACAATTCAGGAAACAGATGTTGGTGAGGATGCAGAGAAACAGGAATCCTTTTGCACTGCTGGTGGGAATGCAAACTAGTGTAGCCACTCTGGAAAACAGTATGGAGGTTCCTCAAGAAATTTAAAATAGAACTACCCTATGACCCACCGATTGCACTACTAGGTATTTATTCATAGGATACAGAAGTGATGATAGGAAGGGGCATATGCACCCCAATGTTTATTGAAGCACTATTGACAAGAGCCAAAGTATGGAAAGAGCCCAAATGTCCATCGACTAATGAATGAATAAAGAAGATGTGGTATACACACACACACACACACACACACACACAGAGACAATGGAGTATTACTTGGAGTTGGAGATCAAAGAGAATGAAATCTTCCCATTTGCAACAATGTGGATGGAACTGGAGGGTGTAATGCTAAAAGAAATGTCAGTCAGAGAAAGACAAATATCAATGATTTCTCATAAGTGAAATTTAAGAAATAAAACAGATGAACATAAGGGAAGGGAAGCAAAATAAAATAAAATTGAGAAGGAAACAAATCATAAGAGATTTTTAAATACAGTGAACAAACTGAGGGTTGCTGGTGGGGGTTTGGGTGGGGGGATGAGCTAAGTGGGTGAGGGGCTTTAAGGAGGGCACTTGGTGGGATAAGCACTGGGTGTCATATGTACATGAAATCATTATTACACTATACTTTAACTAACTTGGATTTAAATTGAACAAATAAAAATGACAATAAATTATTAAAAAAAGAACAAGTTATAGAATAAAATGTTGTTTATTTTTCATTTTCTACATTTATTTATTTATTTGGTCTCTACATTTTGCAAGTGTTTGATTATCATTAGATACACAGTTGAAACTCATAAAAAATGATAATGTTGGCTTTAAGACTAAAAAGTTTCAACTTCTACAATGATCCCTTAGAGCAGTGGACTATATAAGCCAATTCTGACCACAATCATCCATTTAGGTTAGGCCTATGACAATTTTCCATGCTATATGGGCAGAGTTGAGCATAACAAAAGAAACTGTGTGGCCCAGGAAGCTAATAATGTATATGAAAAAGAGTTTGCTGGCCCTGCTTTAGAAGCAAGCTCTCAGACCAGCCTGAGACCATGGTGCCTGTTTTGGCTATTCTAGTGGCCTGATGGACAGACGAGAATTGACCTAGCCACTTCATTGATCAGTCAAGAATTCCACCAACTCAGCGTTAGGTCCATCATATTCAGATCTACATGCTAGTTTATTGATGTGTACCGGGGATCCTTGACTATCTTAGAAATTGGGTCTTGTAGAAACTCTAAGCTAATCAGATTGGATTTTTTATTTTTTTATTTTTTTAGGATTTCATTGAATAATATATTGAGATACTGGGTTTAAGAGGCACAACTTATTCTTCTCCTTCCTCTTTACAGACACTATCAATGTGTGAAATCCAATAGCTCATATCCAAATTGTAACAAACCTGTACTTTATTTCATCATTATCAGAGAGAGTTCAATCAGGGATGCAGAACACTATGAGTTTCATGGAATAGTAAATTGAAAAACATTTTTTTAATTGAAATTGAGCTTATGCAATTGAGGAAAACTCAACAGGGATGTAAAGTTCTGAAAAGGATCTGAAGAAAGCTTTTATCAGCATGGAGCTTACAAAAGGCACTAGCCGCTAGAATGGAAATGTGAAGAAAACTATTGAAGTTTATGGATTGTGTTGCCCCTCTGCTGCTCCTCCCTGTGAGTTTGCCACAAAATACCCGGTGGTAGGCCTGAATCATTGTTGGTCAGCAAGAGCGGCAGTTAGGAATTAGAACATGTGTTGAAGCAAAAAGCCAAGAATAAACTGGAGTTGGCAGGCCGCTGTGCACTTATCCCTTACCAACAACAGTCAGGAGAGCTTCCGGATGGCTGCTTTATTATGCAGATTTCTCTCCTGACAAACCTAATTTCGTATCACACACAGAAGAGGATTCTGGGAAACACAGTTCCCTAAACTGACACAGTCTTAAACCACTGCCCTGTGTTGGAAAGAATTATACAATGTAAAGATATTTATGATTATGTGTTTGTGTGTGTATGGGTGGCTGTGTGTGTATAATCACTCAATCAAGTACACATTTCAGGCCAATTTAGGGAACTCACCAATGATTATAGTTTTATAACACTCTATCAACTGAGAAGATACATAATATAATACATACATGTTAAACGTGTACTTAAATACCTTTATTGGTGAGAAAATATGATTGCATGTTTTCAAAGACTTTGGAAAAAAATAAATTTAAATGTGACATATCAGCTTTAAAGAAGGGATAAGATATAATCAATTCTTAGTAATAGTAACAATATTTCTATACCATAGTAAAACTTTCTTAAATGGTTATTTATTAAAACATTTATTTCTTTTCTCTTCAATAAATGACATAGTAGTTGTTTTCCTATTCGATACTTGTGTTGCAGATTAATTATTGTGTTTCTTTTTTTTAAAGTTTACTTTTATTTATTTTGAGAGAGAGAGAGAGAGAGAGAGAGACAGTGAGAGTGAGAGAGAGCACAAGCAGGGGAGGGGCAGGGAGAGAGGGAAGGAGAAAGAATCCCAAGCATTGCAGAGCCTGACATGGGGCTTCAACTCAAGACCTGTAAGATCATGACCTGGGCCAAAATCAAGAATTAGGAGCTTAACCAACTGAGCCAGCCAGATGCTCCAATTATTGTGTTTCTTAATTTGAAAATAAAGATAATTGAGATGAAGAGGAAAATTCTAGATTCTGTGGTAAGCTCAACAAAATTATGATGACGGAAAAACATAGGAAATATTCTGGCACATATGGGCAGACCTCATCTATTTTTTTTAAATGTTTATTTTTGAGAGAGAGAGAACTCAAGTATGGGAGGGGCAGAGAGACAGGGGAACGGAAGATCTGAAGTGGGCTCTGCACTGACAGCAAAGAGCCTGATGTGGGGCTTGAAGTCATGAACTGTGGGATCATGACATGAGCCAAATTCTGACTCTTAACTGAATGAGCCACCCATGTGCCCCCTCTTAACTGAATGTGCCACCTCATCTCTTAGTAAAGGCTACTTATGCATTTAATTGAAGGAGTATCGGGAAGGCAGGAGACTCATATTCCTAATACAATTCTTCATTGTATCTGTTGACTGGTATACAAAGCTAGCTTTTGTTATCAAGCCAAATATTTTATGCCCTATATAAACATATCTATAATAAGAATTGAAGAGTATTTAAGGCCTTAAATATGTTATTCATATCTTCCATTCATTCCTTTGTTCACACGATTATCAAACATGCAAATATGGATGGGCTAGTTCGTGAGAAGGAGTCATAGCACAATGGAAGAGGCAGAAAAAAAAATGAAGATAAATCAGTAAATATTTTACATTTTTTAAAGCATGCTTGGGGCGCCTGAGTGGCTCAGTTGGTTAAGTCTCCAACTTCGACTCAGGTCAGATCTCACGTTCGTGGGTTCGAGCCCCATGTCAGGCTCTGTGCTGACAGCTAGCTCAGAGCCTGGAGCCTGCTTCCAGTTCTGTGACTCCTTCTCTCTCTGCCGCTCCTCCTCTCATGATCTGTCTCTCTCTGTATCAAAAATAAATAAAACATTAAAAAAAAATTTAAAGCATGCTTTACCTACCATGGCCATCTGGTAAGTACATTCATATGAAAAAATATCAACATATTAAAATAATAAAATAACTAAAATTAATTTATAATTAATTTAAATTAATTAAAAATAAAAGGTGGTTCTGTAGAAAGCATTTCACTTTTTGGGGGAGTCTCTTTATGAGGAGTCTGGCAATAGAAAAACAATTGCGTAAAGAACTCTGAATTCTTATAAATAGCTTTCAAAGCTGTCTATTGCAACTGCATTTGAAGAGTGAAGCAACGTGTAGCTAAATTTTAAATGCCAGAATTAAATGATAATTCTGGAATATCAATTCTATTTCGATCCCACAAATACTTGCAAAGTAAATTTACTCAAGGACACTCATTGAACCGATTATTTGTGGATTTCAATTTTCTCTAACTGGATGTTATCCATTGATCTTTCACCAGCTTTTTTTCTTTTATGTTACAATGTTGATTAAAGGGAGTTGCAATTTGAGACACAGTATTGCTATTTTCTGTTTCTAAGGAAAATATCATCTATCATTTCTGTTTATTTTCTAAATGAACTGAAATGTGTGGGATGACAAGGAATCTCTCCAACTTGCTATTATATTCAGCAGCTGCACATAAACATTCTGTTAAAGGAATCTAACTATAATCAACTGTAATGTTATTTCCAAAACAGTTTTCATTATAGTCCATCTCACTTAATATGCCACCCTCACTCCTGGTACAGTATAGAGATGGACTAGGCAAAATCCCATTCAAATAGCAATGTGATAAAACAATAGATTAAATACAAGCAGAATTGTATATATAATTTGCAAAAATAAGTGCCATGCATACCATGGACTAAAGTTTTTCAAATAATTTGTTATTTGAAGAATATATTAATATAAAGAATATGAATTAAAAATACCATATAACCAAAAATAATTGACTAACCTTTTTAAAAAATTTTTAACATTTTAATTTAGTTTTGAGAAAGAGTGCAGGGGAGGGGCAGAGAGAGGTGAGGAAAGAGAATCCCAAGCAGGGTCTGCACTGTGAGTTCAGAATGCATGTGGAGCTTGAACTCACAAAGTGCGAGATCATGAATCAAGAGTTGGCCGCTTAGCCCATTGGGCCACCCAGGAGCCCCATGATTGATTAATCTTGACTGAAAATATATTCTTTAGAATTAAGAGATCTTAAACTTTATAAGTGCTATTAAATGTAATCCTATGATTACTAACTAGAATTTTGTCATTATCTTTTATAATGTATGCTGTATTGTTCCATTAGATTCCCTATTAAAAAGGAACACACTGAGGCACTAGCTTCTGGTAAAGACTTTCATCCATATTCGCATCTGTAGCCATCACTGAGAATTGCCTCGGGCTATAGATAAAGCTATTTCACTCAGTGTCATTAGGGAGAAGCCAGTGGTAAATGATGAACAGATGGAAAGATATAGAGACCCAGCCCCTGTGTTCAATCTCAGTCTGAGACACACCAGAAGGGGCCTTCCAACTCTAGAACTCCCTATGGCAATTACTAGAGTTGCAGCCACTTTGCCTTTAATTTCTTCTGCACAGTCCTACCTACTTTTCTTTACAGATTTATCACCTGAATTATTTCCATGATAAACCTCCTGAATTCTATGTCCGGGTGTGATAGTTAATTTTATATATCAGTTTGGCTAGGTGGTAGTACTCCATATTTTGGCCAAGCTGAATATTGTTGTGAAGGTATTTATTGCAAGTGGTTAATATTTAAATCAGTAGACTTAAAACAAAACAGATTGCTCTTCATAATACAGATGACTCTCATCCAATCAATTGAAGGTCTTAAAAGACAGAGCCCTAAAATAGAAGGAATTTTTCCTCTGGACAAACTTTGGACTCAAGACTGCAACACCAACTCTTACTGGAAGTTCCAGACTGCTGGTCTGTCTTGAAAATTTCAGGTTTGGTTCTCTCCATAAGTTCCTGAGTCAACTCCTTCAACATGTCTATTTGTCTGTCTCTTTCTCTCTCTAAACACTGGTTTTGGTACCAAGAGTGGTTCTACAGAAACAGATTCCTCAGGGAATTTTTCTAAGTTTTGTGAATTGGTTCTAAGGTTTCTAGAATTGGTTTTCTAATCTGATTAGATTTAAAGATACTAATAACTCTTTTTCTAGCAGTAAAGAGAGCACTGATTCTCTATAGTATGATGTCTTAAGACGTACTCAAAATACCACCACTGATACTCCACATTAAATAATTTGAAGAGGCAACGTTCTGAGTGATTATCTATTTGATATCTTAGAATATTTTTTGTCCAATTAACAAGTATAATGAGATTGGCATGCTGCTCCTAATTGTGCTGGACAAAGTAGAAAAAGAAAAGGATGAGCTCAGGGATTCAAATTCCCAACCCAAGTGCCTTATAAATTGATCTAAAAGTGTCTATGTCTGCCATGAAAGAAATCCTTCTCTCCTGTGTGGCTACAGAACCAGGACTGCTAAAACTGAATGCAGAGTCTCATCCTTGGAGTGCTGGAATTAAATGCAAATTGCACCCCCAAGCCTGCAGAGTGTCTGCTCTTAAAGTGAAGCCACTGAATGGGAAGGAAAGGGATACTGAAAATTAGAATGGGTCATTTGGGAAGATGCTGATGAAGTTGGAGACACTGAGCCTTTACACCGTACTAAGTCTTTTAGTCAGTAGGCACAGCTATTCTACCCCTGTCTGAAGAGGTTAGTCCTAGTTTGCTTATGGAAACGGTAATGGCCTTTCATAAGACTATTGCCTTGAAAGACACTGCTGATTCTCCTCTGTAACTACTCCTACAACCCCCCTTTGCATCTGTACCTATGACTAACACAAATACCATAGGTCTTGAAAGGTGAGGTATGGAATGTAACTCATGAGGAGGTGAATTATATTCCAAAAGAACTAGATGAGTTTTCCAACTTATATAGGCAGAAATCTGGAACACATGTCTGGGAATTACTATTAAGGGTGGGAAGATAATGGTGAAAGGAATATAAAGTTGAAACAGGTTATGTACAGTAATCATGTGTCCAGCAACCAGATATTTTGTGGATTTAATGTTGCAGTACAGAGGTTTTAAAAGGTCCTTAGCCTCTATGTATCATAGCAACACTGTCAACAAGAGCCGAATCATGGAAGAGCCTAAATGTCCATCACCTGATGAGTGGATCAAGAAGATGTGGTATATATACACAATGGAGTACTACATGGCAATGAGAAAGAATGAAATCTGGCCATTTGTAGCAAGGTGGATGGACCTCAAGGGTGTCATGCTAAGCGAAATAAGTCAGGTGGAGAAGGATAGATACCATATGTTTGCACTCATAGGTCTAACAGGCGAACAGGAGAAACCTAATGGAGGACCAGGGGGAGGGGAAGGGGGAAAGAGAGTTGGGGAGAGAGACTACTGAATACTGAAAACGAACCAAGGGTTGAAGGGGGAGGGGGAGGAGGAAGGGAAGTGGTGGTAATGGAGGAGGGCACTTGTGGGAAAGAGCACTGGGTGTTGTATGGAAACCAATTTGACAATAAACTATTACAAAAATAAAAATAAATAAAAGGTCTTTAGCAATTTGGTAAGTTGGCTGAAACACGGACAGCACAGTAGACTATACTAAATGGAATTGAACAAAATAGTATAGAATAGTGTTGGACATTATAGAGAAGGGATCCAAAGGTTGAGGAAAACTGAAATGTTAAAGCACTTAAAACCTGGTCACCTACCCCAGAAGGATCCAAAGGACATACTTTCACCAAGGCTGTGAGAAATAAATTTGTGAGAAGATGCTCAGGATTCTTAAAGAGTTCTGTGATTACTCTTTTCTGTTAGGTTAGAAATTACAGTGGGAACTGTTACCACTGAATTGAGAAACCTTGATGCAAGTAGAAGAGAACTAGTAGTAACCCAAAATCTCCAAACAAAAGATGTGGTCACTATAATGAAAAGCTGAAATAAAACAGTAATCAGAATAGTATGACTTTCAGAGACCTCTGTCATTGGCTAACTGATCATGGTATTCCTAGAAGTGAAAAAGATGAGCTGTATACAAAATTCTTCCTCAATCAATATAAGCACAAGAGTTCTTGGCTGAATTAACAAGTTTTAGTTGAACCATAAAACAGGGGACCGTGGCCACTCAATTTCCAAACTTGAGTCAATTTGTACAATCGCACAGATGCAAGGTCAGGTGTCTTTGAAGAAGGACTCTGCTACATTGCTCCAAATTTAAACTGCTTACCTTTCTCCCAGCTTTCCCCCTGAAGGATCTATGGCCTTTTACCAGAGAGACTGTGCACTGGGGAAAAGGAAATAATCAGAATGTCGAATTGAGAATTATTGGACACTGGCTCTGAACAGACATTGACTCCAGGAGACCCAAAGCATCACTGTGGTTTAGCAGTCAGAGTATCAGCTACTAGAGATAAGGTGACCAACTGAGTTTGGGTTTAGATCTGTCTCACTTTGGATCCAGCAGATTTCTGAACCCATCCAGTGGTTATTTCCTTAGTGCTTGAATTTACAATTGCAGTGGACATTCTTAGCAGCTGGCAGGGTTTCCACATTGGTTCCCTGACCTATGGAGTGGGGGGGGGGGTTGTGGGGATAAAAGCTGAGTGGACACCACTAGAATGGCCTCCACCTAGCAAAGAAATAAACCAAAGGCAAAACCACATTCCTGGAGTGATAATAAAGATTAGTGTGACACAATCAAGGACTTGAAAAGTACAGGGGTAGTAATTCCCACTCCACTCCCTTTCAATAAATCTATTTGACGTAGGCAGAAAGTAGATGGGTCTTGAAAAATGCCAGTGGATTATCATAAACTTAACTAGAGGACAGCCTCTGTTTGCAGCTACTCTACCAGATATAATATATGGTACATGGTTTTATTTGTTGAACAAATTAACACATGCCCTGATACCTAGTGTGCAGCTATTTATGGAGCAAATGCATTTAGTAAAGACACCAGAAGCAATTTTCTTTCAGATGGGGAGGCCAGCAAAACACTTTTACTGTCTTATCCCCAGGGTATAAAAACTCTCTAATCATATGTCATAATTTAGCATACAAGGAATTTGGTAACCTTTCCCTTCTACAAGACATCAGACTGGTCCATCATCAGTGAGTGATATTCTGATTGAATTAATGGACAAGAAATAGAAACTACTCTAGGTTTATTGATAAGATATTTGCATGTTAAAATACTAGAAATAAATCAGAACAAATGCAGGGGCCTTTTACCTCAGTGACATTTCAGGGATCCAGCAGCATGGGGCATGTTGAAATATACCTTCCAAGGTAAATAACTGCTAGGGACAAAAAGCAAACTGATCCAATAAGAATAAAGGAAATAATGATGATGAAAATACACACATGCAAACAAAAAAAAAATAGAAAAACAACAGAGAGAATCAATAAAACCAAAAAAGTTATTTGTTTGAAAAGATCAGAAAAATTTAATATCTGTTAGCAAGACTGACCATAAAAATAGGGATGCATTCTAATGACACTAATCAGGAATAAAAGAAGTGCATTACTAGTGACCTGACAGTAATTAAAAAATGATTGTAAGGTAATAGTATCATCAACTGTATTCCAACAAATTAGATAATCCACAATAATAATAATAATTCCTAGAGAAACACAGTTTATCAAAACTGAAGAAGAGCAGCCTTTTCTAAACTCTGCCAAAAAACAGAAGAGGAGGGAACACTTCCTAACTCATACTATGAGAGCAAAATCACCTGTAGTCAGAGTATGACAAAGATTTCACAAGGACAAGACTGTACACCCAAAACACATTACAAATATAGATGTAAAAATACTCAGCAAAATGCAAACAGAGACCAGTAAAATGTTAAAAGAACTACACACTATGACCAAGGAGAATTTATCCCAGGAATTCAAAGCTTGTGCAACATATGAAAATATTTCAATATAATAAAACATAAAAATAGAAAAAAAAAAGACATGATCCCCCTCAACAGATAAAGGAAATAAATTTTACAAAATCCAACACAATTTTTATCATGTTAACAACTAAGGGCAAACTAAGAATAGAAAAAAATGTCTTCAACATGATTAAAAAATATGAAAAACCCATAGCCAATATCAGCTTCATAGTAAAGTAGTTAATTTTCCTTCTCAGATCAGGATTAAGACAAGTATGTCTAATTTTGCCAATATTCAACATTGTACCAAAAGTTCTAGTCAGAGTAATTAGACAAGAAAAGAGAAATAAAGGCATCCAAATTGGAAAAAGAAATAAAACTATTTCTATTTTAGGATGCATTAATCATGATATAAATAAACATCCTTGAAGAATCCACACACCCACCAAAAAAAAACTATTAGAAAAACAAATTTAGCAAAATTGCAGGATATATGATCAGTATATAAAATCAGTTACTTTTATACATGAGCACTGAACAATAAAAAAATGAAAGCAAGAAACAATTTCATTTGCAATAGCATTAAAAATAATAAATTTCTGGGGTGCCTGGGTGGCTCTGTCGGTTAAGTGTCCAACTTCAGCTCAGGTCATGATCTCGTGGTTCATGAGTTTGAGCCCCGCGTCAGACTCTGTGCTGACAGCTGGAAGCCTGCCTCGAATTCTGTGTGTCTCTCTACCTCTCTGCCTCTCTCCTGCTTGCTCTCTCTCCTTCTCAAACATAAACATTAAAAATTTAAAAATAATAAATTTCTTAGGAATAAACCAAGAAACTGTATGACTTGTATACTGAAATTATAAAGCATTGTTGATAGGTATTAGGGAACATCTAAATAAAATGCAGAGAAATCCCATGTTCATTGATTGAAAGCCTTAATATTATTAAACTATTAATATTCCTCAAACTGATAAGGAGATTCAATGCAATATCTATCAAATTTTTCACTTGCCTTTTTTACAAAAGTGAACAAACTGCTCTTAAATTTCATGTGAAATTACAAGGAACCCAAGATATGATAAATCATCTTGAAAATGCAGAATAAAGTCAGTTGACTTGCACTTCTCAATTTCAAAATGTATTGCCAAGTTATAGTAATCAAAATAGTATCCTAGTGGCATAGGATATATAGACCAATGAAATAAAATTGAGGGTACAGAAGTAAACCCCTACTCCAACAGTCATTTGATTTTTAATGATGGTGTAATTGGGGAAAGAACAATCTTTTCTACAAATGATGCTTAGACAACTGGAGTTTCACATGCCAAAGATGAAACTGGACCTGTATCTCACAAGAAATGGAAAAATTAACTCAAAATTTATGAAATGAATTTAAGTGAAAAAACTTTAAAACTCTCAGAAGCAGACATGGGTTTAATAATTATGGCCTTGGATAAGGTAACAGGTTTCAAATATAGAAAAACAAATAACTTTTGCACTTTGAAAGACACTAGCAAGACTTTGAAATCTATATATAAAGAGAGATAGATATAGATATATAGATATATATTTGTTTTCATAAAATATCCTTAGTTTTAAAAAATTTAGGAAAATAATATTTACAACACACTTAAGTGGTAATGATTTTGTATTCAGACTATAAGAATATTAATTCCTACTATTGAACAATAAAAAGACAAATGGCTCAATTAAAAAATGGACTTAAATAGATGTTCTCTAAACAAGATATATAAATGGCCAACAAAGGCATGCAAAGATACATTTATTGAACATAAGGAAATGGAAATCAAAACCACAATGGGATACTACTCACACTCCCTAGCATGACAATAATAATAATATTATATATAATAATATAAGAGTATAATAATAAAAACAACAAACAAGTGTTGGTCAGAATGCAGAAAAAAATAGAACTATCATACATTTTTCATGGAAAATAGTTTAGCAGTTTCTCAAAAGTTAAACAGAGAGTTACCAAGAAATTCTCTTATATGTATATAACCTATGATAATAAAAATATGTGTTCATAAAAACACTGGCACATATTCATAGAAATATTATCCATAATAGTGATAAAGTAGAAGAAACTCAAATGTCTATCAACTGATGAATAAACAAAATACTGTATATTCATAACATGGAATGTCATCTAGCTATAATAAGTAAGGAAGTACTGATACATACTACAACATGAATGAATTTTGAAACTCTTATGCTATGTGAAAGAAACCAGGCACAGAAAGCCACACAAAAAATGATGACTCCATTTAGATAAAAGAGACCTAGAATGCGCACATCTCTACAGAGAAAAAAGCTGATTTGCAGTCAGCAAAGGCTGAAGGAAGGAGGCAATGGACAGTGACTGCTAACAGATGTCATGCAGGTTTTCTCTAAAATTTTCTCTGGAAAATGTTCTGAGTTAGATAATGGTGATAGTTCCCTAACATTTGGTATACTAAAAACTAGTGAACTGTATACTTTAAAATGGTTAAAATGGTGAATTTTACCTCAATAAAGAAACTCCCAGTTTACTTTCTTTTTTCTTTCTTTTTTCTCTTTCCCTTTCTTTCTTTCTTTCTTTTCTTTCTTTCTTTCTTTCTTTCTTTCTTTCTTTCTTTCTTTCTTTCTTTCTTTCTTTCTTTCTCTTTCTCTTTTCTTTTCTTTTTTCTTTTTTTTCTTTCTCTCCCTCCTTTCCTTCCCTTTTCTTCCTTCCCTTTCCTTTTCTTTCCTTCCTCCCTTTTTCTTTCCTCCTCTTCTCTTTCTTTTTCTTTCTTTTCTTTCTTTTTCTTTTTTCTCTTTCTTTTCCTTTTTCTTCCTTTCTTTCCCTCTCTCTTTCTTTCTCTTTTCTTTCCTTCTTGCCCTCCTATCTCCCTTCTTTTCTTTCTTTCCTTTTTCTTTTCTCCTTCCCTTCTTCCCCCCTTCTTTCCTTCTTTTTCTTTTCTTTTCTTTTTTCTTTTCCTTTTCCTTCTTTCCGTCCTTCCTTACTTTCTTCTTTCCTTCCTTCCTTCCTTCCCTCCCTCCCTCCCTTCCCTTCCCTACCCTTCCTTTCTCTTCCAAGAGAGAGAGGTGGGGAGGGGGGTCAGAGGGAGAGTGAGAATCCTAAGCAGGTTCTACACCCAGCATGGAGCTGGATTCAGGGCACAATTCCATGGTCATAGGATCATGTCCTGAGCCAAAATCCAAAGGTGGACTTTCAACCATGATTTGAGCCAACATCAAGAGTTAGACTCTCAATCATGACCTGACTTGCCCAGGCTCAACCGAGCCACCCAGGTGTCCCAAGAAACTCCCACTTCTAATAAACATTTCATTCCACCATCATTGTCACCTAACAAAAATCCACATTCCTAACATTTCCTACAAAGTTCCTCTAATGGATTCATTCATATTGCCCAACTGCTATTGATTTCTTATAAAAAAAATATTTCCATTTGCTCTATGGTTACCTTTTTGCTTAACAAAATGGTTCTGTAGTTCCCTACTTGACTTTGACCCTCTACTTATTGTTTATTCCACAATTATCCAATATTTTATCAAGTCCGAAACAAATTCAGTCAAATCATACAAATTTCTTCACAGCCTACCTTAAGCAATATTTATTTATTTATTAATGCTGAAAATACAGAAATGTCATCAAGAGGCTGGTGTGTAAGTGCATTCCTATGAAGTTCTCAGATCATGATTCTCACCTCTGTACCTTTTGTTTCCTACCACCACCTTCAATTTAGTATAGAGTTATATTAAGATGTGTAAGAGAAATACTTCTCATTTATATTCCTGTTGTTTTAAAATGTATCTTCAAAAATATCATGGATCCCACACAATTTAACAATAGATATAGCTAGGCTAGAGAGAAGTCTCAACTTTTTAGGATTAAACATAACAAGTTTTAAAGCTTACAAACTTGCTACATAAATCTTTCATTTCCTGGTGGCGAACAGATCCCACCCACAGCATCTCAGTCCAGCTGAATAAATTTTCAGCTATTCGGCCATTAAAACAATTACCTTTGGGTAGACTTACTCACTCCTGTTCTTTTTCCCTCCTCTTCTTCCTCCTCTTCCTCCCCTTCCTCCTCTTCCTGTTTCTCCTCCTCCTCATTTTGCTTCTCCCCCACCACTTCCCTTTCCCCTTCCCCTTTCTCCTTTTCCTCCTCTTCATTTTCTCCTTCCCCTCCTTCCTCTTTCCTCCTCTTCTTCTCCTTCCTCCTTTATCACTTCTCCTTCTCCTTCCTCATCCTCCCCCTCCTTTTCTTCCTCTTCCTCCTCCTCTTCTTCTTGTCCTTCTTCTTCTCCTTCTTTCCTTCTCCTTCCCTTTCTCTTTCTCCTCATCCTCCTCTACTTCTTTTTTTAATAAAAAATTTATTTACATTAAAGAAAGTGAAGAGGAAAATGCTGTTTTGCCAGCAGTATGGAACCACTGAAATGCTGGCCATATTTTAGAGAAAACGGACAATGGTCTGGTGGCTTGAATGGATTTTGCCTATTTATTGGTAATGACTTGAATTTGAAGGAATGTAAAAATGCAGTCAGTCAGCACTAGTGGATACTCATAAAAGAAGAAAAGCCTTTTGGACTGAGCCAAGGTGATATTCTCCATTTCTGCTAAGTTTTTGAAAGAGTGTTTAATTGTTAAGATCCTGCTGTTGCCTTATATTTATAGCTTTCTGACGTTAATCCTTTTGAAGATTTGACCTGTGAGGCAGTGTATAAAAATCATAGCTCATCAGCATCTAATGAACAAAATCATTTACTCTACAAACTATCTTCCTACCTCCTAAGTCCAATCACACAAGATGAAGAAAAGAAACTCCATTGTCCTGATTAAGTCATTGATGTGTCTGTGCTAAGGATGATGCGGGGCTTCTCATTGGCTGAGCAACTTGAAGGGAGGTCTTCTCCATTCAAACTGAGCCTGCCCAGGCAGAGTATGACTGCAGAAGTAGAGGGGAACACTGTTTTGGTTAAAGTATTAAACTTGAAGCCTATGACTGTCTCAAATATGGCAACCATAATGCTATAGTATTTAATTATTTTTTGTTTTGTTTTGTTTTGCTAAATGTGAGCTAAGGCTCCAGACACTGTCTTTTCATGTCTGTTCCCCCAGAGCCATTGTCCACAGTAGTCAACTAATGTTTGTTGAGTAAGCAAAATAACTATCACGTACTATATCAAGTACTATAACTCTAACCTGCCGAAAGCCAAACCCAATTTTTTGTTTTTTAGTGGATAGCATATCAGACAACTTCCAAGGAACATGACCATTCTCTAAACCAGCACTTCTCAAATTTTACTGTGCACCATGAGTTATCTGGGATCTTGTTAAAATGCAAATTATGATTCAGTAGGTCTGAGGTCAGAGATTCTGCATTTTTAGCAACCTCCCAGGCCATACTGATGCTGTTGGTCTGTATACTGTACCTTGAGTACCATAGACCCTGGTCTCTGCCTCATTTCCACAATTTAATCCATCACCAAGTCTTGTTGATACTTTCTCTTCTGTCCCAACTCTGACCTCTCATCTCTGTTTTTGTGGTCACCATTTTAGCCAAAGTCTTCATCACATTCTTTAGGGACTGTGGCAAGAGCTCTTTCTACTCCATTCAATTTTCTACATAGTAGCCAAGATAATATTCCTCAAATACCTTTATTTCTCCCACATTTTAAAACTTAGTGTTTAAATTTTTTTTTTCTTTTTACCTTTTGACTCCCTTCACCCATTTCTCCCACCCTCCACCTCTGGAAACCACCACTCTCTATTCCCTGTGTCTATGAGCTTATGTCATCTTCCTTCCTTCCTTCCTTCCTTCCTTGCTCCTTCCTTCCTTCCTTCCTTTCTTCCTTCCTTTCTTCTTCCCTTACATCCTTTCCTTTCTCTTTCTCTCTCTCTTTCTTTCCTTTTGATTCCACATTGAGAGAGATCATATAGTATTTGTCTTTCTTCATATGACTTATTTCACTTAGCATAAATGCCCTTGAAGTCCACCCATGTTATCACAAATGACAAAATTTCATTCTTATGGTTGAATAATATTCCATTGTAGTGTGTGTGTGTGTGTGTGTGTGTGTGCACCGCAATTTCTTTGACCATTAGTTCATTAATTCATTCACTCATCAGTAAATGCTTAGATTGTTTCCATACCTTGCCTATTGTGTATAATGCTGTAACAAAGTATAGTATATTATCATTATCCCTAATAATGACTTGTATCCTCTTATCTGTTTATAGAAATCTGAAATACACATATACACACGCACACACACACACACACACACACACTGAAGTGTACATATAGATGAGGCATTTAATTGCTTACATACAATTAAAAAAACAATTAAGCCCAAATTATTCTTTTGTATTTCTCAAATAGTTCTTATTTGTCTACTGATACTTTTCTATATTACACTGATGAACAACTAAAGTACATGAAAAGTGCCCGTGGGAAAAAAGCTACTACAAATGCCTACCTGAGGTAGTTCTAGTGTAACAGAAATCCTTAAAAGTAAAGAGCACGTGTATAAACAGAGTTAATTTTACCCTGAGGCTGAAGCTACCCTAACATTACCTATGAGTGCCCCCAGGCCTGGAACTTTAGCTCTAGTAGTTCCATGCAGAGATCAAGAGGCAAGACAAGAACCCGGTTGATATTGCATACTGAGTGAGAAACGCTCTTCAAATAGCCAGGGCAGCAAAAAGTGCACTTTATCTGTATAAACTAGTGGTAGCAGGAGGAAAAGGAAGAGGAGAGGGAGGGGGAGGGAGAAGGGTAGAAGGAACAGGGGTCGAAGAAAGAGAAGGAGAAAAAAAAAGGGAGGAAGAAAAGCAAAGGCTAAAGACCTATTTGTGTCAGCCTTGGCTTTGAGTGAAAAATAAGAAAAACAGTGACAAAAATGTTTCCCTATTCCCTGAGAAACCGGTAGCACAAGCTGACTCCTCATGTAAATATAAGTCCAGAATTCATCATAACTCTTAATTTCCAATTCTGTAGACAGAGAGTTTAGCTTAACCTGATCCAGGATTGTTATTGCTTTCAGGTACCCAGTAGAAGTAATGCAAAACCCAGCAAGAGAACGGAATGTAAAACTTGACCTTTTTTGTGGTCATATATATAGTCACAAAAAAATAAGTAAATAAATGCAAGACACATGGAATACAGGTCTTGTTTACTCAAATGAATAAAATAATGGGAATAATCTATACACTTAAGAAATGAAAAGTCTTATTATTAGAAAATATGTTTTATAAACTATGTTTTCAATACATTAGAGTGTAAAAAGGAACTGGACTTAAAAATTCATTCCTCTGAAATTTTTTTAGATTTCTTAATGTTTTTATTTTATTTATTTTTGAGAGACAGAGAGAGACAGCATGAGCAGGGGAGGGTCAGAGAGAGAGGGAGACACAGAATCCGAAGCAGGCTCGCAGGCTCTGAGCCAGCTGTCAGCGCAGAGCCTGATGCGGGGCTCAAACCCACGAACCCGAGAGATCATGATCTGAGCCGAAGCCGGACGCTTAACTGACTGAGCCACCCAGGTGTCCCTGCTCTGAAATTTTTAGGTAGTGTGTTTCCATTAATATAATTTCAGTTTTGCATGGAACAACACTAATTTATATGTTCAGTAAATGAGACTTTAAAAAAAAGAGAACTTTTTTTATTGGGTTATGAACAGTGACTAATACTCCCACACATTGGACAGAAGATGAGAGGCAATCGTTCAAAGAAGAAAAAAAGTTTGATTTTCTCAAAGACAGCCTAGATTCCAGGGAAATATTGGGGGAAAAATAACCTGATATATAATCCATTGTAATAATCCATAATAAGAACTTTCAAAAACAGCTCTACTGTCTTCTTTCAAAAGAAAGCTCTACAAAAACGAGAAAGACTACTTGGAGATGCTAATACCAGGAAAATGTATGTGTGGTGTTTGTAGTATTATTGTATTAGTTACAAGGTGACACAGTTACTGTTAGACAGTGATATTGTTACCAATTCCTTTTGTCCCTAGAGATTCCCCCACTAGAATATGTTAGAGAACTATGGGAAGTAAGAGAAAGTATGAAACAGAGACTAAAGTACAAGACAGAGAACAAAATAAGTTAAATCCAATCGAAGACTAGTAGGATAAGAAAACAAAATTGCAAGGCAGAGCAAAAATGTGATCAGCCTAAGAGCAGATACAGATTTTTAAAAATTCAGTTATGCCTAACTAGGAAGAGTAGAGAAAAAAAATGGATAAAAAATGAAATACAGGAGGTGCGCTCCACAGCCAGAGAAAACTATATGGCAGAAAGGAATTTTCATACGTTCCGGAATTATCAATGCTTTCTAAAGGCTTAGGATAATCAGACTCCATGGAAAGGAAATGCATCAGGGAAGAGCATCTGGCAGAAGTGGAAATTCCCACTAGGTCCTCAGAAGTCCATATTCTATAGTCACTGGCATTGACGACAGCTTCATTTCAAGAAAGCTCTAACAATAAGTCTCTGGCTGAATCAAATGCAGATTCTCAAGGGAGGACTTCCCTATCTTACATATATTGTATATCTAAGAAACTCCACTCCAAAACTTCAAGGGAGCTAGCATATACTATAGCACAAAGTTAAAAATGTGCTGGGTCTCTGAGGAAGGAGAAAAACAGAAAGAAAAAAATGACAGAATTTGAGATATGTAATAAAAGCACACTGTGAATGGAGATGCAATTTCCTCTGCATAGTGGAGTGAGAAAAGAAAATGTCACCTGACAGAATTCACACTCAATTTAGCATTGAAGTGCCTGAAACAAAAGGCTCAAGCAGAAATGGAAATTTCAAAGTTCTCAATATGCAAAGTAGGGAATAAGACCAGAGTTCACCACTGAGCATCTATTTACTCAGTTTTAAAGAACACATAAACAAACAATTGCTAGGTAGAAATGAATTAAAAAAATAAAAATCCCTTATATGATTAACTGAACTTCTATACTTACCTTACTGATTCCAGACAGTTTCCAATTAGGTTACATTTCCCAGGTCAGAGACTTGAGTAAACTATCAGAAACACTTGAGGCTAAAACTAACATGCTCCCAATTTCTATATTGTTTTCACCACATTTCACGGAGTCTGTGCTACCAACTTTTAAAAAGTAGCATCTTTCTGTATTGGTCTACGTCTTGGTCCTGAAAGCATCATTTTGTCTGAGACCATGGCTCTAGTAATTTTTCCTTGAGTTTTCAGAATGTCACAGGTCTGGGGGGATGCTTTGATAATTTTGACATGGGATCTAAAGCCTGGGGCTGTTGAGAGTCTTGGTATTAGAGAGCTTTAATCTTGAGGTTTCAAATAAGCTGCCTCATTGCCTTAGTAGACAATTCCGGTGGCAGCACCTGATGGAACAGAGCTGACTGAGGATCAAAGCTTTTTGAAGGTTAATTCCCACTTACGTCATTGAACCAGGAAAGGAGGATATAGTGTTCCGGCTTACATTCCTCTATGGGAATTTGATGATGGGGCAAATATTTAATATTCACATTTGCATCAGTCTGAACTCTTATTTGCATTCAACAATAACTAATACTGATAAACTTACAAAAAAGGATTTACTGGAAGATTATCAGAGATGCATGAAACTGTGGGGGCAGAAGTCCTAAAAATGAGCAGGAATCAAGTAGCCATGGAGGAAGGAGAGAAATAAATCCAACAGCCATGTTTTAACCAAAAGAGTCTAGCTTGGCTATTGCACTCTTGTTGGTAGACGTCGCAGCTGGAAACACCTGATGACACGTGTTACCGCACTTGCCACCAAACACTGTTGTAGTTGCTTTTTTGAATTCTAATGATCTCTGTCTATGTGTCACCTGCTCCAGATTCAATTTTATGATCTCCAGAAACACTGAATTATCTAAGCCTAGGTCCTATCTATGTTTAATGCTCTGACTGCTGGAGTTGGATGTTGGTGAAGAAAGATGATTTTTCTCTTTATGATTTTTGTTATAGAAGGCTGGTCTCTTTGTTACAGTAACTGGATACAATGGATATTTTTAAAAATCTTCCTCAAAGCAGTTGTAGAGTTGGGTTTTTATCAGCCCTTTAAACACATGCACAAAAATAAGTTATATTTTATAACTTTAAATTATCTATAGTATATAAATATGGATATGTATAAAATAATATAAATTTTATATATTTGAATTATATTACATGTATATACATATGTGTGTGTATATATATATATGTGTGTGTGTGTGTGTGTGTATACACATGTATATATTTCTTTGCTATCGAGTGGCCATATAGATCATCTTTCCAAATACCAACTAAACATGAATAAATTATGCCAAAAGTATTGCCAGTGAAACAGACACTAAAAGGGAACAAAGCTGTAAAAGCTTTACAGGGAATAACAACTCCGAAGGACACAGATCAGGGCTGGCCCGATGGAAGGACTTGGCTAGAGAGCCACCTGAGGGTCTGCTCCGGAGCAGAGCCTGTCCGCCAGAAGAGAGTTTCATTAGACAGACGGAGCTTGGCTTAAACTTGGCTTAAAAACTACTTGTTCAGTCACAAGCTGGGCGCTGCCTAGAGAAGATCAGGACTTTGTTTAAAAACTGAGGCAGTTTTCTTGGTTGTTTCCTTTGCCTTGCAGAAGCTTTTTATCTTGATGAAGTCCCAAGAGTTCAGTTTTGCTTTCAATTCCCTTGCCTTTGGGGATGTGTCGAGTAGGAGATTGCTGCGATGGAGGTCTAGGAGGTTTTTTCCTACTTTCT